>NW_022166724.1:0-361796 GCF_008728515.1 Papio anubis | reverse complement strand
AAAACCAAACACCGCATGTTCTCACTCATAGGTGGGAACTGAACAACGAGATCACTTGGACTCAGGAAGGGGAACATCACACACTGGGGCCTATCATGGGGAGGGGGGAGGGGGGAGGGATTGCATTGGGAGTTATACCTGATGTAAATGACGAGTTGATGGGTGCAGCAGACTAACATGGCACAAGTATACATATGTAACAAACCTGCATGTTATGAACATGTACCCTACAACTTAAAGTATAATAATAATAAATAAATAAATAAATAAATAAATAAATAAAAAAAAGAAAATTGTTTAATGGCCAATTATGTGGTCAATTTAGATTATGTCCCATGTGCTCGTGAGAAGAATGTATATTCTGGTTTTTGGGGGAGTGGAGAGTTCTGTAAATGTCCATCAGATCCATTTGGTCTAATATTAAGTTAGGTCCTTAATATTTTTGTTAATTTTCTGCCTCAATGATCTAATACTGTCAATACAGTGTTGAAGTCTCTCACTATTATTGCATGGGAGTCTATATCTCTTTGTAGGTCTCTAAAAGCTTGCTTTATAAATCTGAGTGCTCCTGTGTTGGATGCATATATATTTAGGATCATTAGGACTTCTTGTTGAATTGAACTCTTCACCATTATGCAATACCCTTTGTCTTTTTTGATCTTTGCTATTTTGAAATATATTTTTTTTTCCTGAAATTAGGGTTGCAACTCATGCTTTTATTGTGTGTTTCATTTCCTTGGGAGATTTTCCTCCACACCTTTATTTTGAGCCTAATTGAGTCTGTTTACACAATGCCATAAAGAACTCCCTAAGACTGGGTAATTTATAAATAAAAGAGGTTTAATTGACTCACAATTCCACATGGCTAGGGAGGCCTCAGGAAATTTACAGTCACGATGGAAGGCACTTCTTCACAGGGCGATGGGAGTCAGAATGAGTGCCAGCAGGGAAAATGCCAGATGCTTATCAAACCATCTGATCTCCTAAGAACTCACTTACTATCACCAGAACAGCATAGGGGAGTGATCCCCATGATTCAGTTACCTCCACCTTGTCTCTCCCTTGACAAGTGTGGAATTATGGGGATTACAATTTATGATGAGGTTACGGTGGAGACACAAAGCCTAACTTGTATCAGAATGTCATTATTTGTGAGATGGATCTCTTGATAACAGCATATCATTGGATCTTGCTTTTTCATCCTGACTGACATTCTGTGCCTTTTAAGTGGGGGCATTTATCCTGTTTACATTCAAGGTTTGTAATGATATATGTTGAATTGATCCTGTCATTGTGCTGTTTGCTGGTTATTATGTTGGCTTGCTTTTGTGGTTGCTTTATAGTGACGCTGGCCTGTGTGTTTGTGTGTTTTTGTATTAGCTGGTAGAGGTCTTATCTTTCTATATTTACTGCTCCTTTCAATATAGCTCTTAAGGCAGGTCAGGTCGTAATGAATTCTCTTAACTTTTGCTTATCTGAAAAGAATCTTATTATTCCTTCAGTTAGGCAGCTAACTTTGGCTGAATATAAAATTCTTGGTTGAAGATTTTTTCTTCTTTACAGATATTGAATATAGGTCTCCAATCTCTTCTGGCATATAGGGTTTCAGCTGAGAGCTGCACTGTTCACCTGATGGGAATTTCTTTGTAGGTAACCTGCCCTTTCTCTTTGGCTTAGTTTAACATCACTTTTTCTTTTTTTCATTTCAACCTTTAAAAATCTGATGGTCTTTGGGATGATCTTCTTATGTAGAATATTTCAGGAGTTCTCTGTATTTTCTGATTTTGAGTGGTGGCCTCTCTAGCAAGGTTGACAATGTTTTCATGAATGATATCGTGAAATATGTTTTTCAAGTTGTTTGCTTTCTCCACCTCCCTTTTCGGGATGCTAATGATTCATAGATTTAGTTTTTTTATATAAACTTGCATTTCTCAGAGGTTTTGTTCATTCCTTTTTATTTTTCTTTTGCTATTTTTGTCTGATTGTCTTACTTCAAGGAACCAGTTTTCAAGTTCTGAGATTTTTTCATCGGCTTGGTTTATTCTGCTGTTAAAACTTATGATTGCATTGTGAAATTCTGGTATTGTGTTATCCAGCTCTTTCAGGCCTCATAGGATTTTTGTTGTTGTTGTTGTTGTTTGTTATTGGCTACTTTGTCTTTCAGCTTCTACATCCTTTTATTGTGATTCTTATTTTCCTTGATTTGGGATTTGCCATCCTCCTGAATCTTGCTTATATTTGGTTCTGTCCATATTCTGAATTCTGTTTCTGTCATTCCAGCCAATTCAGCCTGATTAAGAACTCTTGTTGGAGAACTGGTGCAGTTGTTTGAAGGACATATGACCATCTGGCCTTTTGAGTTATTGGAGTTCTTGAGATTTTTTTTTTTTATCTCATCTGTTAATGTGGGCACTCTTTTATTAATAAGTGCAGTGTAGATTGAGAACAGCCAATAGACTTCTTTTCCACATGTTTTCACCAGGCTGGGTCTTTATGAAGAATCTTCAACTACATCTGCCTTCTTGTCTATGTTTTCAGAGGGGGTTATGTTAGTGAGTTGTTTACATGTTGAAGCTTTAGGGTGTAATCCAGCAGGTAGCACTTAGGCTTATTGGTCAGTTGTTAAACTCTTGATCAGTTGTGTGGCCCTGTTTTCTCACAGTTGCAGCCATGTTCCCTTTCTGTGCTCTGAAAGTGTTGATTTCTCTCCCACATGAATGCTGGCTGCAGATTGAAACTTGGCACTCCTGGGCCTTCCACTGCACTTTTGGGGTGAACTCAGTATTTTTATGTTTCTTTCCCAACTTGGAGGCAGCAGAGAAAGGGATCTTTGTAGTGTTTTTCTTCTGGGGGCTCCATCCTAGAGAGATGCAGTTCAGCAATCCCTCAGTGCAAAAAACCCAAGATTGAGGGTATGTGCTATGGGCCCAAGCCAGAAGTTCCCTGTCTGGTGACAAGAAGCAGGAAGTGGGGTGCGTGGGACCCATGGGAAATGGACTGGCCTCCTCTCCCAGGGTTGACTGCAGCTTGATGGAAGAGTGGATAAGGCACTTAGGGTCTTTGCCCCTTTGTTAGTTTGAGGGTGGTAAGGGCAGTTCTACTGCAAAGGCAGTGGCAGAGACTTTCAGTTGCCCCTGAAGGTTCTGCCCAGGGAGTTGCTGAGTTGCTACTGGTTTGATAGCTCTTGTATGATGTGGCTGGAGGCCCAGGCTTGGAGGACAGTGCTATCTGGTGAGGAGATATGAAAATGTGCACCCGATTTCTGTTTTTTTTGTTTTTTCAATTTGGATGCACTTTATTTATTTTTCTTGTCAGATTGTTCTAGCTCTAAGTATGACTTCCAATACTGTGTTGAAAAACAATGGTGAAAGTGGGCAACCTTGTTGTGTACCAGATTGTATTAGTCCATTCTCACACTGCTTGAAGAAATACACAAGACTGAGTAATTTATACATAAAAAATGATATTCTGTCATTTGCAACAATGTGGTTGGAACCGAATATCAGAATGTTAAACAAAATAAATGAGACACAGAAAACAATCTTTGCATATTTTCACTATTTGTGCAATGTAAACACCAAAACAAACTTATGATGATGGAGAGTAGAAGAATGGTTTACCAGAGGTGGGACACAGTAGAGGGCAGGTAGCAGGAGTAGGGGATGGTTAATGGCTTTAAAAGAAAATAGAAATAATAATAAGACCTAGTATTTGATAGTACAGGAGGGTGACTATAGTCAATAAGAATTTAATAATACATTTAGAAATAAATTAAAATGTAATTTGATTGTAACACAAATGATTAATGATTGAGATAATGAGTATCTCATTTTCCATGATGTGATAATTGCACACTGCATGACTGTATAAAAATATCTCACGTATTTCATAAATATATACACCTACTATATACTCACAAAATTAAAATTTTCTAAATAAAGAATATTCTATTGTATTTAATTCACAAGAAATCAACTAATTATAGCAAGACATATAAATTAAAATTACAAGAAAGATAAAGATAAATCCTGCTAACATTAATAAAAACAAAACTAGAGTAGTTATATCAGTGTTTCATTAAAGATAGATAAATTACATATTGACAAAGTGACTAATTTTCAACAAAGACATAATTATTAATGTGTACACACCTAACAGCAAAGCATCAAAATATATGAGGCAAAAACTGATAGAATTGCAAAGAGAAATAGATAAATCCATTGTTATAGTTGAGAATTTTACATATCTCTATCAGTAATGGGCAGATCCATCACACATAAAATTAGTAAGGATATAGTTAAACCTAACAACATAATCAATCAAATGATTATAATTGTCATCTACAAAATAATTTTTACAATAACAGTGTAATACACATTATTCTCCAGCTTGCATAGAATATTCCTCAAAATATATTTCATTCTATCTGGGAGCATTGGCTCACATCTTGTAATCCTAGTTCTTTGGGAGGCAGAGGCAGGAGGATTTCTTGATGCCAAAAGTTTGAAAACCAGCCTAGGCAACATACTGAAAATGCTCCTGTATTAGTCTATTTTCACACTGCTGATAAAGACATACAGGAGATGGTGAAATTCACACAGGAAAAGGTTTATGGGACTTATAATTTCATGTGGCTGGAGAAGTCTCACAATCATGGTGGAAGGCAAGGAGGAGCAAGTCACATCTTCCATGGATAGCAGCGGGTAAAGAGAGAGCTTGTATAGGGAATCTCCACCCTATAAAGCCATCAGATCTTCTGAGACTTATTCACTATCATGAGAACAGCATGGGAAATACCTGTCCCATGTTTCAATTACCTTCCCCCACATCTCTCCCACAACATGTGGGAATTCAAAATGAGACTTGAGTGGGAACACAGCCACACCATATCATTCCACATCTGGCCCCTCTCGAATCTCATGTCCTCATATTTCAAACCTAATCATGCCTTCCCAAGAGTCCCTCAAAGTCTTAACTTATTTTTGCATTAACTCAAAGTCCATAGTCCAAAGTCTAATCAAAGATAAGGCAAAGCCCTTCCACCAATGAGCCTGTAAAACCAAAAGCGGATCAGTTACTTCCTAGATATATTGGGGTACAGGCATTGAGTAAATACAACCATTCCAAATGGGAGAAATTGGTCAAATCAAAGGGGCTACAGATTCCGTGCATGTCTGAAATCCAGCCAGGCAGTTAAATCTTAAAGCTTCAACAGGATCTCTTTTGACTGCGTGTCTCACATCCAGGTCACACTGATGCAAGTGGTGGATTCCCATTGTCTTGGGCAGCTCCATCCCTGTGGCTTTGCAGGGCACAGCCTCACATCCTGGCTGCTTTCATGGGCTGGCATTGAGTTTCCATGGCTTTTCCAGGTGCATGGTGCAAGTTGTCAGAGGATCTACAATTCTAGGGTCTAGAGGATGGTGGCCCTCTTCTTATATCTCCACTAGGCAATGTCCCAGTAGAGACTCTGTGTGGGGACTCTGACTCCACATTTGCCTTCTTCACTGCCCCAGCAGAGGTTCTCCATGAGGGCCCTGTCCCTGCAGCAAACTTCTGCCTGGGTATCCAGGCATTTCCATACTCCACTGAAATCTAGGCAGAGGTTCACAAACCCCAATTCTTGACTTCTGTGCTCTGTCAGGCTCAACACCACATGGAAGCTGCTAAGGTTTGAGGCTTTTGCCCTCTGAAGCCACGGCCTGAGCTTTATGTTGACCCCTTTCAGGCATGGCTGGAGTGGCTGGAATGCAGGGCACCAAGTTTCTAGGCTTCACACAGCATGGCAATTCTGGGCCCAGTCCATTAAACCACATTTTCCTCCTAGGCCTCCTGGCCTGTGATGGGAGGGGCTGCCATGAAGACCTCTGATATGCCCTGGAGACATATTCCCCATTGTCTTAGGAATTAACATTAGGCTCCTCATTAACTATATAAATTTCTGCAGGTGGTTTGAATTTCCCCTCAGAAAATGGATCTTTTTTTTCTATTGCATTGTCAGGCTGCAAATTTTCTGAACTGTTATGCTCTACCTTTCTTGCAAAACTGAATGCTTTTAACACCACCCAAGTCAAGTCTTGGATGCTTTGCTGCTTAGAAATTACTTCCACCAGGTACTCCAAATCATCTCTATCAACTTCAAAGTTCCACAAATTCTAGGGCAGGGGCAAAATGCCACCAGTCTCTTTGCTAAAACATAACAAGTGTTGCCTTTTCTCCAGTTCCCAACAAGTTCCTCATTTCCCTCTGAGATCACCTCAGCCTGGACTTTATTGTCCATATTGCTAACAGCATTTTGGGAAAAGCCATTCAACAAGTCTCTAGGAAATTCGACACTTCCCCACATTTTCCTGTCTTCTTCTGAGACCTCCAAATTGTTCCAACCTCTGCCTGTTACCCAGTTCCAAAGTCACTTCCACATTTTTGGGTATCTTTACGTCAGTGCCCCACTCCTGGTACAAATTTACTGTATGAGTCTGTTTTCATGCTGCTGATAAAGACGTACCCAAGACTGGGTAATTTATACAGAAAAAGGGTTTTATTGGACTTACAGGTTCTACATGGCTGGAGAAGTCTCACAATCATGGTGGAAGGCAAGGAAAAGCAACTCACAACTTACATGGATGGCAACAGGCAGAAAGCTTGTGCAGTGAAACTCTACCTTATAAAATCATCAGATTTCATGAGACTTATTTACTATCATGAGAACAGCATGGGAAGACCTACTCTATGATTCAATTACCTCCCACCACATCCCTCCCACAAATTGTGGAAATTCACAATGAGATTTGAATGGGGACACAGCCAAACCATATTACATACCCTTTCTAAAAATAACTTATCTGGGTGTAGTGGCACATTCCTGTAGCCCCAGCTACATGGGAGGCTGAGGAGAGAAAATTGCTTGAGCCCATAAGCTCAAATCTGCAGTGAGCTGTTACTTCACCACTGTACTCCAGCCTGAGTGACAAAAAGAAAATCTGTCTCTCACTAAATATATATAAACACTATACTCTGGCCACAAAATACACTAAAACTGATTTAAAATATTAGAAATTACAATGTCTGTTCTCTGACTACAATAAAATTAAATTGAAAATTAATAATGGAAAGATTGCTTTAAAATATCAAAATACTGTGAGATTAAACAGCACACTCCTAAATAAAATGTGTCAAAGAAATAATTTCAGAAAAATTTAAAAATGTATTTTGAACAAAATGAAATTGAAAATACAATTATCAAAATTCATAGGATGGAGTAAAAGCAGTGTTTAAGAAAAAATTAGCATCAAATGCATATATTGAAGAAAAGAGGTTTCAAAATCAGTAATTTTAGATTCCACCTTAGGAAAGTGGATAAGTGAAATAAAAAAAGAATAAAAATAAAAGAAAATAAAAAGTAGAAAAATCAAAATCCAAAATAATCAGAACAAAAATAAAATTAAAAATTTGAACAGAAATCAATAAAATTGAAAACAGAAAATTAATAGAGAAAATCAACAAAATTAAAAGTAGGCCTTTTCAAATGTTCAAAAAAAAATTCTTGTCATTGTAAGAAAACACACACACACAATTTACTAATATCAGAAGTTAAATAATTAAATAAAGAATGTTACTACAGATCCCATGAACATGAAAAGATAGTAAAGGAACATATTGAACAAATGTATTTTCAAAAATTAGATAATCCACCTGAAAGAAATAAATTACTTCAAATATGCAATCTGCCAAAATTAAAGCATTACCAAAAAATGCAACAAACTAATATTTCTCATGAACATAAATACCAAAAATTCTCATCACAATGTTAGCATACTATAATTTAAAAATTATACAAAAAATTTTACACTAAAGACCAGGTTACATTTATCCTATGTATGTAAGTTTGTTTTAACATTCAAAAATAACTTTATGTAATGCATCATATTAACAGGTTAAATAACAAAACATACATAATTTTATCAACAAATTAAAAAACTGACACAATTCAACACTTCTTCATAATTAAAACTCTCAGAAAACTAGAAATTGAGGGGAAAATCCCTCAACTTGATAAAGAACACCTGCCAAAACAAACAAACAAATGAACAGCTAACTTAATACTTGACTGGGAGAAACTAGATGCTCTCTTACCTAAGATTAGGAAAAATTTTTAAATATCCCTTTTTTCACTTATTTTCAACATTATAATGGAAGTATAGCTAATGCAGTAAGACAAGAACAGAAAATGAAAGGTATTCAATTTGAGAAGAGAAAATACTTTTTGTTCTCAGATAGTAAGTTTATCTATGTAGAAAATCTGAATAAATCATCAAAAAAGTTCCTGGAACTAAGAAGCAATTATAGGAAGGTTGAAGAATACAAGGTTAAAAGCAAAAGTCAATTATTTATTTATATACCAGTGATAATTTACTAGAATCCAAAATTAAAAAGGCAGTGCCATTAACAAATTCGCCAACAAATTAAGTACATAGAAATAAATTATATGTACAAGACTATTATTAGGCAAACAAAAAATTCTTGGAAAATTTATAAAACTCAGATAAATAAATATTTAATGTGCATATAAGAAAAGATTCAATGTTGTCCAGATATCAATTTTTTTCTATGTTGATCCATTTATTGAGAAACAATCTCAATTAGAATTCTAGTGAGTTATTATATAAATACCAACAAACTAACTTTTAAGTTTATACAAAAAGGAAAAAATATACAGAATAGCTAATATAATTTTGAGGAACAAAGACAAACCTGAAGGACTAAAACTGTGTATTCTAAAGATATACTCTAAAAGTACAGTAATCAATGAGCATGGTATTTGTGAAGAAAAAGACAAGTAAAAAATTGTAACAAAGTAAGCAGAAGTATACTCACACAGTCAAGTAATTTTGATAAGAATCAAAAACAATAAAATGGAGCAAATATTTGTTTCTTTTAAATAAACATTTGCCTTTATAACAAATGACATTGGAACAGCTGGATATGCAATGCAAAAAAAAAAAAAAAAAAATCTGGATGCAGATGTTACACTCTTTATACAAATTAACTCAAAATGGATTATAGACCTAAATGTAAAATGGAAAACAGTAAAAGAGAACTCTTAATATATAACATCTGCATGCCTTTGGGTTTGGTAATGACATTTTAAATCCAGCACAAAAACAAAAAATTATGAAATAAATAATCTTTATTAAAATAAAAATGTCTGCTCTAAGACAGTATCAAAAATAAGAAGATAAGCCACAGACTTGGGAATATATTTGCAGAAAATATATAAGATAAATGATTTTATCTGAAATATACAAAAAAAAATCTTAAAATTCAACACAAAACAAATAGCCTGATTAAAAATAGACAAAATATCTGAAGAGACACTTCACCAAAAAAATACACAAATAAAAAACAAACATATAAAATATGCTGTATAAATTTTGTTATGGCATAATTGAAAATTAAAACAACAATGAGATACATAGCAATAGAGAGTAAAATATTGATTACCAGAAGCTGGGGTGGTTGGAAGGATGGGTTTAAAAAGATCTTGATTACAAGATACAAAATTACTCTTTGATTAAAAGAAATAGTTACTGCGTCATCTAAATGTAATTACATCCAAGTGTAATTTTGTAACCTGTAACCAAGATGGTTTTAACCCCACCTTTCCAACCCCCAGGCTCTGCTAATCACCATTTTAAATTGCTGAGAGTGGATATTAAGTATTGTCTTTAAAAAATAACTAAGTTAGGTTAGGTAATGCATATGTTAATTAGATGAATTTAATCATTAAAAATATATATAATCAAAATATATTGTATATCATAAATACATACAATTTATCTGAAAATGTAAATTAAATATAAATAAATTTGAAAATAAATAAACTAAATCTTTATAGGCACAGAAAGATGGGGTATTTACCATATGATGTTTTTGAAGCATTTCTGCTTAATCAAAAGTAACTTTAATACATTTTTATTTTTTATTAGATACCATTTTCTACTTGCAGAAGAAAACAATTTTCTCAATTGTATTTTTTTAATAAAATGTTTTGTTAGGTGAATGAAACAAAAAATTGTGACTATAGAATCTAGAGAGTCTACAAGGCATTTGGCAAAAATAATATCATCCAAAGGAAAAAAAGCACAGCAATCAGATAGCACTATACACCTATTAGAATGTTGAATATACAAAGCATTGACAACACCAAATAGTGGCATAAATATGGAGAAAGAAAAACTTTAACTCATTTCTGGTGGGAATGCAAAATAATGTAACTATTTTGAAAGACAGTCTGAAATTTTCTTTTTTTATGTAACTTATTTAGGGGTACATGAACAGGTTTGTTATATAAGTAAATTTTGTGCCATGGGGGTATGGTTTACAGATATTTCACCACTCGGACAATAAGCATAGTGCCCAATAAGATCGTTTTTTAATCTTTACCCTCGTCCCTCCCTTCGCCCTCAGGTAGGCCCTGGTGTTTGTTTTCCCCTTCTCTGTGTCCCCATATGTACTAATGGTTTAGCTCCCACTGGTAAGCAAGATAATGCAGTATTTAGTTTCCTAATCCCATGCTAGTTCACTTGGGATAATGGTCTCCAGCTCCATTAATGTTGCTGCAAAGGGCATGATCTCCTTTTTTTTAATCACTGTGTAGTACTTGCATATACTATATTTTCTTTATCTAGTCTACTGATGATGGACATTTACATTGATTCAAATTCTACACTATTGGGAATAATGATGAGATGAACATACATGTACATGTGTCTTTATGATAGAATTATTTATTTTCTTTTGGGTATATGCCCAATAATGGGGTTGCAGGATCAAATGGTAAATCTACCATGAATTACTGGACCAATCAACAAACTGCTTTCCACAGTGGCTGAGTTAATTTACATCTCTACCAGCAGTAAATTAGCATTCCCTTTTCTCCACAACCTCGCCAGCATCTCTTAATTTTTGACTTTTTAATAATACTATTCTGACTCTTGTGAGATGGTGTCTTAATTTGCATTTCTCTAGTGATTAATGATGTTAAGCATTTTTATATGCTTGTTGACAATTTGTATGTCTTTTTTTTTTTTTAAAGTGTCTGTTCATGTCCTTTGCGCACTTTTTTGATGGGGTTGTTGGATTTTGATTGTTAATTTACTTATAGATTCTGGGTATTAGAACTTTGCCAAATGCATAGTTTGCTAATGATTTTTCCAGTTCTGTAGGTTGCCTGTTTACTCTGGGAGTAATTTCCTTTGCTGTGCAGAAGCCCTTCAGTTTCATTATGTCACATTTGTCAATATTTGTTTTTGTTGCAATTGCTGTTGGCATCTTCATCATAAAATCTTTGCCTGGCTCTATGTCTAGAATGGTATCTGCTAGGTTATCTTTAAGTATTTTTATAATTTTAGGTTTTATAATTAAGTATTATATTAATCTTGAGTTGATTTCTGTATATGGTGCCTGGCAGTGGTCCAACTTCAATCTTCTGCATATAGCTAGTCAGTTACCCCAGCACCATTTATTGAACAGGGGATCCTTTCCCCTCTGCTTGTTTTTGTCAAACCTTATCAACCTTATCAGATAATCTGATAATTATCAAATTATCAGATAATTAAAGGTGTGCAACATTATTTCTTGACTTTTTTATTTTACTTTAAGTTCTGGGATACATGTGCTGAATGTGCAGGTTTGTTACATAGGTTTACATTTACCATGGTGGTTTGCTGCACCTATCAAGCTGTCATCTGGGCTTTAAGTTCTGAATGCATTGGGTATTTGTGCTAGTACTCTCCCTCCCCTTCCCCCGACCACCCGACAGGCCCTGGTGTGTGATGTTCCCCTTCCTGTGTCCATGTTTTCTCATTGTTCAGCTCCCACTTATGAGTGAAAACTTGTGATGTTTGGTTTTTTGTTCCTGTGTTTATTCTGTTCAATTGGTCTATGTGTCTATTTTTGGTATCAGTACCATGCTGTTTGGTTACTGTGGCCTTGTAGTACAGTTTGAGGTCAGGTAACATGATGCCTCTAGCTTTGTTCTTTTTGCATAAGATTGCTTTCATTTCTACAAAACCAAACACGTTACAATACAATCTAACAATTCATGTTCCTTTGGTGTTTATCCAAATAACTGAAAACATTTTGTACACACTAATACCTGCACATAGATGTTTACAGCAGCTTTATTATAATTGTCAAAACTTGAAAGCTAGATGTCCTTTAGTAGATGAATAGATAAATAAACTGTGGTATGACAAGACATTGGATTATTATTGAGTGCTAAACAGAAATAGCTACCAAGCCTTTGAAAAACACTGAAGAACCTTAAATGTATATTATTAAGTTAATTGAGCTAAACTAAAAAATGTACTATTGTAAAATATCAATTCATTGTCATTCTACAAAATGCAAAACTATAGAGATTGTAAATAGATTGGTGGTTATCAAGGATTGCAGAATGGGATGGTTGAATGGGCAGAGCAGTGTGAATCTGTAGGGCAGTAAACTTATTTGGTGTGTTACTATAATTGTGGACACATATTATTCTTTATCAACGCCCATAGAATTTACAACACCAAGTGTGTATCCTAATGTGAACTATAAATGTTGGGTGATGAAATGTCCATGTAGATTTATTAGTTTTTACAAATGTACCACTCTACTTTGAAATGTTGATAATGGTAGTGTTGTGGGACTTCCTCCTTAGTTCAGCTAAAACGGGGTCCTTGTCACGTGGCCACAAAAAATTAGGCTCGCAGATTATTTGAATGGGGAGGAAAATGGGACATACTGGGCAAAAGGAAAATAAAATGGAAACAGGAACCCTCCACAAAGCCAGAGTCTCTGCTAGTGCACTTTATGCCTCACAGACTGAATCCCGGGTTCCACCAAGGAAGAGGAGGGGCCAGGCTCCTCCCTGCTGTAAAAAGTGCGAACTTCTGTCACTCCATCCCAGCATGCACTCCTCCCAGTGCGCAGGCTGATTGGAGTTTCTTTGGGGACCCCTTTCCACCTGCTGTCTCATTCCCGCCTATAAAGAAGTACATCTAACTGCTGTTAAAATAAGGATAAAGATAAGGACAAAGACCAATCTTAACTACTGCTTCCTGCTGAAGGGGGGTGTAGTTTTGGGGAAACGGGTAGTTAGCTCTCTGTCAGAGGCCTATTTAAGGGTTCTCAGCAGAAGGGACCATTGTCAGAGGCTCCAGTTGCTTGACCATTTGGAGTTTGATGGCCTGAAGGCAAGAAGAGATAAACCAGGTTATCAGAAAACATGTATCAAGAGGAAACAAAGGTAAAATCCTGAGGCCTTTTACCAATTTGCATAGAGAGAAGGAGGCCAAAAGCTTGACTGGCAAAAACTTTACCCTTTTGCCGCATGTTGGGCTCTTCTGGGTTCCTTCCCTCAGCCCACCTTTTTTTTTTTTGTTGAGACGGAGTCTTGCCTGTCATTTCCCAGGCTGGAGTGCAGGCCGGATCTCTGCTCACTGCAAGCTCCGCCTCCTGGTTTATGCTATCTCTGCCTCAGCCTCCCGAGTAGCTGGGACAACAGGCCCCTCACGCCACCTCGGCCTCGGGCTAGTTTTTGTATTTTTTAGTAGAGACGGGTTTCACTGCGGTTAGCCAGGATGGTCTCATCTCTCCTGACCTCGCGGATCCTTCCGCCTCGCCTCCCAAAGTGCTGGGATTACAGGCTTGGTTTTCACCGCTCCAGCCCAATCTTAAGCCAACCAGTTTAAGGTTTGGGAAATTAACTCTTTCCAGTTTGGAGGATGCATCTGAGGGTAGTGCTCCATAGTACGGAGATACTATTACTTATCTGTGAAGAGAGAATCGAGGAGGAGAAAAAAAAAAAAAGAAGGCATTTTTTTCAAAGGAGACCCAGGGGTACAGGATGCATTTGAAAGGGGTAGAGATCAAAGATGAATGGCCGTCTATCTAGAAAAAGGGGAGCAGGCATCCCTGGTTTGTTTATTTTCCTAGCAAATACCCAGGGTATGTGAGGAAGAGAAGGAAGAGCATCCTCTTTCCCTCTTCTGTCCTTGTACACCTGAATCCCTGTGACCTTGGCAGGCACCAAGATGTGTGCCAAAGTGGCTTGCACCCATGAAGCAGGGGGGCCTAGGGCATGGAAATTATCTGCTCTACCCATGTATGACGTATCTCTCCTGCTGCCCTATCTCCAAAGACCCCTGCAGTAGCCTTGAATTCCCTAGACCTCATTTATGCCATGGATACTAACATGGCCTCTATCCATGAAATGGAAAGCTTGGCTTAATCAAAAAGAATCAGCCACAGTCACCTGCACTATGCCTTTTAGCCACCATTATCATCTGTCCCTCTATCACTCAGATCCAGTTTTCCTTCCTAGGGCTTCTCCCCAAAGCTTGGAATTGAGTTTGGGACAAAAATGTGTCTGGGGAGCTTGCATGGGCTCCTTATAAGCCAAAAGCTAAGGTGAAGCTGTGAAACTGAGTCCTCCTCCAACAATAGAGAGAAAAGGATGTCTTGTGACACGCCCAGATAATTGGTGGCTATAGTTATGCTTGCTAGGATTTGGGTGCATGGTGCTTGGCTTTGGTTAGCTCCCTTAGTCTTACTTTCCCCAAAGGAAACCTCCAAATCGTGGGCATTCTATTTATTCCTACCACCTGCTAGGATTTGCAGGATAATTGTTCAGAACTAGAATATTGATCCAGATATTTATATTACCTATCCTGCTTTTTCTTACTGAGCTACAACTGGAGATTGCTGGTTGGTTCACTGGAACAAGAAGGGTTCGTCTAAAACTGTAGGCAAAAACTTAAAAACAACTAATCAGTTTAGAATTTAATGACAAATGTGTCAAAAGTTTTGAAACATAATTTCTCTTTCTCCAGTCCTCATTTTTGTTAAAATCATCATAGGACTGTGTTGTTTGCAAAGTAGACTTAAGTCTTATACTTGAACTGATTATTTGCATAAAGTGCAGCAAGAATAATTATTTCTACATAGAGCTTTTCAATTGACTTTGATGAAACACTGTTCCAAAAGGAATCTCAGAAAAGATCTTTTAAAGCTGAGTCCAGCCATGGGTTTATATCCTCAAATACCTGTGAGTTGGGTGAATTTCTCCCTTTAGTTTTTTGAAATGGAGTCTTGCTGTGACACCCAGGCTGGAATGCAATGGTACGATCTTGGCTTACTGCAGCCTCTGCTTCCTGGGTTCAAGCGATTCTCCTGCCCCAACCTCCTAAGTAGCTGGGACTACAGGCACGAGCCACCACTCCTGGCTAATTTTTATGTTTTTAGTAGGGACGGGGTTTCACCATATTGGCCAGGCTTGTCTTGAACTCCTGATCTCAAGTGATCTGCCCTCCTTGGCTTCCCAAAATGCTGAGGGCTTCTAATTATCTCATATTAAAGAACATATTTTATTGTTCTTACACATCTCGCATGTACATCTTACTTCCAGTAGTCTCAATTACATGTCATAATAACTCCTAGCATTTTTTACATAAAATTGTGATTTTAATGTAAAACCTGGTAAGTTGCTTTAATTGTGTGCTACGTGCAGTCAAGGTTTGACTCCCAGAAAAATTAAGTGTGTGGTTAGTGTTCTATGTTCCCAGACTTTACCAATTGTGAAGCTGACAAGTAAAATAGTTCTCAAAACCCAAAAGGCATAACCTTAAAACACTTAGCAAACCTTGCATGTGACCTGCATAATTTAGTTCACCTATTTACATTTTGAGGACATCTGCTTTTCACCAATAATCTTTAAGGCTGTTTTTTTATTTCTCAAAGATTAAAATCATGTGAACTGAAAGGTACCACAGCTTTTATCTTTCCTTTGAAAAAAAGAAATATTTGATCCATGTGCTTGTCTTCCTTTAGGACAAATTAATTCGAGGTTTCTTTTGTTTGTTTGTTTGTTTGTTTGTTTTTGATGGAGCCTTACTCTGTCGCCCAGAGTGCAGTGGTGTGATCTCGGCTCACTGCAAGCTCCGCCTACCGGGTTCACGCCATTTTCCTGCTTCAACCTCCTGAGTAGCTGGGAATACAGGTGCCCGCTACCACGCCCAGCTAATTTTTCATATTTTTAGTATAGATGGGGTTTCACCGTGTTAGCTAGGATGGTCTGGATCTCCTCACCTCATGATATGCCTGCCTCGGCCTCCCAAAGTGCTGGGATTACAGGCGTGAGCCACCGTGCCCAGCCAATTAGAGCTCTTTTTACAGACATCATGCACAACAAATATATAGTTACACAGAAAGGCAGAAGAAAACCCAGTTGCTGGTGGGGCCCTTTAAGAGACAGGGCTAGGAAAACATGCAGATAAAAAATCAGAAAGGGCTCATTTCCTAAGGCAGGATTGCTAAACAAAGCTTTGCCACTGGGTTACAGACCACAACCCCCTGACATAAAACAAGTTGGAGGTATGCAGCAAAGTTTGATATGAACCATATAGACATGCAAAGCACACCAGATTGTCTACAGCTTAACACCAGCCTCACAAATCCTTTTTCACAATTAAAACTTCACAGAAAATGTAAACAAAGATCCTTATTGTTCTTAGCATAGCAAAACATCTTCTAAAAGGAAAAACCTCACTTAAATATTAACTGCTTACTGAGTGGAGAAAGGGAAGAAAAGAAGCAGTTTTAAAATGCCTGGGAAAGAACCACTTATTCTTATGCAACTGGTTCTTCTACCAGGGAGAGAAGCTTAATTACTGTCCAATAAAGTTGAACCCCTTGGCTGGGTGAGGGGAAGATGCTATGGATGTGTGGTGCTCCCCAGTCCCAGATGCGCGGGGAGTAGAAGTGAGGAGATGAGGGAATCCGCACGTAAAAAGGAAGGAAAAGGCCATGGAGACTGAGGCTGACCTTCTGAATCCCTGGGAGTGACAGAAATGGGGGCATGGTATCCCCTACCCTCAGGAGTCCGAGAGTGAGGCCAGGTGTGGTGGCTTATGACTAATCCCAGCACTTTGGGAGGATGGGATGGATGGATCACTTGAGGTTGGGAGTTCGAGACCAGCCTGGACAACATGGTGAAACACTGTCTGTACCAAAAACACAAAAATTAGCCAAGCATGGTGTCAGGCACCTGTAATCCCAGTTACTTGGGAGGCAGAGGCAGGAGAATCACTTGAACCTGGTTGGTGGAGGTTGCAGTGAGCCAAGACCGTGCCATTGCATTCCAGCCTGGGCAACAAGAGTGAAACTCTGCCTCAAAAAAAAAAAAAGAATTCCAAGGGTGAAAAGGCTTAGAAACAACAATGAGCGGTTTTGAGTCCCCATTGTACTCGCCTCTTCTGAAGCCTCATGTCCTGGGCATCAAAAATGTTATAGGACTTTCTTCTTGGTTTTGCTAAAAACAAGGTCCTTGTCAAATGGCCATGAAAAATTAGGCTTGCAGATAATTTGAAGGAGGAGACAAATGGAGTTTATTGGGCAAACATAAAATAAACAGGGACGCTCTGCAAAGCCAGGGTCCCTGCTGGTGCACTTCCCACCTCACAAATTGAATCACAGGTTCCACCCAGGGGAAAAGAGGGGTCAGGCTCCTTCTGCTGCATATGACACACACTTCTATGGCTCCACACAAGCGTGCACACCTCCCAGTGCATAGGCTCATTGGAGTTTCTCTGGGGACCCCTTCTCACCTGGCCGTCTCAATAGAGTCTGTGTGTTTGTGAAGGCAGAGTATGTATAGGTAAGTTATTTGTATTTTCCCCTCAATTTATCTGTAATTCTAAAACTTTTCTAAAAATACAGTGTAGTTATAAAAGAATTGTGAAAAATATAAGTTTGAAATATTTTTAATGCTTCCATATTTTTCTTTACCAGTATTCTTTGTATTTTCATGGGGATTTGTTATTCTTTGTTTTCCATTGCTTTTAGCTTTACAAATGTCCTTTAGTATTTCTGGCTAGGTAAGATTGCTATCAATAAATTGTCTCATTTATTGCCAGTCTAGGAATGTTTCTATTTTAAATCTATTGCTGAATGTTAGATTTGTCAAATGTAGAAATATTACTTGAGAGTTTTATTTACTACATTTGTGCTCTTTGAATATGCAATCCCACTGCCTTTTGGCCTCCAGTGTTTCTTATAAGAAGTCAGTTGTTAATCTTAGTGAAATTTCCCTGTAAGTAAGGAATCTTTTTTTCCTCCTATCAAGATTTTTCTCCCAATATTTACCTTTTGGCATTTTACCTATATTGTATCTGAATGTGGATCTCTTTTTTTTAATCTTACTTGAAATTTGAAGAACTTTTAGATGTGTAGTTTAATGTTTTTCAATAAATTAGGGAAGTTTTTAGTCATTGTTATTTTATTAACACATAATAAGGATACACATTTATAGTGTACATGTGATGTTTTGTTACATGAATACAATGTGCAATGATCAATTTGGGGAATTTGGAGTATCCATCACCTCAATTATTTATTACTTCTATATTTTGGAAACCTTTCAATTCCTCTCTTACAGCTATTTTAAAATATATAAACATTATTATTGACTATAATCTCCTTACTCTGCTGCTGAAGTTTATAACTTATTCTATCTAAATGTGTTTGAACACATAGGCCAACCTCTCTTTACCCCTTGTCTCGCACATACAGTATGATTCTACTTTCCATCTTCATGTTATGATCTTTTTTAGCTCCCACATATGAACAAAAACATGGGATGTATGTATCTCCATGCCTGGTTTATTTCACTGAACATACAGACCTCCAGTTTAATCAATGTTGCTACATCAACAGGATTTTATTTTTTAAGACAAAGTACTCTTTCATTGTATATATATATACATTACACATTCTTATTCAATTTGTCTATTGATGGACACTTAGTTTGATTCCATATTTTAGCTATTGTGAATAGTGCTGCAATAAATATGTAAGTGAAGAGATCTCTTTGATATACTGACTTCTTTTCCTTGGGATAAATACCTAACAGTTGGACTGATGGATTATACAGTAGTTCTATTTTTAGCTATTAAAAAAATCTCAATGGTGTTTTCCATAGTGGCTGTACTAATTTAGATTTCCACTAACAATATATAAGAGTTCACTTTTATCAGCATAGGTTTTTTGGCAATTTTATTAATAGCCATTCTAACTGGGGTAAGTTGAATTCTCATTTTGGATTTGATTTGCATTTTTCTTATGATTAGTAATGTAGAGCTTTTTTTTTTTCATATATACCTGTTAGCCATTTGTATATCTTCTTTTGAGAAAAGCCTGTTTACATATTTACATCTTTTTAAATTGCGTTATTTGATCATTATTTACTATTGAGTTTTTAAATTCCATGTACATTCTTGATATTATGCACTTGTCAGATGAATAGTTTACAGCTATTTTCTCTCATTCAACAGGTTGTCTCTTCACTCTGTTAACATTTTGCTATGCTATGTAGAAGCTTTTTTATTGTAAAATAACCCAATCAGTGCTGAGTCTGTCCTGCAAACTCTGGCCGAGTGACAGATGAAAGAAGTATGCTGACACAGGTATTTTGCCTGACAGTGTGGCTAGGGGACTGCATCCCTCAGCACCACCAATGAGAGTGCTGCAGCCACCGAGAGAGTGCAGCAGCCACCAAGAGAGTGCAGCCCCCATAAACCAGCCCTGCTCATATTTATTTATTACAGATTTAATGACAAAGGCTTGGAGAAAACACAATTTGTGGATAATAAACATTGTCAACCCCCTCCCCCTGCTCCAGTAGAGAGCAGTCCTGCACGCAAATGGTCAAAGGTTGGTTTCTGGAGACAGGAATAAACAAATGTATCCAGATAAATTCGTTTACATTCCTTTGTTATCTACCCATTGCTCTCAGGCTCCAGATAAGATTATTTGGCTGCCTTCAGCCATAATTCTTTCCTGAAGTTTTGCAAAACCTCCCAGCCTTCCAAAAAGGTTTGTGTCTTTCCCTATAACTTTTTCTTACAATTTTTCCCACCACCCTGACCAAACTTCTATGAATTAGTTTATTTTTGTTTTAGTTGCCTGTGCCTTTGAGCTCTTAGCCATGAAATATTTGCCTCGACCAATGTCCTGAAGTGTTTGCTTTTGGTAGTTTTATGGTTTCAGGTCTCACAGTTAAGTTGTTACTCCTTATTGAGTAGATTTTTGTATATGATAAGAGATAGGGGTTCAGTTTTATTGTTTTGCACATGGATATCTAATTTTCCCAGCATTATTTATTGAGGAGGGTGTCCTTTTCCCAATTTATGTTCTTGGTGCCTTGTCAAAAATCAGATAGCTGCACATATGTAAATTTATTTCTGGGTTCTGCATTCTGTTCCGTTGGTCTATATGTCTTGTTTTCTGCCAGTGACGTAATGTTTTGGTTACCCTAGCCTTGTAATGCATTTTGAAGACAGATAGTATGATATGTTCATCTTTGTGCTTTTTGCTCAGAATTGCCTTGACTGTATAAATTTTTTGTTGTTGTTTCACACATATTTTAGATTTTTTTTTTTATTTCTGTGAAAAATGACATCAGTATTTTGATAGGAATTGCATTGAACATGTATATTGCTTTGGGAAGTGTGGCTATGTTAATGGTATTAATTGTTCCAATTCATGAACATGGAATGTCTTTTCATTTGTTGTTTCTTCTGATATTTCTTTCATCAGTATTTTGTAGTTTTCTTTTTAGAGGTATTTCAGCTTCTTTATTAAATTTATTGTTAGGTTTTTAAATTATTTTTGTAGCTATCATTAATCCAATTGCTTTCTTGATTTCTTTCTTAGATAATTCAGTATTAGTATACAGAAATTCTACTAATTTTTATGCAAATTTTATATCCTGACACTTTGCTTACTCTGTTTATTGTATCTTGGAGTGATGTGATGAACTCCTTAGATTTTTCTTGATGTAAGGTCATAACATTAGCAAAAGAAAACTATTTGAATTCATCTTTTTCCATTTTAATGACTTTCACTTCTTTTTCTTGCCTGGTTGCTCTGACTAGAACTTCTAGTACTATATTGATAAGGAGTATTGAAATTGAGTATCCTTGTCTCATTCCAGATCTTAAAGGAAATATTTTTAGTGTTTCCTCGTTCAATATAAGCTCTGGGTTTATTATATATGGCCTTTATTACATTGAGATATGTTCCTTTTAAGCTTAGTTTGTTGGGAGTCTTTATCATGAAGGGATGTTAAATTCTCTTAAATGCTTCCTCTCATGTCACAACATGCCTGGCAAATTTTTGTATTTTTAGTAGAGACAGGGTTTGATCATATTGGCCAGGCTGTGTATCACATTTTTTGATTTGCAAACATTTCATCATTCATGGATTCCTTGGATAAATCACACTTAATTATCGTGTATTATATTTCTAATATGCTGCTGTATTCACGTTGCTAGTATTTTGTTAAGAATTTTTCCATCTATGTTCACCAGAGACATTGACATGTAGGGCTGCGTGTGTGTATGTGTGTGTGTGTGTGTGTGTCTAGTTCTGTTATGGTTATTGCTGGCCTTCTAGAACATGTTAGGAAGAATTTTTTCTTCTACAATGTTTTAGAATAGATTGACGATATGGATGTCAGTTCCTTTCTTGAATCTTTGATAGAATTCTACAGTGAAGCAATCCAATCTCAAACTTTTCTTTGTTGAAAAAATTTTAATTACTGATTAAATCTCATTACTTATTAATAGTATGTCCACGTTTTCTATTTCTTCTGGAATCAATCTTGGTGGGTTGCATTTCTCTAGAAATACATTCATTTTCTCTAAGATTTTCCAGTTTATTAGTGTATAATGGTTAATGATAATCTGTAATTAGTTGTAATGTCTCATTTTTCATTTTCAAGTTTGTTTATTGGATCTTTTCTTAGTCTAGTTATTTGTTTTTCTATTTTGTTTTGTATTGCTTTTTTTAGTCTTTGTTTTGTTTAGCTTTGCTCTGATTTTAATCACTTTTTCCATTTTACTTATTTTTGGTTTGGTTTGTTATTAATTTTCTAGTTCTCTGAGGTATATTATTAAAGTCTTAATTTGAAATCTTTCTACTCTTTTTTTTGACAAAGGTGTTTACTGTTATAAACTTTACTCTTAGCATTACTTTTGCTATATCCCAGACGTTTTCATATGTTGTATTATCATTTTCATTTGTCTTAATAATCTTTTTTCTTTCCACTTTAATTTCTTTTTGACCCAATGGTCATTCAGGAGCATGTTGTTTAATATACATGTATTTTTACTGTTTTTGAAGTTTCTCTTGTTATTGGTTTCTAGTTTTATTTCATTTCTCTGTAAGAAGTTGCTTAACTTTTTTTTTTTAAAGTTGTTGAGACATATTTTGTGTAATAACATATGGTGTATCCTGGAAAATATTCCATCCATTGATGAAAAGAATGTCATAGAAATGTCTTTAAGGTCCATTTGGTGCAATATGCAGTTTAAATCCAATGTGGGTTTTGTTGTGGTGGTTGTTAATTTTCTATTTAGATTATCTAATACTGAGAGGAGGTGTTAACATTCCCAACTATTAATGTATTGCATCTTTCTCTTTAAATCTAATAATATTTGCTTTATATATCTGGACAATCCAATGTCAGGTGCAAATAAGTTTATAATTTTTTACATCCTCTTTCTTCACTAAGCAAAAACCTTTGCTCTTATCATTATTTTTTAATTAATGTCTTTGATATAAGTAGATCTCTTCTTATTTGGCTTTTGTTTTGTTCGCATGGAATATTTTTAAACCAACCAATTACTTATAATCTAAATGTGTCTTTACAAGTGATATGAGTTTCTTATTGGTAGGATAGTTGAGTCAGCATATAATTTTATTTTTACCCCATTGAATCAGTCTATATCTTTTAAGTGGTTAGTTTAATCTGCTTATATTCAATGTTAATATTACTATGTAAGGGCTTATTCCTGTTATTTTATAAATTGATTTCTGGTTCCTTTATATTTTTTATTCTTTTATTTTTTATTTTTTATTATTGTGGCTTGGTTGTTCTTTGTAGTGATAACATTTGAGTTATTTCTCTCCCTTATTCATGTATTTGCTCTAGATTGAGTTTTATACTTTTATGTATTTTCAGGAAGTTAGGTATCATTCTTTTATATCCAGGTGTTGGATTCCCTAAAGCGTTTCTTGTAGGGTTAATCTAATTTTAATGAATTTCCTTAGATTTTGCTTCTCTGGGAAAGATTTGTTTTTTCTTTCAGTACTTTTAATATATCATCCTATTCCCTCCTGGCCTGTAATTTCTGCTGAGAAATTAACTATTGGTAGGCTAGAAGTTCCCCTTATAAGTGACTAGATGTGTTCTCTTGGTGATTTTAGAATTCTATTTTTGTGTTTAACTTTTGAAAGTTCAACCCCTGTAGAATGAAAAGATCTGTTCGAAATATATCTATTTGGGGATCTCAGCTTTTTATGCATGAATGTCCAAATGCTTTACTAGAGTTGAAAAGTTTTTAACCACCATTTTGTTAAGTAGGTTTTCTGTCTTTTATATTTCATCTTTAACTCCCAGTACCTCCAAAATGTGAATACTTGATTGCTTTGTGGTGTCACATATGTCATATTGTCTTTACCAATTCTTATTTATTTATTCACATTTATTTTTGTGCAACTCATTTATTTCAAGAGATCTGTCTTTAAGTTCTGAAATTCTTTCTCTGCTTGATTTAATAAATTGCTGAAGCTTTAGAATGTATTTTTTTTAATTCATTCAATAAATTCTATATTTCCAGAATTTCTTTTTGGGTCTCTTTTATGATATCTATCTTTTTGGCAAACTTTTTATTTATATTTTAAATTCTTTGTCTCATTTATTTGTATTTCTCTATTCTCTTGTAAATCATTAAGCTTCTTTAGTGGCAGTATTTTGAAATCTTTTTCCAGGATTTTATAATTATTTTTCATTGGAATATTTTTTGGGTAAACTACCCTTTTTGAAAGCATTTTATTTTATTGCCTTTTCATTTTTTGTGTGTATGTTTTTACATTGATATTTGCACATCTTATATAACAGCCAATTCCTCCAATTTTTTGAATTTGCTTTACCATGAACTGGTGAGATTTAGTGTAGTATGGGCTACGGTGGCTTCCCCTCAGGAAGGCATGGTTGCCTCCACCCAGCAAAGCCATGAGTGAGGACAACTGCCATAATATATCTGAAAAGCATGATCTTCAACAAAATGTGTATGGAAGGCAGGACCTCCACACCAATTATCCTGGAGGGCAAAGCATTAAGCTAGAGAATTAAGCTTGAAACTTAAGGTCTAATAAAATTTTCTCTGTTGGGTTTTGGACTAATTTAGAACTTGTCACTATTTTATGCTTTCCTATCCTACCTTTAGGAATGAGAATGAATAGTTCTCTCTTATTGCACCATTGGATTTGGAAAGCAAGTAGTGCTGATATCACAGGTGTTCAGTTGGAGAAAAAAATCATCTTAAAAAGAAATGTACTTTCATTCTCACCCATATCTTGTCTAAATGACATTTATATGAGACTTTAAAATTATACTTTAAAATTGATGCTGAAATTAGTTAATACTTTTAGGCTATTAGGATGGAATGAATGTATTTTGCATAACAGAAGAATATAAATTATGGGGAAGCAAGTGTGGAATGTGATGGTATGAATATTTGTGTCACTCAAAATGTGTATGTTGAAATCCTAACTTCCAAGGTGATGATATTATTATATGAGACCTTCAGGAAGTGGTTTACGTCACAGGGGTGGAGCCCTCATGAATGGGAACCAGAAAGTGAGCCCTCACCAGATATTGAGTCTGCTGATGCCTTGATCTTTGACTTCTCAGCCCCCGGAACAGCAAAAAATAAACTTCTGTGGTTTATAAGCTACCCAGTATATGATATATTGTTATAGCTGTTGCAATGGACTAAAATGGGGGGGGGCAGGTATGGAATATTTATATCCTTTAGCCCAATTTACATATTGAAAAGTAACACCTATTATAATGTTAGGAGGTGGAATTTTGGAGAGGTAATTAGGTTATGAGGGTAGGAGCCTCATGAATGAAACTAGCGCCTTTATAAAAGAGACCCCAATCACTTCTCTCACGACTTCCACAACATAAAATTATAGGAGAAGATGACTATATATCAAAAAGGAAGCAGGCTCTTATCAGATATCAAATCTACTGGCATTGTGATCTTGAACTTCCAGGGCTACAGAACTGTGAGATATAACTTCCTGTTGTTCGGCAGCAAAAGCCAAAATTGACAAATGGGATCTAATTAAACTAAAGAGCTTCTGTACAGCAAAATAAACTACCATCAGAAAGGGAATATGGCAACCTACAGAATGGGGAGGTACCTGCAATCTACTCATCTGACAAAGGGCTAATATCCAGAACCTACAAAGAATTCAAACAAAATTCCCATAAGAAAAAATAAACAACCCCATCAAAAGTGGGCAAAGGATATGAACAGACATTTCTCAAAAAGAAGACATTCATACAGCCAACAGACACATGAAAAATGCTCATCATCACTGGCCATCAGAGAAAGGCAAATCAAAAACCACACGAGATACCATCTCACACCAGCTAGGAAATTTCCATGCATCATTCAAAAGTCAGGAAACAACAGGCGCTGGAGAGGATGTGGAGAAATAGGAAATTTTCCACTGTTGGTGGATCTGTAAACTAGTTCAACCATTGTGGGAAAACAGCATGGCGATTCCCTCAAGGATCTAGAACTAGATGTACCATATATGACCCAGCCATCCCATTACTGGGTATATACCCAAGGATTATAAATCATGCTGCTCTAAAGACACATGCACACGATGTTTATTAAGTGCACCATTCACAATAGCAAAGACTTGAATCAACCCAAATGTCCATCAGTGACAGACTGATTAAGAAAATGTGGGCACATATACAATTCATGAATACCATGCAGCCATAAAAAGGATGAGTTTCGAAGTCCTTTGTAGGACATGGATGCAGCTGGAAACCATCATTCTTAGCAAACTATCACAAGAACAGAAAAACCAAACACCGCATGTTCTCACTCATAGGTGGAACTGAACAACGGTATTCACTTGAACTCCGGAAGGGGAACATCACACACCAGGGCCTATCATCATGGGAGGGGGTAGGGGAGGGATTGCATTGGGAGTGATACCTTGATGTAAATGACGAGTTGGATGGGTGCTGACGAAGCCGATGGGTGCAGCACACCAACATGGCACAAGTATATATGTAACAAACCTGCATCGCTATGCACATGTACCTAGGAACTTAAAGTATAATAATAATAATAAATTAATTTTAAAAAATAAAATAAAAGCTTTTACCATTTTATGCAATATTGGAGGAATACATGCATTAAGTATATATAAATGAGCAATCTCATACTCTTAGAAAAAGAATTTTTGTTTGGGAGTTTTTTGTTATTTGTTTTGTTTTGTTTTGGTTTGTTGAAACAGAGCTTCACTCTGTCACCCAGGCTGGAGTGCAGTGGCGCCGTCTCAACTCACTGCAACCTCCACCTCCCAGGTTCAAGCAAATCTCCTGCCTCAGCCTCTGGAACAACTGGGACTACAGGTGCATGCCACCACACCCCGCTTATTTTTATATTTTTAGTAGAGACAGGGTTTCACCATGTTGGCCAGCCTGGTCTCGAACTCCTGACTTCAGGTGATCTGCCCACCTCACTTTCCCAGAGTGCTAGTATTACAGATGTGAGCCACCCGACCCAGCCCTAGAAAAAGAATTTTTAAAGAAATATAAACGGTTTGTGCTATAATTTTAGAACATATATCAATTTTCATGCATGGAATAAACACAGTTTTGTCAAAAGTTTCAGCAATTATTAAATAAAACAAAAATGTTTAGCAAGTGAAAAAAAA
The DNA here is from genome assembly GCF_008728515.1 of Papio anubis. Taxonomy (NCBI): domain Eukaryota; kingdom Metazoa; phylum Chordata; class Mammalia; order Primates; family Cercopithecidae; genus Papio; species Papio anubis. The sequence continues at coordinate 334,934 of NW_022166724.1, read as the reverse complement.
ATAAAAAACTTCCTGTTGTTTATCTGTTACCCAGTTTATCTTATTTTATTATAGAAAACAATACAAGCTAAGACAGGTGGTACACAACAATCTATGTTTAACTTTTTAGGAAACCACTCGAAGATTTTACTTTTTTTTTTCCTTTAGTGATTCAAAGTAATTAATTTGTATTTCATAATTTCAAATTAACTGGATTTATCTGCATCTACGCTCAGTTATTTTTTATAGTATCATTTTTCTAACCCTTTTACATGATATATATGTATCTATATTCATAACTTTAATCAAATGTTCCATATATTTATGCATGCAGTTTCTTTATTTAATTATTTAATATATAAATTACAGTTATTTAAAATTTCTTCTCTTATTTTTCTAATACTTGGTTAATCTTTGAGCATGATTGTGTTGGTTGCTTATAACTTGACAAAATGTTCTTATCTTAATAGAGTACTGGCAATCAGGCATGGTGGCTCATGCCTGTAATCCCCGTAATTTGAAAGACTGAAGTAGGAGGATCACTTCAGGCCAGGAGTTCAGGACCAGCCTGAGCAACACAGAAAGACACTGTCTCTACAAACAAACAACAAAACAAACCCACCTTAACCGGGTAACCAGGCATGGTGGCGTGTGGCTGTCATCCCGGCTACTTGGGAGTCTTTGGGAGGATAATCACTTGATCTCAGGAGAGTCTGGAGTTGTAGTGAACCAAAATTACACCACTGCACTCCAGCCTAGGTGACAAAGGAAAATACTGTCTCTAAAAATTGCTGAATATTTTGTATAAGAGAAAAAAATGAAGCACAATATAAATAGTATCTATCATCAGAAATTAGTATGGCTTTGATTATCTGAGGCCAACAGTTGAGTCAGGAGTTGACTCAATCTAGTCAGGAGTTAAATTCAATTTGTTTTATTTTTGCTACATTTATGTTCAGTGCAACACAACCTTAAAATTCTTGAAGCAGTGGTTTGTTGTTACCTTGTGCATAGTGTGGAAACCTTAAACCAGAAGATTTTTCTCAATGTTTCTGTTCTATCCCGAGATTTCAGCAGCCCTTGCATTCTTATACCCCAGAGGGGTTTTTCTCTACTTTACTCTCCCACAACCTTAGATGTAGGCTACCACTTTTGTTACTTATTCTTAACCTAGTCATACAGCCAGAAGAGATTATTGTCTCTCCTTTTTTCTCTCAATGTCTCAGTTTTAGACAGGTTATTTGTGCTTAGGACTTGGGGTAAGGCTCTTTTATTCTTATTATTGCTTCTACCTCTTCCTGCATGCCAATGAAAGTATGTCTTGTTTTTGTTTTGGGTCTTGATCAGGGGAGTTTCCTGACTCTGTCACTGGTAGCAGGTATCTGCTTTTTATTAGCACAGAATCCTCAATCAACTAGGACTTTTCTGCATCTTTCCCAGAGAAAATTAATTTCTGTTTTTACTCCTCTCCAAGTAGAAGTAGATATTGATGTGAAGCAAACAGAATTTTTAATAATTTCCTTAGAGGAAGATAGGTTTTACATCTAACCCAGCCATAGAAACAGTGGAAGTTGGCCTGATCATTGAAAACAAGGGAATTTCCTGTCTCTCCCACATCAGCTTAATGTTTTCTCTTTTTATGAGAAAACTGTCCTAGTAAGTGTGTGCAGAGTTTTCTACCAGTGTGCTACTGATAGTTACTTATTTTGTAGTTTCCTCTCCTGCCCTAATCTTTCTCTTGAGAACTTGATGAGTGCTTATAAAAGAGAGCTTGTCAGTGAATGCAAGCTCCCACTGTGTCCGGTGGTGGCAGTTATTCTAAGGGGATATTTGACATAACTCATCCTTTAATAATTAATATCATTTTAGGTGATTTCTTATAATCTACTGCTATGGTCCTACATCTTTTCATGCCTGGTAAAAGATGAAACAGTCTGTGTGTCCTGTCTCTTCTTAGAGGGGCCTGCTGCACTTTCAAGTTTCATTTAATCTTGTTTTCATAAGACCCCATCTATCTGAAGGGATCATAAAAGTTGTTTCATAACTTTGAGGTTTTTCCAATGTTATTAGCATTGTGGCAACATTCTCTTTGATACACCCTAAACAACAGAAAATAACACTTGAATTTACCTGTAAGATCCTCCAGTGTTTAGCCTTCTCCAGTTTCTCCAACATCACTTTAGGCCACTTCTTTCAACACACTCTCCCAATGACATGCTATGTTTTTTGACACATAGTTTATCAAAGTTTAATTCTTTTCATCACAGATTCTTGAATTATGCCGACATTACTGACTTCAATGTTCTTCTCAAATCCCTTCACCCAGTTAACTCTCATATATAATTAAGATTTAGATTCAAATATTGTACTATTCTAGGCTCTTCAGATAAACAGAACAAAAAGGAAAAATGAATAGGATTATAAGAAACTAGCTCACATAGTTATGGAAAGAGAGAAGTCACAATATCTTCAGTTGGCAAGATGGAGACCCAGAATAGCCAATAGTATAGTTTCAGTTCAAATACAAACACCCGAGAACAAGAGAGCCAATGTTGTAAGCTCTAGTGTGAGTCTGAGGCCAAAGGCAGAAGAAGACTAATATCTCAGCTCAAAAACGGTCAAAGAGAGAAAGAAAAATATTATTTATACAGCTTTTTGTTCTATTGAGGACTTCAATAGATTGGACGAAGGGAATATACTTTAGGAAAGGTAATCTGTTTACTCAGTCTACTGATTCAAATGTTAATGCCATCCAAAAACACACTCGAAGACACACTCAGAGTAATGTTTAACCAAATATCTGAGCAACCCTGCTCCACTCAAATTGACACATAAAAGTAACCATCACAATTTCAAATCTCTTCAATTTAGCACCCATACACATCTCCTTAAATAATACTAAATCTCTAAAAATGATAACAAGGTCAGAATCCCACTTAACATAATACAGTTATCCAGTGTACAACTGAAAAGACCTATTCATATGTGTTTTCCTCAGAATAAAAATGGTAGATTATGTCTTGTTTGCTTTACTTCTTGATGGCTTGTACACTAAATAATATAAAGTAAAATTGACAGTACCTTAAATACTGTGATAACAAGTGCATACCTCTTATGTCACATAACAAAGGAATAAGAAAGATAAGAAAACAACTATATATGCATACATATGTGTGTGTATGTGTACATTTATGACAAAATAAGAAGAAATACTCATGAAAATTAGAGTCCATATTTCTTGGACTGATCATACAGTCATAGTTGAAACTGATAACTACTTTCCTCCACTATTCATTTTCTATTTCCTGAAACTTCAGAAAACACATCAATTCATTGTAGATATTTATCTTGTAGAATTATTCAACACTTCCTGAAAGTTCTGGGCCACTAGTAGTCCTGCAAGAATTATGTAGTTGCAGTTTTTCATTAACATTGATGACAGGGTCTGGTAAAACTAAGATATCCTCAGAGATCTCTTGTACCATAGACAAACTCTTCCTTATCTTCACTATGGAGCAACGATCCAACTTCTCTTTGGTGGTCAGGAGCAATCACTTCAGCCAACACTGTAACTCCCTTCTTTGCCTGTTGACTCAGAGGCATGAGGAGTTAAAAGTGGCCAGGTAGAAGGCTTAGCGTCCAATTCAATAGAAATATTATTGTCTCTCCCAGTGGAAGCATTCTTCTCTCTGGAACTAAGGCCACTAGGCCAGTAGGGCATGAAGTCATAGAAACAGGAAGAAAATATTTTGCCTTTGGGCACTAAAGTATAGTGAGTGGTTTCAACTCCCTTTTCTATCTCTTAATTCCTGGACCCATAAATCCTGGGTATGGAAGAAACATCCAGTGCTGATTGTGAACATATGCAGTGTCCTCGAGAACTGTGTTTATACCCTGCCAGGTACAGCCACCTAGAAAATACTGTAGCTGAGTTGTTAAAAGGCCATTTCACTATTCTAGCACTATTATAGCACTTTTTTTTGTTTTGCCATAAAATCAGTTTATTCATCAGAAGCATACTGTGTGAAATACGATGATGATGGATAAGGCATTCTGAAAGTTCACTGATGGCAGTTTTGGCAGAATTATTCCATGCAGGGAAGGCATATTTATATTCAAGAGTAAGTTTCTATTACAGTAAAACAAAACACTACTCTTTCTATAATACAAATAGATGTAATTAACTTGTTATCAGGTAGCTGCCTAATCACTCTAAAAAAATGGCGACATATTAAGAATTCAATATTGGTTTCTGCTACTGGCTGATTGATCATTCAGTCATGGCCATAGCCAGTTTGGCCTTGGTGAATAAAAGTTTATATTGCTGAACCAATGTATAACCTTCATCTCTGCCACCATGACCACTTTGTTTATGAGCAGGAACAGCTGTAGCTGAGAAAAGAGGCTGACTACTATCCAAGTGTAATTATTAAAATCCTCCACTGATGACATAATTCTTCGTTGAGCACTCACGGGGGACACAGATATTTTCATGGTTTTTTTTTTTTTTTTTTTTGCCCATTCAGGAAGATATACCCACATATCTCTTCTCCTAATTTCTTCGTCACCATTTATTCAATCATGTTGGCTATGGTTTGGATGTGCTTTGTCCTTGATAGAACTCATGTTGAAATTTAATTGCAAATATAATCATGTGGGGAGGTGGGGCCTTTAAGAGGTTATTAGGTCTTTGAGATAAATTAATTTCTTCTTTCAAGATTGGGTTAGTTCTTGTAGGAGCAGGTTGTTACCAAAAAAAGGTCACCTCTCATGTTTTGTCCTTTTTGAACTCCTGCTTCCTCTTCTACTTCTCCGACATCTTATGACACAGCACAAGGCCCTCACAAGAAGCCAACCAGATGTGGCTGCCTATTCTTCCCTTTCCAGTCACCATAATTATGAGCCAAAATAATTCTCTTTTAAAATATAAACTACTCGAAAAACACAAACAACCCCATCAAAAAGTGGGCAAAGGATATGAACAGACATTTCTCAAAAGAAGACATGCATACAGCCAATAGGCACATGAAAAAAAATGCTCGTCATCACTTGCCATCAGAGAAATGCAAATCAAAACCACAATGAGATACCATCTCACACCAGTTAGAATGGCAATCATTAAAAAATCAGCAAGCAACAGGTGCTGGAGAGGATATGGAGAAATAGGAATGCTTTTACACTGTTGGTGGGACTGTAAACTAGTTCAACCATTATGGAAAACAGTATGGCGATTCCTCAAGGATCTAGAACTAGAAATACCATTTGACCCAGCCATCCCATTACTGGGTATATACCCAAAAGATTATAAATCATGCTGCTATAAAGACACATGCACACGTATGTTTATTGCAGCACTATTCACAATAGCAAAGACTTGGAATCAACCCAAATGTCCATCAGTGACAGACTGGATTAAGAACATGTGGCACATGTACACCATGGAATACTATGCAGCCACAAAAAAGGATGAGTTCGTGTCCTCTGTAGGGACATGGATGCAGCTGGAAACCATCCTTCTTAGCAAACTATCACAAGAACAGAAAACCAAACACCGCATGTTCTCACTCATAGGTGGGAATTGAACAATGAGATCACTTGGACTCTGGAAGGGGAACATCACACACCGGGGCCTATTATGGGGAGGAGGGAGGAGGGAAGGATGGCATTGTGAGTTATACCTGATGTAAATGATGAGTTGATGGGTGCAGCACACCAACATGGCACAAGTATACATATGTAATAAATCTGCACATTGTGCACACGTACCCTAGAACTTAAAGTATAATAAAAAAATAAAATAAAATAAAATGAAATATAAACTACCCAGTCTCAAATATTTTGTTGCAACACAAAACAGGCAGAGACAATATTCCTTCCAAGTGCCTGGTCATGCAGACAACTATTGGCCACAGTCCATTAATTGGTATAGTTTAACATCTGGTCATTTCTCCTTCCAAGGAAAGTCAATAACCAGGTGCACTGCTCAAATTTTTGCCTACTAAAAGAATTTCCGTTCACTATCATTTCTCAGGGATATGCAAGAAAGGCACTGTTGGGTAGTACTTACAAATTATACAGAACTAACTGCAAATAAGGCTCAATTTTTTTTCATCTCTCAAGTAGTTGCAGGGGACTCCTTATGAGGCCATAAGTGCAGGTTGGGAGAGAGAAAGCAGTGTAGCAGGAGTGAGAACCATGAACATTTGGGCCACTTTTTTATGTAACTTATTTATGTGTTCAGGACCTGCTCAGGCTCATTCATGTATATACTACCTCCATTTGATTAAGGAGTGCTGCTCTGAATACCAAAATTTGTGGTTTTCTAAGTGAGATAGTATCAGGTTTATGATGGGTAGCTCAGGTCACATAGTAACTTGCTGACCCATGGTTAAGTTTTAATCTTACCAGACTCAGTAGCAAGCCAAGAGCTTTTACTCAAAAAGAGAGTAGTTATCTACAGATGAAGGTATAGCATTGCTCCAAAATCCTAAAGGCTTAAACTATAATTCATACATATAGATACCTATCTAAGGCTCAAAACAACTTATGTGTGTGCCACTGACACTTCAAGCATCATTGGATCTGCTGAATCATATGGTCCATGTGGTAGAGCATCTTACACACTAGTCTGGACCTTTTGAATAGCCTTTCTTATTCTGAGCCCCCACTCAAAACTAGCAGCTGTTTAAGTCACTAAGTAAATAGACCAGAGGAATACATCCAAATGAGGAATATGCTGCCTTTTATTTTTTTATTTTATTTTATTTTAAATGTCATGACTACTTTGTTGAGCAAATATTCTGTCCTAATGATATTTCAAAATTTGGATCTTTTTATTTATTTATTTATTATTATTATTATACTTTAAGTTCTAGGGTACATGTACATAACGTGCAGGTTTGTTACATATGTATACTTGTGCCATGTTGCTGTGCTGCACCCATCAACTCGTCAGCACCCATCAACTCGTCATTTACATCAGGTATAACTCCCAATGCAATCCCTCCCCCCTCCCCCCTCCCCATGATAGGCCCCGGTGTGTGATGTTCCCCTTCCCGAGTCCAAGTGATCTCATTGTTCAGTTCCCACCTATGAGTGAGAACATGCAGTGTTTGGTTTTCTGTTCTTGTGATAGTTTGCTAAGAATGATGGTTTAAATTCAAATAGGTCCACTAGACATTGAGTCTTTTATTAGGTTATAGGAGAGGCCAGATGCAGCATTTTATCCTTTAGCTTAGACAGAATATTTTGACATACCCTACATCACTGGATCCACACAAATTTCATTGAGGTAGAAGGCCCCAAATCTTTTTCTGATTTATTTCCAACACCCTGACATGCAAGGATCCAAACTATGTTGAATATAGTTGCTATTTCTTACTCACTCCAATCAGCATAATGTGATCAATGTAATGAATCAGTGTGTTATCTTGTGGAAGAGGAAGGTCGTCAAGGTCCTTGAAAACTAAATTAAGAAATAGGACTAAAGAGTTGATATACATTAGAGGTAGGACAGTGAATGTGTATTGCTGATCTTGCTAGCTGAAATCAAACTGCTTCTGATACACCTGATGACAGGTTAGGATAAAAAGGCATTTTCCAGATAATTAGCTACATACCATGTGACCAGAATGTGTTAATTTTTTCAAGCAATGAAATTGCATTTGGTACAGCAGCTGCAATTAGAATCAACATCTGGTTAAGCTTACAATAATTCACTGTCAATATTCAATATTTGCCTGTCTTCTGCACAGGCCAAATAGGATATTTGAATAGGAATACTTCCTGCATCTCTCAAGTTTTTGAGAGTGGCACTAATCTCTGTAATATCTTCATGAATGCAGTATTGCTTTTGATTTACTAGTTTTCTAAGTAGAGACAGCTCTAATTGCTTCCACTTCATCCTTCCTATCTTAATAGCCCTCACTCCACAGATCAGGAAACCAATATGAGAATTCCACCAGTTGCTGCATGTATTTATTTCAGTTTTGCTTTCTGGGACTGGAAATATAATCACAAGCTGGGTTAAAAGATACACTGGTCCCTCTTAGAAGTGGACCTGGCTAAAAATCCATTTAAATACTGACATCCATAAGTTTCTACTCTGACCACTGGACCGCAGTGATCTTTTGAATCTCCTGAAATAAATGCCAGTTCAGATATAGTACCCAGTAGTCCTCAGAAGGTGTGTTTATTTTTATTTATTTATTTTTTAAATATAACAGTACCCTGTCAATAGGCCACAGGTCTTTTGGGGTAAGGCAGGAAGAAAGATTAGTAGTATAATTTTTTTTCACCATATCCCATGGTTCTTCCTCAAGTGAACTCAGCCTACTCCACTTCACTAGGAAGATTCTAAGTCAGTAAACTAACTTAAGTGTGGAAATTGGTTGAGAAGCAATGACTTTCTGTTTCTATAATGTGAATGTCATCACTTGTCCCTTGAGATCCTACCTCCCAATTACTTCTGTTACATTTTAGATTCCCAATTAAGTGACCGCATTTCCCAGTGTAAGGTCTGGCCTGTAGTGATGAGTGATTACAGAGCTCATCTAAAGTGGTGATGCTTCCCTTATAAATATATTTTACCCAGTATTTCTGGAAAGTATGTCTTATGGACCCTCTAAGGATGAGACAATATTAAATGAAAAATCCACTCCAACATACTAATATCCCTTAGCCTTTGAATACCTTCCTGTACATTAAACCAAGGAATCAGCTTTTCTAATTCTCTCACGCTTAGTGAGCTTGTATTAATAAATTTGGTCTGATCTAACTTTATGTTCCTTTCACCATTATGCCAAATCCTCAACATGCATTCTCATATATATTTCCCTGATTTCTGTCCCTATACACACACACACACACACACACACACACACACACACACATATATATAAAATATATAACTCAGGTAGTTCATTTGGAATATAGTGAAATTCCTCTTGAGTCACACTCACCTTTATGCACCTGCTGAGATTTGAGTTTAGTTAAATTTCCTATTGAGATTTATTGGAATTCTCAAATATGAGATTCTATTGGAATTCTCATATTGGTTTCCCTTGATTTAGAAGAAAAGAGGTATCGTGAGAGTCCATCTTGAGGAAAATCAGCATTATATTGTGTGACCACAGCCTGGGAAGGCCGTTACAGTTTCCTCAGGTAATCTAAGGGTTAATCTCCTCAAACAAGTGTGCAGAGGCTGCTACCACTAAGGTTGCAGAGGTTGCTTCTTCTAGGGTTTTGTAGGCTGTTTCTGCTCTAATTTTGGAGGATACATTCACTGGGAATGAGGACTTCTACGGACAAAGAAGATGCATCAAAATTCAGGAGCTTAATGTTCCCAGTTTTGTCAGAGTGTTTCCATGCATCCTCATTTCCATTGGTCACATTATTTTCCAATCAACGCCCTCTTTTTAGCAATAGACAGACACCATGTAATACTGGGGATTCAACTTGTAATTCAGCCAGATACAGGATGAAATTACTATTTTCAGCAATTTCAACGTTGTGGTTACAAAATAAGAGATTCCTTCATGGTACACGTAGAAGGTCATTTATGTGGTGCTTTAGCTGGGAATTTAAATACCTGAGCTCATTTTTTTTATTTCCCCATTTACTCCAGAAACTTTAAAAACAACCATGCAACCTCATTATATTTGTTAGTATTCCAAAAATATTTCAAAGGGCAGTATGAACAGTCACCCAGCTCCTTGCTTCTTATAAGTTTTTGATTAGGAGTATCCAATGAAGATATTTTGAACATCTCTATATCCACACTATGCCATGCACTATCAGTACTCTATTTACTACTGGAAATACAGCCATGTTCTTTAAAAATCTAATTAGACTAGAGGGAAATTTCCGGAAACTCCAGAACCAATTTTAAAAACTCACCTTTAAAATTATCTTCCCGTAAAACCACTCTTGGTACCAAAATCTGTAATAGTCCTAGGTCTTCTAAGAATCAGAACCAGTGTGTGTGTGTGTGTGTGTGTGTGTGTCTGTGTGTCTGTGTATGCATCTGCACATGTGTGTGTGAATGTGTGTTTGTATGCGTGTATGTATAAAGTCATTTATTGTAATAAATGGTTTCACACACTTATGGAGGTAGAGAGGTACCAAGATCTGCATTTAGCAAGTTGGAGAAACAGGAGAGCTGTGGCATAGTTCCAAGTAGACTCTGAAGGTCTGAGAACCAGGAGAGCAAATGGTATAAGTTTCAGTCTGAGTCCATGTCTGAAGGCAGAAGAAGACTAACGTCCCAGCCTGAAGGCAGGCAAAAAGAGTAAACTTTTCTTTTTTCCTCAGCCTTTTGTTCTATTCAGGCCTTCAAATAATTGGATGAGGACCACTCATATTGGGGAGAAAAATATGCTATGTCAATCTACAAATTCAAATGTTAGTATTATCTATGAACACCTTCATGGACACACCCAGAATAATGTTTAAACAAAAATCTGGACACCCAATGGCCCAACCAAATTGACACATAAAATTAACCACTACAAATATTGCTGCTCCTCCAGGTAACATTGACATTAAAAGTCAGTTTCAGTTCTCTGTTATATGCCTTTATAGAATCATGCAATTCCTTGTGGTTGCATCATATCTCTGAATTATATTTGCATGGGTGTGTGTAGTAATTTAATTAATGCATTTCTGAATGCCTATACTAGTAATTCCATGAAAGCAGAGTGTATTCCTTCTTACAGTTTTACCTTTAGTTCCCAGTCTGTGTGTGTGTGTGACACAAAGCGAGCTCTGAAAAATAATTGTTTAATAAATTACTGAGTATCTATGTGCGTGTCTTTCAAGACTTTTAATATTGTACTTTATGTAACATGTTTGTGGGGTGATGTAGGGGAAGTTGTAGTTGTCAAAAATGTGATAACCAGAGATATGATGTAAAAAATCCCAGAAGCTGAACACAAGCATGAAATAAACAGATTCAGTCTAGGAGTCAAGAAGTAAAACTGCATGATTAATATGAATGGGAGACAACATGAGATGTGGAGAGGAAGTTCCAGAGACAGTTGATATACAGAAACAAATAATCAAGTACTAAAATGCAGATATTAACAGGAAACAGAGGAGCAGATAGCAAAAGGTGGGATATATGACCTAACTCAGTTAAAGCATGAGTTTCGGATAAATATTATGCTTGACTGAATGTTTATTATGATATGAGTAATGCATGTTCATTCACCAAGTTTGGAAAATATAGAAGAGTTCAATAAACATAATACAAATTATCGAAAAACTTAATACATTGCATTGCTAATGTTAACACTGTGTTTTAAGTTTTTTTTGATTTTGTAGATATATATGGATATTTAAACCTTATTAATTACATACATATAAGTTTGTGTGTATGCATGTGTAAAATAATCCTCTTATGTATATGTCCTTTTAACTTTACAATAAATCATGAAAAAATATATGACACAAATAAAATTATACTATTTTTAAAACTTCTATTATAAAAAGTTATGATCTTTTTAAAAATATTATTTTAATGATCAGAAGGGGCTCTATTGTACAAGTGAATTATGATTCATTTAACCACTCCCTTATTATCAAAAATTTGCATTTATTGAAGTACTTAGCAGTTTTCTTAATCTTAACTAGTAAAGCCTTAGTACGAATCTATGAATGTCTATGGAACAGGAAAGCTGCAGATATGATAGAACCTGGAATACTGGGTAAACATAATTTTATTTCTTTGATTTCTCACATATTTCCATCCAAATTTGTCTGTAGATTTTTTTTACCAACCAAAAAAATTAATTCATGAAGCTGTGGACTCTTGTTTTTCATCTGTTATTTTGGATCTGGAAATAATTGTTTTTTAATATTGTCTATTCTAGTGGCTTTTCTGTCACAATTTTTAACTTCTTCCCTAAACATACTTATTTCTGAGAAAAAAAGACATTTATTCAGTGAGTTTTTCTCCCCTAATTACAAATTAAATTTATTTTTTATTGTAGTGGAAGAATCTGGTCTAAGAAGAGAAAGATGCCTTCTAGCAAAACAATTATTCAATAATGAATTGTGGGTCATATACAATATAAAATACAAGTAAAGACATTATAAAGAAGGAAGAAAACTGCCATCTCTTTACAGACAGCATTATTAGCTATTTCAAAAACCAAGATATTAAACTAAAATTTAAAGAGTTCATAAGATAGCAGTCCGAACACCATATACAAAATAAACAAGTTAAAATCATTAGCTTCTCTGTATTCTAACAATAGCAATTCGAAGATATACTGATAATGGAGAAAGATATTTTCTTCACAATAAAAACAAAAATACAAAATATCTTGAAATAAACTCAACAGAAATATAAAGCAATATGGATAATCAAGTTGTAAATACTGAAGCTTAAAATATAATGATGAAATAGGGCATATACCATGTTTATCAATAACATAATGTGTTAATTCTCCATGACTTAATGAATAAATCCAATCCCAATCACACTCAACAAGATTTTCATGAACTCTAAAATATGCTTTTAAAATTAATATGAAATATAAAATAATGAAGGAAATCCAGGAAATATTTGAGTTAGAACAACAAAGGACAATACTTATTAACGATACCAATTAAAATAATTCAGTATTGATAAAGAAATAAATCGATTGAAAATAATAGACTGATGTGGCACATATGCACCATGGAATACTATGCAGCCATAAAAAGAGATGAGTTCATGCCCTTTGCGGGGACATGGATGCAACTGGAAACCATCATTCTCAACAAAGTAACACAAGAAGAGAAAATCAAACGCTGCATGTTCTCACTCATAAGTGGGAGTTGAACAATGAGAACCCATGGACGCAGGGAGGGGAAAATCAGAGACCAGGGCCTGTTGGGGGGGGGGGGGTGGGGGGAGGGATAGCATTAGAAGAAATGCCTAATGTAAATGAAAAGTTGATGGGTGTAACAAACCAACATGGCACATGTATCCCTGCACTGTAACAAACCCGCACATTGTGCACATGTACCCCAGAACTTAAAGTAGAATAATTTAAAAAAGAAAATAAAGGACCATAAAAAAATCAGAAAACTGAGAGAAGAAGCATAAGGGCTAGTGAACACTAAACCTACCCGCTGATCATCTAAGAAACCACACCAGAATCTATCAAGGCAGCAGGGGAACACAGAGAGAGAGGAGCGAAGCTGGGCATCAGCCTATTGGGTTCAACTCAGAGCCAGGAGAATCTTCCAACAGGAGTGATTGAGTGAGAGACCCCAGGGGAAAGTACACTTTCCGCAGGTACCTGTAAAAGACTAGGAATGAAAGAATCCCCTGCAACCCCATGCAACCCCACTCACCCTGTCACTGACAGTGAGGAAGGCAATGCCTGGCAAAGCTTCTGGCCCATTGTTCCTGCCTCTGTGAGAACTCAGCTGGAGGGCATAGCTTTCTGTTGTCCTGAGAAACACTGGGATGACAGAGCAGACAACCCCACCCAACCTGGCAACTAATAGTCAGGCAAGCAACACCTGCTAAAGCTTCTGGCCCAGAATTCTTGCTCACGTGGGGTCTCAGCTGGAGGGCACAGCATCCTTTTGTCCAGAAAACATCTGGATGGCAGAGCACATGACTATCCCCCTACACACACTGATAGCCAGGTGGGCAATGTCTGCTAAAGCTACTGGCCCAGCGGCCCTGCTTCTGTGTAAATTCAGGTAGAGGGTACAGCTTCCTCTTATCCAAGGAAACACCCAAACAGCAGCAGAGCGCACAATCCCTCTTACCCCCAACACTGATAGCTAGGGAGCCACTTCTGCTAGAGGTTCTGTCCCAGCGGTCATATTTCTGCCTGAATTGGCTGAGGGGTGAAGCCTCCAGTTGCCCTGGAAACACCTGAATAGCAGGTAAGTGACTCCACTGACCCCTAACTCCTGTACTCAGACAGGCCACACCTACTAAAGATTCCAACCTTGTGGTCCAGCTCCTGCCTGAATTCTGCAGGCAGGTGCAATCTAGTGTTTCCCCAGGATGAACATGGGCAGCACATTAGGTCTGAGCTGGCAAGTATACAGCTTGCCTGCCAACTGTGGCCCCTTCCTGAAGGAGCCCTGTGGACCAGAACACGCAACAAAAGAAACATAGGCATGGAGAAGGTTCAGAAGGGGCTCTTTCAAGACACAGGAGCGGACTAGAAATCAAAGCCAGTCAACTGAACCCACCTTATACCATAATCAAAACCCCTTCAAAAAAGAAAAAAAAATAAATTTGTAAAACAACTACTTCAAAGATTGAAGGAGCTCTGGGCCACACAAATGAGAGAAAAACAGTATAAGAACTCTGGCAACTCAAAAAGCCAGAGTGCCTTATTGCATCCAAAGAACTACACTAGTTCCCTAGTGAGGTTTATTAACTGGGCTAAAATGGCTGAAATGACAGAAATAGAACTCACAATATAGATAGAAATAAAGATCACTGAGATTCAGGAGACTATTGAAACCCAAACCAAGGAAGCTAAGAATCACAATAAAATGATACAGGAACTGATACGATGAAACAGCCATTATAAGAAAGAACCAAACTGATCTGATAGAGCTGGAAAACACACTACAGGAATTTCATAATTCACTTGCAAATATTAAGAGCAGATAAGACCAAGGTGAGAACAAAACATCAGAGCTCAAAGGTTGGCTTCTGAAATATCTATCTCAGTCAGACAAAAATAAATCAAAACTTTAAAGAAAAAAAAAAAACTGGAGAAATAAAGGATTATGTAAAGAGACTAAACCTATAACTCATTGGCATCCCTGAAAGAGATGGAAAGAAAACAAGCAACATGGAAAACATCTTTTAGCATATCATCCATGGAAACTTTTCCAACCTTGCTACTGAGGCCAACACTCAAATCCAGGAAATGCAGAGAACCCATGTGAAATATTACACAAGAAGACCTCCCCCAAGAAACATAATTATCAGATTCTCCAAGGTCAAAATGAAAGAAAAAAATATTAAAGGCAGCTAGAAAGATGAGCCAGGTAACTCACAAAGGAAACCACATCAGGCCAACAGTAGACATTTCAGTAGAAACTCTAAAAGCCAGAAGACATTGGGGGCCTATGTTCAATGTGAAAGAAAATAAATTCCAAGGAAGAATTTCATATCCAACCAAACTAAGCTTCATAACTGAAGGAGAAATAGGTTTTCATTCAGAGAGCAAATTCTGAGAAAATATATTACCACCAGACCTACCTTACCAGAGGTCCTGAAAGCAGCAGTAAATATGGAAAAGAAAGGCCATTATCAGCCACTACAAAAACATACACTTAAGTACACAGACCAGTAACAATATAAAGCAACACCCAAACAAATCTGTCTAATAACCAGTCAACAACCTGATGACAGGAACAAATTCACAGATATCAATACTAACCTTGAAAGTAAAGAGGTTAAATGTCCCAATTAAAAAGGACATAGTAATAATCTCGGTAAAGAAACAAGATCTAATGGTATGTTGTCTTAAAGAAACCCATCTCACCTGCAGTAATATTCATACACTCGAAATAAAGGGATGGGGAAAAATCAACCAAGCAAATGGAAAACAGAAAGAAAAGCAGGGTTGCAATCCTAATTGCAAACAAAATGGACCTTAAACCAATCAACATCAAAAAAAGGCAAAGAAAGGCATTATATAATAGTAAAAGCTTTAATTCAGCAAGAAGACCTAACTATTCCAAATATATATGCACCCAACACAGGAGCACCTTTTTTAATAAAGCAAGTTCTTAGAGACATGCAGGGAGACTGAGATTTCCACACAATAATAGAGAGAGACTTTAACTCCCCACCAACAGTATTACACAGATCATCGAGGCAGAAAATTAACAAAGATAAAAACCTGAACTCAACACTTGACCAAATGGACCTAATAGACAAAACTCTCCACTCAAAAAGAACAGAATATACATTCTTTTTATCACTACATGGCACACACTCCAAAATCAACCAAATATTCAGACATAAAGCAATACTCAGCAAATTCAAAAGGACCAAAATCATACCAACCACCCTGTCAGGCCACAACACAATAAAAACTGAAATCAATTCTAAGAAAATTACTCAAAATTATACAATTATATGGAAATTAAACTCCTCCTGAATGACTTTTGGGTAAACAATGAAATTAACACAGAAATCAAGAAGAAGTTCTTTGAAATTAATAAGAGCAAAGATACAACATACCAGAATCTTTGGGACACAGCTAAGGCAATGTTAAGAGGGAAATTTATAGCACTAAACATCCACATCATAAAGTTAGAAAGATCTTCAATTAAAAATCTAACATCACCTCTATAACTAGAGAAGCAAGAGCAAATCAACCCCAAAGCTCACAGAATACAATAAATAACTAAAATCAGATCCAAACTGAAATAAATTGAGACATGAAAAACAGTTTGAAAGATCAACAAATTTAGGAGATGGTTCTTTGAAAAAATTCGTAAGATAGATACAGCACTAACTAGACTTATAAAGAAAAAAACGGAAGCTCCAAATAAGCAGAATTAGAAATAACAAAGGGGATGTTATCAGTGACCACACAGAAATAAAAAGCAAGACCATAAGAGACTACCACAAACACCTCTATGCATACAAACTAAAATATCCTGAAGAAATAGATGAATTCCTGGACACATACACCATCCCAAGGCTGAAACAAAAAAGAATTGAAACTCTGAACAGACCAATGTCAAGTTCTGAAATTTACTCAGTAGTAACTAACCTACCAACCAAAAAAAGTCCAGAACCAGATAGAGTCATAGCTGAATTATATCAGACGTACAAATAAGAGCTGTTACTATCCCTACTGAAGCTATTCCCAAATAATGAGGAGTAGGAGCCTCTTCCCAACTCATTCTATGAGTCCAGCATCATCCTGATACCAAAACCAGACAGAGAAGCACCAAAAGCAGCAACAACAGCAAAACACACAAAAAAGCCACATCAGGCCAATGTCTTTGATGAACATAGATG
The DNA here is from genome assembly GCF_008728515.1 of Papio anubis. Lineage (NCBI taxonomy): Eukaryota > Metazoa > Chordata > Mammalia > Primates > Cercopithecidae > Papio > Papio anubis. The sequence goes on along the minus strand of NW_022166724.1, from coordinate 317,944 downwards.
CAAAAATTCTGAACAAAATAATAGCCAACCAAATCAAACAGCACATCAAAAGGCTAATACACCATGGAATACTATGCAGCCTTTAAAAAGAACAAGATCATGTCCTTTGCAGCATCTTGGATAGAGATGGATGCCATTATCAGAAGGAAATTAACACAGGATCAGTAAACCAAATATTGCATAGTCTCAATTATAAGTGAAAACTAAACAATGAGAAGATATGAATACTAGGAGGGGAACAACAAACACTGGGGTACACTTGAGGATGAAGGGTGAAAGTAGGGACAGGATCAGAAATAATACCTATTGGGTACTATACTTATTACCTGGGTGACAAAATTATATGTATTCCAAACCCCTGTGATCTACAGTTTACCTATATAATAAACCTGGACATGTACCCCTGAACCTAAAAGTTAAAAACATAATCATTAAGAAACAAGAAGACATATGTATGTCATTTCAGCATACATTTAAGACAACATTTCAAACTAGTAAGAAAAATAAAAGACTTTATTAATGATTTGGGGAAATCAATCACCCAAAATTTAAAAAAAAAAAAAAAATAGCGTGAACTCGTTTCAAGTGGCTATTATTATTTGAATTAAATAAAATTTTAGAACAGATTTTGATCTCTGAAATCCACAGACACAAAAATATTATAAAGGCTGAGCTAAGCAACTTATAAAATCCAGACTTCATAAAACAATTGACAGATTTAAATTATAAGATAGAACTTTTTGTCATGAAAGACAGTACAATATAATAAGTAATTTTAACATAAATATTAATTAGAATTATAATGACAGGAGAGTAAGTAAAATAAGAGAGAAGATCCAAATAAGCTCAATAAGAAATGAAACTGGAGATGTTGCAACTGATACCACAGAAATACAAAAGATCACCCAAGCCTAATATGGACACCTTTACATGTGCAAACTAGAAAATCTAGAGGACATGGATAAATTCTTGAAAATATACAACACTTCTAGGTTAAATAAGAATTAGAAATCCTGAACAGACCAACAACAAACGGCAAGATTGAATCAGTAATAAAAATAAATTGCCACCATGAAAAGGTCCAGTATGAGATGGATTGACAGCTGAATTATATTAGACATAAAAGAGATCTTTAAAAAAAAAAAAAAAAAAAAACCTTATGAAACACTACTGAAAGAAATCATAGACAACACTGGCTTAGGTGGAGAATTTATGACTAAGAACTCAAAAATCAATTCAACAAAAACAAAAATAAATAAATTGGACCTAATAAACTAAAAAATCTTCTGCACAGAAAAAGAAATAACCAATAAACAGACAACCCACAGAGTGAGAGAAAATATTTGCAAACTATGCATTTGAAGAATAACTAATATCAAGACTCTACAAGGAGTTCAAACAAATAATCAACAAAAAAGCAAATCCCATCAAAAGGTGGGCAAATAACATGAATAGATAATTCTCAGAAGACTATATACAAACAACCAACAAATGTATAAAAAATGCTCACTGATTCCACAGACATACAAACTACCATCAGAGAATACTATAAACCCCTCTACATAAAGAAACTAGAAAATCTAGAAGAAATGGATAAATTCCTGGATACATACACCCTCCCAAGACTAAACCAGGAAGAAGTCTAATCTCTGAATAGACCAATAACAAGTTCAGAAATTGAGGCAGCAATTAATAGTGTACTAACCAAAAAAGCCCAGGACCAGACGGATTCACAAACGAATCCTATCAGTGGTACAAAGAGGAGCTGGTACCATTCCTTCTGAAACTATGCCAAACAATAGAAAAAGAGGAACTCTTCCCTAACTCATTTTATGAAGTCAGCATCATCCTGATACCAAAATTTGGCAGAGACACAACAAAAAAAGAAAATTTCAGGTCAATATTCCTGATGAAAATCAATGTGAAAATCCTGAATAAAATTTTAGCAAATCAAATCCAGCAACAAATAAAAAACTTATCCACCACGATCACGTCTACTTCCTCCCTGAGATGCAAGACTTGTTCAACATATACAAATCAATAAACGTAATCCATCACATAGACAGAAGCAATGACAAAAACCACTTGATTATCTCACTAGATACAGAAAAGGACTTTGATAAAATTCAACACCTCCTCAGGCTAAAAACTCCCAATAAACTAAATATTGATGGAATGTATCTCACAATAATAAGAGCTGTTTATGACAAACCCACAGCCAATATCATACTGAATGGGCAAAAGCTGGAAGCGTTCCCTTTGAAAACTGGCACAAGACAAGGATGCCCTCTCTCACCACATCTATTCAACATAGAATTGGAAGTTCTGGCCAGAGCAATCAGACAAGAGAAAAAAAATAAAGGGCATTCAAATAGGAAAAGAGGAAGTCAAATTGTCTCTGTTTGTAGACTACATGATTATATATTTAGAAAACCCCATTGTCTCAGCCTAAAACTTCCGTAAATTGATAAGCAACTTCATCAACGTCTCAGGATACAAAACGAAAGTGCAAAAATCACAAACATTCCTATACACCAATAATAGACAAGCAGAGAGCCAAATCATGAGTGAACTCCCATTCACGATTTCTACTAAGAGAATAAAATACCTAGGAATACAACTTACAAGGGATGTGAAGGACCTCTTCAAGGAAAACTACAAACCACTGTTCAAGGAAATAAGAGAGGACACAAACAAATGGTAAAATATTCCATGCTCATGGATAGAAAGAATCAATATCATGAAAATGGCCATACTGCCCGAAGTAATGTATAGATTCAATGCTATCCCCATCAAGCTACCACTGACACTCTTCACAGAATTACAAAAAAACTACTTTAAATTTCATATGCAACCAAAAAAGAGCCCATATAGCCAAGACAACCCTAAGCAAAAAGAACAAAACTGGAGGCATCATGCTACCTGACTTCAAATTATACAAGGCTACAGTAACCAAAACAGCACGGTACTGGTACCAAAACAAATATATAGACCAATGGAGCAGAACAGAGGCCTCAGAAATAATGCTATGCATCTACAACCATCTGATCTTTGACAAACCTGACAAAAACAAGCAATGGGAAAGGGATTCCCTATTTAATAAATGGTGTTAGGAAAACTGGCTAGCCATATGCAGAAAACTGAAACTGGACCCCTTCCTTACAGCTAATAGACAAAAATTAACTCAAGGTGGATTAAAGACTTAAACGTGACATGTAAAACCCTAAAAACCCTAGAAGAAAACCTAAGCAATACCATTCAGGACATAGGCATGGGCAAAGACTTCAGGACTAAAACACCACAAGAAATGGCAAGAAAAGCAAAATTGACAAATGGAATCTAATTAAACCAAAGAGCTTCTACAGAGCAAAAGAGACTATCATCAGAGTGAGCAGACAACCTACTGAATGGGAGAAAATTTTGCAATTTATCCATCTGTCAAAGAGCTGATATCCAGAATCAACACATCTCATTTTTCTATGTTATTCTACACTAATCTACTGCTGTTGTTGTATATTCTTCTATGTGTTTTTTTACATGACTCCATGGCTGAGAAAGTTTATTACATTTATGGAGAGTTGAGAAGAAGAAAAAATAAGAAGTGGTAGGAGGAGAAAGACGGAAAGAAGGAGGATAAGCAGGAAGAAGAAGGGCAGTAGGAGGAAGAAGAAGGAAAGGAAGAAAAAGAAAGGGAGCAAGAGGAAGTGGAGAAGGAGGAGAAAGTAAATATGAGAATAGTAGTGTAAAAATTAACCAATGTCAATTTTTTTTCATTTTGACAAATGTACTATTGTTATGTAAGATATTAATATTTGGCCAATTTTGGTGTCTTTAGATGTGAGTCACTGTGAAAAAAGCAGCATTGCATTAGCGGTATATTTGCCAAATTTTCATATCCTGAGCCTAGCCATGAAAAACACCAAACAATATGAGCCTTCCTTCCCACAGAATAAAATGCTACTATTCATTAAAATTGGCACAGTCATGAAATAGAGGGTAAGACAGAAAAACTGTTCCAAATTAAAGGGCAGTAAAGAGATGTGATAATTGAATACAACATTTAATCCTGGATTAGATCCTTGACCAAAAATATAAAATAGGAATTATTGAGACCATTAGCAAAATTTGAATGGAATCTGTAAAATAAATGGCAATGTTTACTAATTTGGAGGTTGCAATGGTGGTATGGTGAAAAAAGTCATTACTTTGGGCAAATGTATACTGTAATAAGTTTGCAGCGTCAGACTTACACTATATTCTTAACTTATTCAGAAAAAGAATAATGCAACATTTTTATCTAACCATATAGTTATTTATTGACAGAGAGAGAGAGAAAGAGAGAGAGCACCCATATCATAAATCGTTGACAATTGGGGAGTCTGAGTAAAGAAGATATATACTTTTTGTACTGTTAATATGGCTTTGTTTTAAGTTTGAAATTATTTCAGAAATTGACATCTCAGGCGGTTCTAGTAGATGATTAAAACAAATACATACTTTGATGAAGAGGAGCTGCTGCCCAGTGAGGAAGAAATGATACTAATTAAAAGAGGTGGAAAATATGTGAAGGCATTAATTAATCTAGACTACTCATTGTTTGAACAGAAGTCTTCTTTATGCAATGAAATTATTGATAATTATCTAATTCATATGCCTTTCCTAATTTTCCAAACAAGTGTGTATTGAAAAAAGACATATTTTACTCGGAATATTTTTTAGAAATATTAATCTTACAAATACTTTATTCATAATTATGCCATCAAGATTAAATAAGAGTAAGTTTAAGAAAATGCTATTTCAAATTTCAGTTATACTACTTGCTTTTGGCTCATAAATAATCAATTTTTTTCTAGGAATATAATTTCACACACAAACCTGTTTATGATATTAATATCAAGTTAATTTTGGGATCTGGAATATTCTTTCATTAAAATAACCAGAATCTCATTACAAAATTTAATTATTCCTGAAACCTTAACACATGAATTTCATTGATAATGAACTTTCATATTTTACCAACTAGTATTAATACTGTGTAACATTACTTTTTATTTCAAATAATTTTCATTGCCTAAGATGAGTCATGTCACTATTACATTCTACAATATTAAAGGCATTTCTGATTAAATAGAAATTCATGATTAAAGATTAGCCACTCACACAGAAGTACTCAAAATGTGAAAATGCATTTGCAGCCTTGGATGGTTATATCTAGGGACAGGACAAAGTTTCCTATAGAATATTTAATTCTAAATTTAAAATTCTATGCCCACTTTGGCAGCATATATACAAAACATTAAAACAATACAAAGATTAGCATGGCTTCTGTGCATGGATGACATGCAAATTTGTGAAGCATTTCATATTTTTCCAGGAAAGAGAGAAAGAGATAAATAGCCTAAAAAGTAATCATTTGGAGTTTCTGTAATTAAAAAACTAATTTAAAAAATTAAAAAGTTCAATTGAAATCTTTATCAATAGACTACACAAACCAGAAGAAAAAAATCTGAGTTTTAACTCTGGTTTTTTGAGTTAATTCAGTATACAAAAAAATAAACAAAATATGTTTTTATAAATAAACAAAGTCTTTGAGAAATATGGGATTATATACATGACCACACCCACAAATTAATGAGATCCCTGAAAAAGAGAAAGTGAAAGTAAAGAGATTGGAAAACATACTTGAGGGTGTACTTCAAGAAAATTTCCTTAATTTTACTACAGAGATTTACAGCAAGATGCAACAAATCTAGAGAACATCTGTTAGATATTATATGAAACAGCAGCAAGACATATAGTAAATGGATTGACCAAGATCAATGCTGAATAAAAAATGGAAAGGTAACTAGACAAAAATTCAGATTACATCCAAACACCACCAGGCTGACAGCAGATCATTCAGAAGAAACCTTAAAAGCCAGGAGAAATTGGTGGCCTATTTAGAGCATTCTTAAAGGAAAGAAACTCCAACCAAAAATTTCATATCCCACTAAGCTAAGTTTCATAAGAAAAAGAGACACATTTTCCAGGCAAGCAAGCACTAAGAAAATTTGTTACCACTAGGCCAGCCTTACAACAGATCCTTAATGGAGTTCTAAAAACTGAAATAAAAGAACAAGACCTGCTATCGGAAAAACACACTTAAGTACATAATCCACTCACCATATAAATCAACCACAATATAGAAACTACAAACCATCCAAATAACAGCTTAATAGTAAGAGCAAAACCTCTCAAGTCAATATTAACCTTGAATGTAAATGGCCTAAACACCTCACTTAAAAGGCACAGAGTAGCAAGTTGGAATAAAAATAAATAAATAAATAAATAAACCTCTCTGCTGTCTCCTAAAGACCTGTCTCACATGGTCACATGGAAAGACACAAATGGGCTCAAAGTAAAGGGTTGGAGAAAGATTTATTATGCAAATGGAAAATAAAAAAGAGCCAGGGTTGCTATTCTTATAACAAATAAAGCAGACTTTAAACCAACCACAGTGAAAACAGACAAAAATGAGCATTACATGCTGATAAAGGGTTCAATTCATCAAGAATACTTACCTATCCTAAATATATACACATCCATCACTAGAGCAACTATTTTATAAAACTAGTATTTCTAGACCTATAAAAAGACTTCGAAGGAAACACAATAATAGTGGGGGACTTCAACACCACACTTACAGGGTTATACATAACATCAAGCAAGAACATTAACAAAACAATTATGGAATTAAATTTTACATATGACCAATTAGACCAAATAAAAATCTGCAGAATACTCCATGCATCAACCACAGAATATGCAATCATCTCATTTGCAAACAGTACCTGCACCAAGACTGACCACATGTTCAGCAAATTAAAAGCACTTCTCTATAAATTCAACAAAATCTAAATGACACCAGCCATACTATGAGACTACAATGATACAAACATAGAAATCAATACCAAGAAGATCTCTCAAAATTACACAAATTAATGGAAATTAAACAACTGGTTCCTGAATAACTCCAGGGTGACCATTGAAATAAAGGCAAATATTTTTTAAAAATTTTAATTAATGAAAATAGGGAGAGAACTTATAAAAAATGTTTGAGATACAGCTGAGGTAGTATTAAGAGAAAAGTTTAGAGTGTTAAATGTCTACCTCAAATAGTTAGAAAGATCTCAAATTAATGATATAACATCATGTCGAGAGGAACCAAAAAGACAAAAGCTAGCCAAAGAAATAAAATAATTAACATCAGAGCAGAACTAAATAAAATTGAGATCTTCCTCAAATTAATACAAAGTATCAAAAAACCAATAGTTGTTTTTTTAACAATAAAAAATATTGATAGAACACTAGCTACATTAACAAAGACAAAAAAGAGAAGATCCAAATAAGAACAATCAGAAATGACAAAGGTGACCTTACAATGGATACAAAAGAAATAAAAAAGATTCTCAGCAACTGTTATGAACACCTCTATACAAATAAACTAGAAAATCTAGAGGATATTGACATATTCATGGAAACACACAACTTCCGAAGACTGAACCAGTAAGAAATTGAAGCCCAGGACAGACCAATATTGAGTTCTAAAATTTAATCAGTACTATCAAAAACCAAAAACAACACAGACACAAAAATCCTTACAAAATAATAGCAAATCAAATCCAGAAACACATCAAAAAGGTAATTCAGTATGATCAAGTCAGCTTCATTCCTGGGATGCAAGGTTGGTTCAACATATGTAAATCAATAAATGTAATTCATCACATAAAAAATTAAAAACAAAATCCGTATAATCAGCCCAATAGATGTGGAAAAAGCTTTTGAGAAAATTCAACATCCTTTTATGATGATAGAAGCCCTCAACCAAGCATTGGAAGAACATAACTCAAAATAATAAGAGTAATCTATGACAAACCCACAACACCATACTGAATGGGCAAAAACCAAAAGCATTACTGTAATAGGCCATCCTTGCATTACTATAAAGAAATATCTGAGACTGGGTAATGTATAAGGAAAAGATGTTTAATTGGCTTACAATTCTGTAGGCTTTACAGAAAACATGGTGCTGGCATCCACTCAGTTTCTGGGGAGACCTCCTGAAGCTTAAAATCATTATAGAAGGTGAAGAGGGAGCAGTCATATAACATGATCAAAATAGGAAAAAAGGAATGGGGGGGTGGATGGTGCCACACATTTAAGAAAAAAACATTTAATTTTTAAAATTTTCAACGTTTATTTTAAGTTCACATGTGCAGGATGTGCAGGCTGGTTACATAGGTAAACATGTGCCATTGTGACTTGCTGCACAGATTATCAATTATGTTCAGGTATTAAGCCCAGCATCCACTAGCTATTCTTCCTGATTTGCTCCCTCCTCCAACCTCCGCCCTCCAGCAGGCACCAATATGCACTGTTCCCTCCTATGTGTCCATTCATTCTTACCATTTAGCTCCCACTTTTAAGTGAGAACATTGAATATTTGTTTTACTGTTCTTGAATAAGTTTGCTAAGAATGATGGCCCCCAGCTCCATCCATGTCCCTAAAAAGGACATGATCTCATTCTTTTATATGTCTGCATAGTATTCCATGGTGTATATGTACCACATTTTTCCTTATCCATTCTATCACTGATGGGCATTTAGGTTAATTCCATGTCTTCACTCTGGTGAATAGTGCTGCAATGAACAAACATGTTCATGTGTCTCTATAATAAACAATTTATATTCCTTTGGTATACACTCAGTAATGGGATTGCTGGATCAAATGGTGTTACTGTCTTTAGGTCTTTGAGGAATCGTCACACAATCATCCACAATTGTTGAACTAATTTGCATTCTCACAGTGTGTAAGTGTTCTTTTTTCTCCACAACCTCACCAGCAATGTTTTTATCTTTTTATTAATAATACCCATTCTGAGAGGTTGATCTTCTAATGGTGTATCTTCCTAAGGTTCTCTGGATTTATTGAATTTGAATGTTGGCCTTGTCTTCCTATTTTGGGGAAGTTCTGGATGATATCCTGAACTATGTTTTCCAACTGATTCTGTTCCCCGCGTCTCTTTCACGTACCCCAATCAGTCATGGGTGCAACATTTTTACATAATTATACAGTCCTCAGAGGTGTTGTTCATTGCTTTTTATTCTTTTTTTTTCTAATCTTGTCTGGCTGTCTTATTTCAGCAAGACAGTCTTCAAACTCTGAGATTCTTTTCTCCTCTTGGTCTATTCGGCTGGTTATTGACAGTTGTGGGTGCATTCTGAAGTTCTCATATTATGTTTTTCAGCTCCATCAGGTAATTTATGTTCCTCTATAATTTGGTTATTCTGGTTAACAGCTCCTGTAATGTTTCATCATGGTTTTGAGCTTCTTTGTGTTGGGTTAGAACATACTCCTTTAGCTCAGGGAAAGAGTATTTGAACTTATATACCTTTGATCTTTGAGGCTGCTGACCTTTGGATGGGGTTTTGTGGGGTCTTTTGTTTGTTGTTTTCTGCTTTTTTTTTTTTTTTTAAATCAGTCAGGCCCGTCTTCAGTAGGGCTTCTGTAGTTTTCTGGGGTTCCATCCAAAACATTATTTGTCTGGTCCCTCCCACACATGGAGGTGTTACCAGTGGAGGCTGCAGAACAGAAAATGTGGCTGCCTGTTCCTTCCCCTGGGAGCTCCATACCAGAGGGGCACAGACCTGATGCAGGTGGGAACGCTCCTGCATAAGATGTCTGCTGGCCCCTGTTTGGGGGGTGGGGTCTCAACAAGTCAGGAGGCATGAGATCAGGGACCCATTTAATGAAGCACTCTAGCCCCAACAAGTGTGCTGAGCTGGGAGGAATGCCCCTCCTCTGGACTGCCAGTATTCATCAGAGCCAGCAGCCAGGAAAGACCAAGTTGGCTGGACCCCAGAGACCATGGCTGCCCCGCCCTCCAGTGGCTCTGTCCTAGGGATTTCAGAGTTCTGTCCATAAACCCCTTGCTGCAGATGCTTAAATTCCTGCAGGGAGGCCCCGCCTGGTGAGGAGGAATGGATCCAGCTTCCACCTAAAAAAGCAATCTCGTCACGATTTGCCACAGCTGCTGTGCTGTGCTATGGGGAATTCCTCAAAGTGCAAACCACCAAGTCTCCCGCCTCAGCAGGGGAAAAGGGCTAACTGGAACCGACTTGTTGTCAGCCGCCCCTCCCACCGGGTACTCAGTCGTCTTGGGCAGTCTTCATCCTGCTGATGCTGGCTGCAGCCCAAGCAGCCGCTGAGTATCTGCCCAGCTCCATTCTTGGGACCCAAGGCCCTGGTGGCATGGAGTATCTATCTGACAAAAGTCTAATATCCACAATCTACAAGGAACCTAATTTAAAAAAAAAAAATCTCATTTAAAAGTGAGCAAATGACATGAACAGACATTTCTCAAAATAATACATGTATGCAGTGAAGAAACATATGAAAAAAAAGCTCAACATCTCTGGTCATTAGACAAATATAAATCAAAACCACAATGAGATACCATCTCATGCCAGTCAGAGTGGCAATTACTAAAAAGTCAAGAAACAAGAGATGCTGATGAGGCTATGGAGAAATAGGAATGTGTTTATACTGTTGGAGGGAAGGTAAATTAGTTCACCCGTTGTGTAAGACAGTGTGGCAATTTCTCAGAAACCTAGAACCAGAAATATCATTTGACCTAGCAATCTTATTACTGAGTATACTCAAATTAATGTTAATTATTCTATTATAAAGATACACACATGCACATATGTTCATTGCAGCACTATTTACTATAGCAAAGACATGGAATCAACACAAATGCTTGTCTTATTTTATCAATGATAGAGTGGGTAAAGAAAATGCAGTACATGTACACCACAGAATACTATACAGCCTTAAAAAGGAACAAGATCATGTCCTTTGCAGGGACATGAATGGAGCTGGAAGTCATTATCCTCAGCAAACTATACAGGAACAGAAAACCAACCACTGGATGGTCTCACTTATAAGTGAGAACTGAACAATGTGTACACATAGACACATGAAGGGGAAAAACACCCCAACACACACTGGTGCCTGTCTTGGGGCAGAAGGAGGGAGAGCATCAGGAAAAGTAGCTAATGCATGCGGGCTTAATGCCTAGGTGATGTTTTGATCTGTGCTGCAAATCACCATGGCACAAATTTTCCTATGCAACAAATTTGCACACCCTGTACTTGTACCCCAGAACTCAACATAAAATATGAAAGGGGAATATTCACACACTGTCATTTGGAATTTAAATTAGTTCATCCACTGTGAAAAACAGTTTGGAAATTTCTCAAATAAATTAAAACAGAACTACCATTTGACTCAGCAATCACATTACTGGATATATATCCAAAGGAAAAATTTTTCCACCAAATAGTCATAGCACATGCATGTTAATCCCAGCACTATTTACAATAGTAAAGCCATGAAATCAACATAAGTGACCATTAATGATGGATTGCATAAAGAAACTGTGGTACATATACATCATGGAATACTACACAGCCATAAAAAATGAAGTCATGATTTTTGCAGCAACATGAATGAAGATGGGGACCATATATAAATGAAATATATAAATAAAATATATGTAAATAAAACATATTTATATTTTATAAATTATATATTATATATCATATAACTATATATGATATATCACATATGCAATTTCATATATATGATATATATCACATATGTAAAATCTATATATGAAATTGTGTATATATGAATATATATAAAATCATATTTATGATATATATTTCTAAAGATTCAGGTAAACAGACAAAAAAACTATATGTGATGATATATACGTAAGGCAATGAATTTGTTAACTAGCATGATTTAATATTCCACATTACAAATGTATAATATCATGACTTTGCAACCCATAAACCTAAAAAATTATGTCAATTAAAAATATAATTATATTTTTAAATACACAGTTATAAATTTAAAAAAGAAAGACCTTGGAACAACTGCTGGCTTATGGTAAAGTTATCCATAAATGTTAACTATTAAGAGTATCAAATTATGGAATCTTCACAACAACCTTGTAAAGTAGATACCAGTATTACCCCCAGTTACAGGTGATTACATGTAGGTTCAGAGAAAGTCTATAACTTGAGTGTGGTCACACACATAGTAGGTAGCAAAAAAATGATTCAAACTTAGGTACATCCAACATTTTTCACTATAACAAACTTCCCCTCCAAAAAATTATTTGACAATCTGTTTAATGCTAAGATGTTTATATCTCAATTTTTTTATTCCAGGGACATTATTTTCATTTTCTATCTCTAATAACTCCATTGAATTCACACTTCTCACATCCAACATGACTTTCCCACTAGAGTAATTTTTCTCCAACTTGCCTTAGCAGGTAATTCCTACTTATTATTTTATACATCATATTTTTAAGAGTTGCAAACTTAACTACCCACATTTTTTATTGTTGCTTTTAGACCATTACTCCTTCATTATCTTCCCAAACTCCAAGTTCCTCAGAAACGCGTAAATTCTACCTCAGTCTACTGTTATCCATTCTTCTTACTTGTTGTCTTATATTGACTCCTGGTCTACCTCTCTCAGTTACTAAAGATCTTAGCAACTGAATCATTGTATTTCTTTCTGCTTTAAAAACTGTCATCATCCCAAATGGTGTCACACCCATATGGATAAAATTATCATCATTCTGGGCAATTGATTTCCTACTTTTTCACCTTAAGTGATCTTCACAGCCAATATATTTAGCTTTTACATGGCCATGCACCACACCTTTCCATTATCTGAAATTTGATCACATATGAACTCTGATATCTCCTTTCTCATTAAACTCATCACAACTTCCTATCTCTTCACTCTTTTAATTATAACTTAAATTCTCATGTAATGAAAATTACTGAGATAAATCATTAGATTGTTTACCTCTCACTTCAATCTCTTCTCCTTTGCTAACAGCACTTCTTTTATCTTTACTTAATTTCTTATTTTCTTTCTTTCTTTTTTTTTTTTTTTTTTTTCCAGACTGAGTCTAGCTCTGTTGCCCAAGCTGGAGTGCAGGAGTGCAGTGGTGTGATCGCAGTTCACCACAACTTCTGCTTCCAGGGTTCAAGCAATTCTCCTGCCTCAGCCTCCCAAATAGCTGGGACTACAGGTGTGCGCCACCATGCCTGGCTAAGTTTTGTATTTTTAGTAGAGACGGGGGTTTCACTATGTTGGCCAGGCTGGTCTCGAACTCCTGACCTTGTGATCCACCTGCATCGACCTCCCAAAGTGCTGGGATTACAGGTATGAGCCACCACGCTCGGCCTCTTTACTTAATTTCTTAGCCAGTGTGTTAATTTTCTAAATTCACATTGTTAACAAGGCTGTGTTCCAGCTGGTTGCTCCAGCATATCTTCGTTTCTTTGATTTTTTCAGTTTCTGCAATCTACCTGCATTATTTAGCTCATGGCAGCTTCCTACATTTTCAAAGCCATCAGTGTAGCAAATTGAAATATTTTGCTCTCTCTGAACTCTGCTTGCCTGGTCATATCTCTTCCTGTGCTTCTTTGGTCATGTTCAGTCTAGATCCCATGGTCCTTTCAGTTTTAGATCAATCTTGTTGTCTTCTCTTCTTTTCTCTTTCTTTTTTCCTTCCCTTCATTTCTCTTCCCTCCCCCACTTCATTCCTTTTTCTTCCTTTTCCACACTAAGTTTTCAACTTTGACTTCATATTATCATCAAGTGTTTTGTATAAATACTGTTGTCAGGAGCCTCAGTCAGAATCTGTTAAGTCGGAATATCTTGGATGGAGCTAAGGCATCCATACTTTATAAAATCTCCCCAGGTGAATATAATGTGGAATCAAGATTTTGAGCCTCTTCTCTACAATTTCCAGGGGTAATTTTCTTCACTCTTGTTGTTTCTATAATATCATTAGCCATATGTTGATTTCCCATATAGATTTACAACTAAGACCTATCTTCTAAACTTTATGTATTTATACCCAATGCTTACTGGAAATCTCCATTTAGCACTAAAACAGAAGAGGGCAACACTGAGGTTTTTTTTTTTCCCCCAATACCCTAAAGAGGAAAACAAAACTCTTTACAGTCTTTTAAATGAGTGTCATATTCTCTGTCTCCAATGCCATTATTTATTTATTTATTTATTTTTTATTATTATTATACTTTAAGTTCTAGGGTACATATTACATAACATGCAGGTTTATTACATATATACTTGTGCCATGTTGGTGTGCTGCACCCATCGACTTCGTCAGCACCCATCAGCTTCGTCATTTACATCAGGTATCACTCCCAATGCAATCCCTCCCCCCCTCCCCTCCCCATGATAGGCGATTGTGTGATGTTCCTTCCCGAGTCCCGTGACCTCATTGTTCAGTTCCCACCTCACAGTGAGAACATCGCGGTGTTTGGTTTCTGTTCTTCGCGATAGTTTGCTGAGAATGATGGTTTCCAGCTGCATCCATGTCCCCTACAAAGGGCCTTAAACTCATCCTTTTTTGTAGCTTGCGCTTAGTATTCCATGGTGTATATGTGTGCCATGTTCTTAATCAGTCTGTCACTTTGAAGCCCAGGACATTAAAGTTGATTCAAGTCTTTGCTATTGTGAATAGTGCGCAATAAACATCGTGTGCATGTGTCTTTATAGCTATGATTTATAATCCTTGGGTATATACCCAGTAATGGGATGGCTGGGTCATATGGTACATCTAGTTCCTAGATCCTTGAGGAATCGCCATGCTGTTTTCCATAATGGTCTAAAACACCAAAAAGCAATGGCAGCAAAAGCCAAGAAGAATTGACAAATGGGATCTCATTAAACTAAAGAGCTTCTGCACAGCAAAAGAAACTACCATCAGAGTGAACAGGCAACTACAGAATGGGAGAAAATTTTTGCAATCTACTCATCTGACAAAGGGCTAATATCCAGAACCTACAAAACACTCAAACAAATTTACAAGAAAAACAAAACAACCCCATCAAAAAGTGGGCAAAGGATATGAACAGACATTTCTCCAAAGAAGACATTCATACAGCCATCAGACACATGAAAAAATGCTCATCATCACTGGCCATCAGAGAAATGCAAATCAAAACCACAATGAGATACCATCTCACACCAGTTAGAATGGCAATCACTAAAAAGTCAGGAAACAACAGGTGCTGGAGAGGATGTGGAGAAATAGGAACACTTTTACACTGTTGGTGGGATTGTAAACTAGTTCAACCATTATCCAATGCCATTTTTAGATTGAACCACTGTCTTCTACCACCTTGCCTTCTCAATGTTTTGCCTCTCATCAACATAGCCACCTTTCAATTCACTTCACGGCCTTTTGCTAGTGTAATCTTTCTCACATGAAAATTTGAACATGACATTTATCTGCTTATGATGCATTGGCCTCCAAATAAAATTAAAACCTCATGACATGTTATACTTCATCATCAATAATCTGATGCTTACTAACTTTCTAGCTTTGTCGCATGTCATTAAAACCTCTTCCCTCATACTCTACGTTTTACCCATTCTGACATATTTGTTGATTAAGGTTTTCTGCCAGGCTTTGGTGTAAGTATTTTCTGTGATTGGACTACCTTATCTCCACACAACCTGCTTTTAATCCCACTCATGCTACAGGAATTGATGACAGCTCCTTCAGTTGAGAAAGTCATTTTTTTTTTTTTTTCTAACTTAGGTATATAACTTTTAGAGAAATAGTTTTCAACATGTGATCTTTGTATCAGCATCATCAGGATCACCTGGGAACTTGTTAGTAATTCAAATTGTCAAACACCACTTCAGACCTGCTAAATTCAAAACAATTTGCATTAACGAGTCCTCCAGGGGATTCTAAATCAAGTTAAAGTTGGAAAATTACTGCTTTAAAGCACAGAATTGTGATATAATGTAAAAATTTTCACACATGTTTGTCCTCACTGTATGAAATTACTTGACCGAGGTACTACATTTTTTTTTCATCACTATCAATTCAATGCTGACTGCAGCACTGGAAATGTTGATATTCAAGAAATAGTTGTTATACTGTTGAATAAATTAATATCTGAAAATTAGAAGTTACTTAATTTAGTAGCTTACCAGGCAATAGCTAAACTTCTGAGGCAAAGCGACTTTAAGGCATACCCCATAAGTACCTAACAGCTTGTCCCTGGGCACTCCAAAATAACTTCAACATCAGAGGATTTTAGATTTGCCTGAATTTTCTCTGAGTTTATTTGAGTGGATTCAACTTCACACTTCCAAAATAACACTCAAACATGAACTTATCCAGCTTCTATTTGAAAAACAGAAAATAAAATGCAAAAACACCAGCTTGTTCAGATTCAGACTTAGCTAACGCTTTTTTAAGACTTACTGTATGACACGTTCTTTACTAGATGTTTTCACAAATGCCAATCTCAAAAGTTCTAAACTGATATAAAGAATAATAACAATGGTAAGGTTTCCTTTAATATTTACATGTACAGTATTTTGTGATTTAGAATATATTTAACATCAATTGTCATTTTATCCTCACAGCTCCCCAGAGAACTGGTAGACTAGTAAAGTTTTAAGTCAACATTTTATAGATTAGAAAATTGAGATTGAGATTTTAAAAGACATACCCAATGGTACTGGTACCAAAACAGAGATATAGACCAATGGAACAGAACAGAGTCCTCAGAAATAATACCACACATCTACAGCCATCTGATCTTTGACAAACCTGAGAAAAACAAGAAATGGGAAAAGGATTCCCTATTTAATAAATGTTACTGGGAAAATTGGCTAGCCATAAGTAGAAAGCTGAAACTGGATCTTTTCCTTACTCCTTATACGAAAATTAATTCAAGATGGATTAGAGACTTAAATGTTGAATATACCATAAAATCCTAGAGGAAAACTAGGTGAGTACCATTCAGGACATAGGCATGGGCAAGACTTCATGTCCGAAAACACCAAAAAGCTGCTTGACAGCAAAAGCCAAAATTGACAAATGGGATCTCATTAAACTAAAAAGAGCTTCTGCACAGCAAAAGAAACTACCATCAGAGTGAACAGGCAGCCACAGAGATGGGAGAAAATTTTACACAATCTACTCATCTGACAAAGGGCTAATATCCAGAACCTACAAGAACTCAAACAAATTTACAAAAAAAAACAAACAACCCCATCAAAAAAAGTGGGCGAGGATATGAACAGACATTTCTCAAAGAAGACATTCTTACAGCCAACAGACACATGAAAAAATGCTTATCATCACTGGCCATCAGAGAAATGCAAATCAAAGCCACAATGAGATACCATCTCACACCAGTTAGAATAGCGATCATTAAAAAGTCAGGAAACAACAGGTGCTGGAAGGGGATGTGGAGAAATAGGAACGCACACACTGTTGTTGGGATTGTAAAACTAGTTCAGCCGTGCATGGAAGAAAACAGTATGGTGATTCCTCCAAGGATCTAGAACTAGAAATGCCATATGACCCAGCTATCCCATTACTGGGTATATACCCAAGGATTATAAATCATGCTATAAAGAACACATGCACGGTATGTTTGTGCGGCACTATTCACAATAGCAAAGACTTGGAATCGCCTAATGTCGTAGTGACAGACTGGATTAAGAACATGTGGCACATATACACCATGGAATACTATGCAGCCATAAAAAGGATGAGTTTGTGTCCTTTGTAGGGACATGGATGCAGCTGGAAACCATCATTCTCAGCAAACTATCACCAAGAACAGAAAACCAAACTTGCATGTTCTCACTCATAGGTGGGAACTGAACAATGAGGTCACTTGGACTCGGGAGAGGCATCATACACGGGGCCTATCATGGGGAGGGGGGAGGGTAGGGACACATTGGTGTAAATGACGAGTTGATGGTGCTGAAGCGAGTTAATGGGTGCAGCACACCAACATGAAAAAGGCCATATGTAACAAACCTGCATGTTATGCACATGTACCCTATAACTTAAAGCATAAAAAATAAAAAAAATAAAAATAAAAAAATAATAAAAAATAAAAAGACATACCCAAGCCACACACAAGAAGGGTAATGTAGGCAGACCAGACTAAGGTCTATAAATTCTAGGTTACTGATTTTCCTCATAAACCATGATGCCTTCCAAATAGCACTAGCTTTTTAAAATTAGAGACTTCTGATATATATTTACTGGGGCTAACAGACAGAATTCTGTAAAAAGTAGAGTTTTAGAAAAAAACAAACAAAACTTTGAACAACAATTCTGTCCATCTTGCAACATTGTGAGGATCCTTGTTTCATTTGGTTGCCAGTTGAGGCAAAATTAAGACCAACAACCACAGGGCAACCATCAGACTGACAGTAAATATAAATAAAGAATGAGATATAAAAACAGAATTATACCAATAAATTAGAAATATTTATTTTAAAATCAAAGTTTCGAATTAATATTCCATATACTTATCACGACCAACTGCCAATACTTTTCTTTCTTAAGCAAGAACTGGAAAGTAATTATTATTGCTTTCACTCCTGGTTTTTAATTATGAAACTCCAGAATAGTTTCAGTTCATAACTAATTTCAAAATTGCAAATGGAACTTTTAAGTAGAAAATGATTTATCAATATTAGTAAATGAAATGTAATCTTCACATCAGTAATAATTGATGCAGTCTTTGAGATGACACTATGTTTATACATTTTTTTATTATTACACTTTAAGTTCTGAGTTACATGTGTAGAACGGGCAGTTTTCTTACATAGGTATACATGTGTCATGGTGGATTACTGCACCCATCAACCCGTCACCTACATTAGGTATTTCTTCTAATGTTATCCCTCCCTTAACCCCCCAGACCCCACAGGCCATGGTGTGTGATGTTCCCCTCCCTGTGTCCATGTATTCTCATTGTTCGAATCCCACTTCTGAGTGAGAACATGTGGTATTTGGTTTTCTGATCTTGTGATAGTTTGCTGAGAATGATTGTTTCCAGCTTCATCCATGTCCCTGCAAAGGACATGAACTCATCCTTTTTATGGCTGCATAGTATTCCATGGTGTATATGTGCCACGTTTTCTTAATCGAGTCTGTCATTGATGGGCATCTGGGTTGGTTCCAAGTCTTTGCTATTGTGAATAGTGCCACAATAAACATACGTGTACATGTGTCTTTATAGTAGAATGATTTCTAATCCTTTGGGTATATGCCCAGTAATGGGATTGCTGGGTCAAATGGTATTTCTAGTTCTAGATCCTTAAGGAATCGCCAGACTGTCTTCCACAATGGTGGAACCAATTTACATTCCCACCAACAGTATAAAAGTGTTCCTATTTTTCCACAATCTCTCCAGCATCTGTTGTTTTCTGACTTTTTAATAATCACCATTTTACTTGGCATGAGATAGTGTCTCATTTTGGTTTTGATTTGCATTTCTCTAATGACCAGTGATGATGAGCATGTTTTTCTTAGGTCTGTTGGCTGCATAAATGTCTTCTTTTGAGAAGTGTCTTCTCATATGCTTTGCCCATTTTTTGATAGCGTTTTTTTTTTTTCTTGTAAATTTAAGTTCTTTGTAGATTCTGGATATTAGTTCTT
Source organism: Papio anubis (assembly GCF_008728515.1). Lineage (NCBI taxonomy): Eukaryota > Metazoa > Chordata > Mammalia > Primates > Cercopithecidae > Papio > Papio anubis. The sequence continues at coordinate 298,346 of NW_022166724.1, read as the reverse complement.
TGTCAGATGGATAGATTGCAAAAATTTTCTCCCATTTTATTGGTTGCCTGTTGATTCCAATGACAGTTTCTTTTGCTGTACAGAAGCTCTTTAATTGAATTAGATCCCATTTGTCAATTTTGGCTTTTTTGCAATTGCTTTTGGTGTTTTACTCATGAGGTCTTTGCCCATGCCGATGTCCTGAATGGTATTGTCCAGGTTTTCTTCTAGGATTTTTATGGTCCTAGGTCTTATGTTTAAGTCTTTGATTCATCTTGAGTTGATTTTTGTATAAGGTGTAAGGAACTGGTTCAGTTTCACTTTTCTGCATATGGCTAGCCAGTTTTCCCAACACCATTTATTAAAAAGAAAATCTTTTTCCCATTGCTTGTGTGTGTCAGGTTTGTGAAAGATCAGATGGTGGTAGATGTGTGGTGTTATTTCTGAGGCCGCCGTTCTGTTCCATTGGTCTTTATATCAGTTTTTGTACCAAAACGATGCTGTTTTGGTTACTGTAGCCTTGTAGTATAGTTGGAAGACAGGTAGCGTGATGCCTCCAGCTTTGTTCTTCTTACCCAGGATTATCTTGGCTATGAGGGTTCTTTTATGGTTCCATATGAACTTTAAAATAGATTTTTCCAATTTTGTGAAGAAAGTCAGTCATAGCTTGATGGGGATAGCATTGAATCTATAAATTAATTTGAGCAGTAAGGGCATTTTCACGATATTGATTCTTCCTATCCATGAGCATGAAATGTTTTACCATTTGTCTGTGTCCTCTATTATTTCCTTGAGCAGTGGTTTGTGGTTTTCCTTGAAGAGGTCCTTCGCATCCCTTGTAACTTGTATTCCTTGGTATTTTATTCTCTTAGTAGCAATTGTGAATGGGAGTTTACTCATGATTTGGCTCTCTGTTTGTCTATTATTGGTGTATAGGAATGCCTGTGATTTTTCCACATTGATTTTGTATCCTGAGACTTTGCTGAAATTGCTTATCAGCTTAAGGAGATTTGGGGATGAGACAATGGCTTTTTCTAAATATACAATCATGTTATCTGCAAACAGAGACAATTTGACTTCTTCTTTTCCTATTTGAATACCCTTTATTGCTTTCTCTTGCCTGATTGCCCTGGCCAGAACTTCCAATGCTATGTTAAATAGGAGTGGTGAGAGAGGGCATCCTTGTATTGTGCAGGTTTTCAAAGCTAATGCTTCCAGTTTTTTCCCATTCGGTATGATACTGATTGTGGGTTTGTCATAAATAGCTGTTATTATTTTGAGATATGTTCCATTGATACCTAGTTTATTGGGAGTTTTTAGCATGAAAGGCTGTTGAATTTTGTCAAAGGCCTTTTCTGCATCTATTGAGACAGTCATGTGGTTTTTGTCTATGGTTCTGTTTATATAATGGTTTACATTTATTGATTTGCATATGTTGAACCAGCCTTGCATCCCAGTGATGAGGCCGACTTGATCATGGTGGATAAGCTTTTTGTTGTGTTGCTGGGTTAGATTTGCCAGTATTTTATTGAGGATTTTTGCATCAATGTTCATCAGGCATATTGGCCTAAAATTCTCTTTTTTGTTGTTGTGTCTCTGCCAGGCTTTGGTATCAGGATGATGCTGGTCTCATAAAATGAATTAGGGAGGATTCTCTCTTTTTTATTGATCAGGATAGTTTCAGAAGGAATGGTACCAGCTCCTCTTTGTACCTCTGTTAGAATTCGACTCTGAATCCATCTGGTCCTGGACTTTTTTTGGTTGGTAGGCTATTAATTATTGTCTCGATTTCAAAACCTCTTATTGGTCTATTCAGAGATTCAACTTCTTCCTGGTTTAGTCTTGGGAGGGTGTACGTGTCCAGGAATTTATCCATTTCTTCTAGATTTTCTAATTTATTTCGGTAGAGGTGTTCATAGCATTCTTTGATGGTATTTTGTATTTCTGTGGGATCAGTGGTGATATCCCTTGTATCATTTTTTATTGTATCTATTTGATTCTTCTCTCTTTTCTTCTTTATTAGTCTGGCTAGCAGTCTATTTTGTTGATCTTTTCCAAAAAACAGCTCGTGGATGCACTGATTTTTTGAAGGGTTTTTTTGGTGTGTGTGTTTCTATCTCCTTCAGTTCTGCTCTGATCTTAGTTATTTCTAGTTTTCTACTAGCTTTTGAATTTGTTTGCTCTTGCCTCTCTAGTTATTTTAACTGTGATATTAGGGTGTCAATTTTAGATATCTCTTGCTTTCTCTTGTGTGCATTTAGTGCTATAAATTTTCCTCTACACACTGCTTTAAATGTGTCCCAGAGATTCTGGTACATTGTGTATTTATTCTCATTTGTTTCAAAGAATATCTTTATTTCTGCCTTCATTTTGTTATTTACCCAGTCATCATTCAGTAGCAGGTTGTTCAGTCTCCATGTAGTTGTGTGGTTTTGAGTGAATCAAGCAAATTAAAAAATTGTTTCTCATTCAAGAATGGTTTATTTATTTTATTCTTATTTATATTATTTGCATGATTCAGTTTTTATGAAATGTTCAAAACATTTCATGAGTGAATTTCTTAATCCTGCGTGCTAATTTGATTGAAATGTGGTCTGAGAGACAGTTTGTTGTGATTTCTGTTCTTTTACATTTGCTGAGGAGTGTTTTACTTCCAATTATGTGGTAAATTTTAGAATAAGTGTGATGTGGTGCTGAGAACAATGTATATTCTGTTGATTTGGGAAGGAGAGTTCTGTAGATATCTATTAGGTCCGCTTGGTCCAGAGCTGAGTTCAAGTGCCAGATATCTTTGTTAATTTTCTGTAACGTTGATCTGTCTAATATTGACAGTGGGGTATTAAAGTCTCTCACTATTATTGTGTGGGAGTCTAAGTCTCTTTGTAGGTCTCTAAGAACTTGCTTTATTAATCTGGGTGCTCCTGTATTGGGTGCATATATATTTAAGATAGTTAGCTCTTCCTGTTGAATTGATCCCTTTACCATTATGTAATGGCCTTCTATGTCTCTCTTGATCTTTGTTGATTTAAAGTCTGTTATGTCAGAGAACAGGATTGCCACCCTCGCTTTTTTTTTTTTTTTTTTTTTTGCCCTCCATTTATTTGGTAGATCTTCCTCCATTCTTTTATTTTGACCCTGTGTGTGTCTTTGCATGTGAGGTGGTCCTCCTGAATACAGCACACTGATAGTTCCTGACTCTTTATCCAATTTGCCACTCTGTGCCTTTTATTTGGGGCATTTAGCACATATACATTTAAGGTTAATATTGTTACATATGAATTTGATCCTGTCATTATGAGGCTAACTGGTTATATTGCCCCTTAATTGATACAGTTTCTTCATAGCATCGATGGTCTTTACAATTTGGCATGTTTTTGCAGTGGCTCGTACCGATTGTTCCTTTCCATATTTAGTGCTGCCTTCAGGAGCTCTTGTAAGGCAGGTCTGGTGATGACAAAATCTCTCAGCATTTGTTTGTCTGTAAAGGATTTTATTTATCCTTCAGTTATGAAGCTTAGTTTGGCTGGATATGAAACTCCGGGTTGAAAATTCTTTTCTATAAGAATATTGAATATTGGCCCCCACTCCCTTCTGGCTTGTAGAGTTTCTGCCAAGAGATCTGCTCTTAGTCTGATGAGCTTCTCCTTGTGGGTAACCCGACTTTTCTGGCTGCCCTTAACATTTTTTTCCTTCATTTCAACCCTGGTGAATCTGACAATTATTTGTCTTGGGGTTGCTCTTCTCAAGGAATATCATTGTGGTGTTCTCTGTATTTCCTGAATTTGAATGTTGGCCTGCCTTGCTAGGTTGGGGAAGTTCTCCTGGATAACATCCTGAAGAGTGTTTTCTAACTTGGTTCTATTCTTCTCATCACTTTCAGGTACACCTATCAATCGTAGATTTGGTCTTTTCACATAGTCCCATGTTTCTTGGAGGCTTTGTTCCTTTCTTTTCACTCTTTTTTTCTCTAATCTTGTCTTCTCACTTTATTTCATTAATTTGATCTTCAATCACTGATATCCTTTCTTCTGGTTGATTGAATTGGCTATTGAAGCTTGTGTATGCTTCACTAAGTTCTACTGTGGTTTCCAGCTCCATCAGGTCATTTAAGCTCTTCTCTACACTGGTTATTCTATTTAGCCATTTGTCTAACATTTTTTTCAAGGTTTTAGCTTCCTTGCAATAGGTTAGAACATGTTCCTTTAGCTTGGAGAAGTTTGTTATTACCGACCTTCTGAAGCCTACTTCTATCAACTCGTCAAACTCGTTCTCCATCCAGTTTTGTTCCCCTCCTGGTGAGTAGTTACGTTCCTTTGGAGGAGAAGAGGTGTTCTGGTTTTTGAAATTTTCAGCCTTTCTGCTCTGGTTTCTCCCCATCTTTGTGGTTTTATCTACCTTTGGTCTTTGATGTTGGTGACCTAAGGATGGGGTTTTGGTGTTGATGTCCTTTTTGTTGATGTTGCCACTATTCCTTTCTGTTTGTTAGTTTTCCTTCTCACAGACCTTTCCCTTAGCTGCAGGTCTGTTGGAGTTTGCTGGAGGTCCACTCCAGATCCTGTTTGCCTGGGTATCACCAGCAGACACTGCAGAACAGCAAATATTCCTGCCTAATCCTTCCTCTGGAAGCTTCGTCTCAGAGGGGCACCCACCTACATGAGGTGTCTGTTGGCCGCTACTGGGAGGTGTCTCCCAGTCAGGCTACAAGGGGGTCAGAGACCCACTTAAGGAGGCAGTCTTTTCATTATTGGAGCTCGAATGCCATGCTGGGAGAACCACTGCTCTCTTCAGAGCTGTCAGGTAGGGACATTTAACTCTGCAGAAGCTGTCTACTGCTTTTTGTTCAGATATGCCCTACCCCCAGAGGTGGAATCTAGACAGGCAGTAAACCTTGCTGAGCTGCAGTCGTCTCTGCCCAGTTCGAGGTTCCCTGCTGCTTTGTTTGCACTGTGAGCATAGAACAGCCTACTCAAGCCTCAGCAATGGTGAATGCCCCTCTCCCCACCAAACTTCAGCGTTCCAGTTCAATCTCAGACTGCTGCACTAGCACTGAGCAGGGATCCTTGGGCATGGGACCTGCCAAGCCAGGCACAGGAGGAAATCTCCTGGTTTGCCAGTTGCAAAGACCATGGGAAAAGCACAGTATTTGGACAGGAGTGTACCACTCCTCTAGGTACAGCCACTCACAGCTTCCTTTGACTAGAAAAGGGAAATCCCCCAACCCCTTGCCCTTTCTGGGTGAGGTGATTCCCCACCCTTCTTTGGCTTGCCCTCCATGGGCTGTACCCACTGTCCAACCAGTCCCACTGAGATGAATCAGGTACCTCAGTTGGAAATGCAGAAATCACCCTGCACAGATCTTCTGTGTCAATCTCGCTGGGGGCTGTAGACCAGAGCTGTTCTTATTTGGCCATCTTGGAAGCTGGGCTTTTTCTACTTTTTTAAGTATGAGTGATATTTATTATGTAGCCAGTATAAGAAATTAAAAAATTGCTTCTCATTCAATAAAGGCTTATTTTTTACTCTTATTTATATTATTTACATGATTCAATTTTTATGAAAGGTTCAAAACAAACAAATATATACAAAAACAAAGTAAACTACTTGTTGTGAGGCTGGAGGTAAATATTCTTAATGATGATAAAATAGTCACAGAGTTTATTTTTCGAGTTATGAAAATGTCCTAAAATTAGACTGTAGCGATGGTCATGAAACTTTGTGAATATACTAAAATCCATTGACTTGGACACTTACAACAAGTGAATTTTATCTTATAAGTTATATCTCAATAAAGCTGTTTGAGGGAAAAAAAAAAACTATTGTTATCAGAACTGTTTTTTTCCTAGAGATATAAGCATATAAATTAATAGAATGCAACAGAGTCCAAAAATAAGTATGTCTGCCTATCTATCTATCTATCTACCTACTTACCTACCTATCTAGCTACCTACCAATCACTCTTCTGGGTATGAATCTAAAGGAAACAAAATCAGCACCTCATAGAAATATCCATGCTCCCATGTTCATTACAGCATTATTCACAATAGCCAATATGAAAACATCCTTAGTGTCTGTGGAATTATGACTGGATAAAGGTATTGTGTTATACATACAATTGAATATTGTTCAAATTTTTAAAGGTAGATCCTGCCATTTGTGGCAACAGAGAGGAACCTGGAGGACATTATGCTAAGTTAGATAAACTAGACACAGAAAAAAAAATACTACTTGATCTACTTGATTTCTCCATGTAGAATTTTAAAATAATCTAATAGAGAGTAGGATTGTTGTTATTACAGGTAGACAGAAAATGGGGAGATGCACATCATAGGGTATAAAGCTTCAGTTATGTAGCATAAGTCTATACAGATAAAATACAGCATGAGGACTATAGTAAATACTACTGTATATTGATAATTTGCAAAAAAGAATAGGTTTTACATTCTTTTACCTTACAGAAGAAAATGACTATATGAGATAATGATTATGTTAACTGACTTGACTGCAGCAATCAAGAATGGTTTAAATGCCACTCTAAATGGCAGTCCCTAATCCTTGCAAAACAGTTCAGGTTTTATCTAAAAAGGTAGTCTTTTCTATTTGTCAAAAGAACAGTTTATGTTTTCAACAATTTTTAGATCCAGACGTTGTCTAGGATTTCCTCAAACCAAGATGGTTTTATTTTCAATAATTTAGAGATTTTTGCTGCAGTCTGTTAAAATAAAAACTTCAGCCAAATTAAATTTAAAGGAGTTTACTTGAGCAATAAACGATTTGTAAATCAGGCAGCTCCCAGAATCATAGCAGATTCAGAGAGACTCCAGGGATGCCTCGTAGTCAACAAATTTATAAACAAAAAAAGGGAAGTGATGTACAGAAATTGGAAGTGAGGTACAGAAATAGCTGGATTGTTGGTTACAAGTTGGTATTTGCCTTATTTGAATACAGTTTGAACACTCAGCAGTGTATGAGTGGTTACTGTATGGCTGCTGGGATTGGCCAAGAATGAGATATTGTTACAATCACATACTCCCAAGTTAGGTTTTCAATCTTGTGTACCTATTAAATTAGGATACAGATGATAGCCCACAAAGTATGGAGTCCTTCTCAGGCCATATTTAAGATGCTTTAACAATTTCCCCCTTTTGGTCATCTTCTAAATTTTGAGAGATTGACCAAAACATTAGTCATTGATGTCAATATTACTATTGGTATTGAAATCCACTGGGAAACAATAAAACAGTCAGTTTTGTAAAAGCAGGAATGAAGACTGAGTAGAGGTACCTCCTTATGCTTGAATGTTCTTTTTACAGGAGCAAAACAAAACCTGGTCAGTTCTAGGACCTATGTGTTTCCTTAAAATCTTAATTTGATTATGTTACATTTAGCAAAAATGATTCTATTTTTTTGCTTGTTTGTTTAGTCTGTTGGTACCTAGTGCATGAGGTCAGTCCAAAACAATGACCTCCCATAATTTTGTTTTTAAAAAATCCCTATTTTTTTGGCCGGGCGCGGTGGCTCAAGCCTGTAATCCCAGCACTTTGGGAGGCCGAGACGGGCGGATCATGAGGTCAGGAGATCGAGACCATCCTGGCTAATACGGTGAAACCCCGTCTCTACTAAAAAATACAAAAAACTAGCCGGGCGAAGTGGCGGGTGCCTGTAGTCCCAGCTACTTGGGAGGCTGAGGCAGGAGAATGGCGTGAACCCGAGAGGAGGAGCTTGCAGTGATCTGAGATCCGGCCACTGCACTCCAGCCTGGGTGACAGAGCAAGACTCCGTCTCAAAAAAAAAAAAAAAAATCCCTATTTTTAGTAAAGTCCTCACTTTAGTGACAGTATGACAAAACTTAGGGGCTTAGCGCCACTCTCAGTTACCATTATTTTGGATTTCCTGTCTCAGCATGTCATTCATAGGTTACAGTGTCCACATAATCTCACATTTCTTTCAGCTCTTGTTATTCCAGTTGAGAGATTATTTTACTTTCTAGACATGGCTGCATGCAAACATTTAAAATATTTGAGAGAATACAGTGCACCAGGGAGATTATTATTATGATTATTCAGATAATAATATCAAGAGTATGGAGTATGCTGCTAATCCAGAATCCCCATAAACCAAACCACATAAATTCAAATAGATCAAAGAATGAGCTAGGTAAAGAGTTTACTCACTTAACTAAGCAGTCTTTTCATTAATTCCCTAGAACTGAATCCCTATAATACCCAGTGTTTTCTCCATAAGCCATAAGTGCTCATAGCTGCACAGATACTGCTATTTAGCCAGTAAGTAATCTATAACAATTCAATTATTTAGCATAGCTTTCACAAGAGAATGTAGAGTCTGTTGTGTAACCATAACCTTTACAGTAGAATCTGCTGTAGAGCCTATCATGAGGGATACAGTTATAACCATTGCCCGTTTTACTCCAAATCATAGAAAAATGTCCGAATAAATGATGCCTTATAGAAGAATGAATGCTTCCTGGTAATGTTCAATTTGACCCATAATGTAGGTTAAAAGGAGTGAACTAATCTTCTGTTTCTGATTGACTGCAAGGCAACGTATGTAACATTAAAGTTTCTCACCTATTTTGAGCCTTCTTATTTTATCTATCAAAGAATAAAGTTATCAATGTATAAAGCTGGCTGCAAAATCCTTCCCAAATAAAAGTATACCCAATAAGTGTAAATAACAGACCCCCTCTTCACTTCTGTTGTCTACAGAGGCATAAGCAAGGAAAAATATTTAAAGATAAGAGTTTCATGACAGTAGAGAAGTCTTGATCTAACATCTTGGGAAAAGCTGTTCACATCAGGGATGTCATCTTCTTCTGGGGAGAAACTTCCCTGATTAGCTTGACCTTAAGAGTTCCAATGGGTGTACAGTTCCAAGAGTGTGGAGAGAGCCTTCTCAGTTGTGAGATTATGTCACAAGGTTCAAGGTCCCAAAGTTTTGTTGCAGTGTGGATGGCAAGGGCAGTCTTTCTCTGATGTTCGCAGGAGATCCAATCTTCAGGTTCTAGATTGTGAAGGGGTTGACTGTTCTCAGAGTTTCTTTACCTGAAGAAAATACACCGAGGCATAATAATTAACTGTAATATCATCACCCCTCTTGCATGGGAAAGCTTTTATACAATCAGAAAACAGGCATTGAAAATGATAATTTCATGAAATCTCTTTATAAATGTTTAAATGGCCTATCAGGTAGCCAAATATACCTGGAGCTTTGATATTGATTTGACAAACTAAAAATTGGTTATAAACTATTTTAGCAATTTATAAGTTACCACACCAATATATTTAATTTGGATAATTTTATCTTTTCCATAATGAGACATGGAATGCAGAACTTTTAATAACATATGTTTGAAGGACTCAAGAAGAACAAGGTGGTTAGCCTGGTTCTCCAGGGCTCTATGCTTAGTTAACTTTAGACTTATATCCCCTTGAATACCAGTTGTTTTTCCAATTGAGATGCATAGTGCTGATAACTGATGGGTTATCATAGGTAATTTGACTTAGACCATGGAGTTCATTCAAATTTTATATCTAAACAATTTCAGTATTGGCTGATTTAGCATGCAAACCTGGAAAAGTATTTCTTTTGCATTCAATTAATTTTTGTTCTACTTGGGTTAGCAGTTTTATAACCCAGGCAGTCTTTTCATTAAAGTTTCAGAAATTCTTACCTGGTTCAAATGATGTGATTCTAAAGTTATGAGAAACCTGTACTTAAGAGTGCTTTTCAGGGCCCTGTCTATCCTTCCATGAACTTCTTAAAAGACATATTCTAGGATTCTTGGTGCTTGTGAAGTTTTCAGAAACTGCATCAACATTAAACAAATAAGTTAATGTTCAGATGACTTGAAATTGTAATAGATAAAGACAAAATTGACAAGAAAATTTGGTTATTTCTGTAGTCTGCAATAACTTAACACAATAAACATAGTTATGATTCATAGCATATACTTAGAAATATTAGAATTTTAGAAACCCCATACTATTTTGAAACATGTATTAATATTATTCCACTAAAATATAACCTGAAGAAGGGTAAACATTATCTTTTATTTTGACAATGTTTCCCATGTAACTAAACATGTCAAATAATTCTGTTTACCTATCTTTTGGATGCCTTGGGGGTCCTCTGTAGCATTTCAAAGTTAGAGGTCAAAAAACACAATTAGGAAGCTGAAATTTGATTTTGGGAAGCCTATCAAACATGTTAAAGATTTAAAACTTGATATTATGAAATAGAATTCCAGTTTACCATAAGTCATTCATTTAGCCAAAATTATGTCTCAAAAATTATTTTAATGGTGAAAACATTTACTCATTGATAGAAAGAACACATCTTTCCAAAAAATCTGTCTCTTGTTCCCCCCCATCCCTTTCTTTGTTAGTTTATTCAAAAGCCAAACAAAAATCTTTTATTATCTTTCAATACTACATAAAACTCTTGTTCAAGAGACAAAGCCAAATTTCACCCTTGCATTAGTGTCCTATTAATGTCAACCCCAATTTTTAACAAAACCTTATAGACAAAACCTTATAGACAAATCTATCCAGTTTGATCTTAAAGTGAGATTCTCATACACGTTTTCTATCCCTTTACAATTTTTTGTTAAAAAGCAGATCAGCTTTCAAGGGAAACCCTGTTGTGCTTTTATTCCAAAGTTCAATTTCAACTGAATAACACCCTTTTAACTTTAATTAATATGTTCACACACAAAATTTATTTTACAAGATTAATTTTTACAAACCTTATACAACTGGTTCAAACCATTAGCTTTGTCTTATCTAATTACAAATACTCCTTTAACCTGCTAAGCTAGGCAAAAATTTACATTTCCATGCTTTTTACAATTTTTTACTAAAAACACGTTTTAGTTTTCTTACACACCTTGTGTGTAAAACTGATTTTTTTTTTCTGTAGTTTCAATTGCATGTGATAATGGTAACTCTCAGCAATTTTTAGTTTTGGTGAAAAACCTTGTAAGTTATTTTAACTATGTAGTAGGTGTGGACCATAGGTCACCAGAAAGATAAGGTTCAACTCTTTCCAGCATAGCTAGAAGGGTGGCTAACTCCAACTATCTCCTGGCCTTACCTAGCTGTAAAGCGGGCCAGGTGAACAATTTTCAAAAATTGACATTAAAGCATTTAGTAAACCTAGTATCAGACCTGCCTAATTTAGACCAAGTGTCTTTATTTTTACCAATAATCTTTAAAGCTCTTTATATTTTCCAAAAATCACTAAAGCCACATGAAATAAAAGACAAAACAGTTTTATGTTCTTTTGAATTTTTTATTTAAGTGCTTATTTTTCTTTAAACGAATTAATTAGAGCTCTTTAACATAAACACTCACATACAACACATATATAACTACGAACCAGAGAGACAGACGATTCAGTAGTTGTAAGATTTTTTATTTGACAGTTTTTAAGTTTTTGTTTGTTTGTTTGTTTGTTTTTATTTGATTACTGGCATTTGGGTGGAGTCCCTGGAGGAACAGGGCCAGGAAAGCGTGCAGTTTCTAAAACTTAATAAGCAGGCACATCTGGAAGACAAAAACAGATCTCCAAAATTAAGGGTCTCATTTTTACAACAGATCTTAGATTCTCCTAAAAAAGGAAAATGCTATGGCAGAAGACAGTGAAATGCTTTTACCATGCATTTTATTGCATGGCAACCCAAAACCAATGAGCCGATTTTGAGATCAGCCCATCCCCTATAGGAGTCTTATTTATCAGTGGGGGATGGGAATGATGTCATAACTTCAAGGTGACTAAAAGAATGCTTTTCTGATCCAAATGTGCAAAGACCCTCTCAGGTCTTTGCACTTGGGTCTTTTCCATTATCCATTTCTTTTCTTTTTCTTTTTTTTTTTTTTTAAAGTTTGATTTCTCTTTTTTTTCTCTCTCTCTTTTAAAATTTTACTTTAAGTTCTGGGATACATAAGCAGAAAGTGCAGGTTGATTACATAGCTATACATGTGTCATGGTAGTTTGCTGCACCCGTCAGCCTGTCATCTAGGTTTTACACCCCACATACATTAGGTTTTTATCCGAATGCTCTCCCTCCTCTTGTCCCTACCCCCCAACAGGCTTTGGTGTGTGATGTCCTCCTCCCTGTGTCCATGTGTTCTTACTGTTCAACTCCCACTTATAAGTGAGATCATATGGTGTTTGATTTTCTGTTCCTGTGTTAGTTTGCTGAGAATGAAGGTTTTCAGCTTCATCCATGTCCCTTCAAAGGCATGCACTAGTTTTTATTTTTTTAATGGCTGCATAATATTCCATGGTGTATATGTGCCACATTTTCTTTATCCGATCTATCACTGATGGGCATTTAGGTTGGTTCCAAGTCTTTGCTATTGTAAATAGTGCTGCAATAAACATACGTGTGCATGTGTCTTTATAGTAGAATGATTTATAATCCTTTATGTATATACCCAGTAATGGGATTACTGTGTCAAATGGTATTTCTGGTTCTAGATTCCTGGTGAATTGCCACACTGTCTTCCACAATGGTTGAACTAATTTACACTCCCACCAACAGTGTAAAAGCATTTGGATTTCATCACATCCTCGCCAGCATCTTGCTTCCTGACTTTTGAATGATCACCATTCTAACTGGCATGGGATGGTATCTCATTGTGGTTTTGATTTTCATTTCTCCAATGACCAGTGATGAAGAGCTTTTTCTCATATGTTTGTTGGCCACATAAATGTCTTCTTTTGATAAGTGTCTGTTATTATATTTCATCTACTTTTTGATGAGGTTGTTTGGGGTTTTTTCCTGTAAATTTGTTTAAGTTTCTTGTAGATTCTGGATATTAGCCCTTTGTCAGATGGATAGATTGCAAAAATTTTCTCCCATTCTGTAGGTTGCCTGTTCACTCTGATGATAGACTTTTTTGTTGTGCAGAAGTTCTTTAGTTTAATTGGATCCAATTTGTCAATTTTGGCTTCTGTTGCAATTGCTTTTGGTGTTTTAGTCATGAAGTCTTTGCCCATGCCTATGTCCTGAATGGTATTGCCTAGATTTTCATCTAGGATTTTTATGGTTGTAGCTTTTCTGTTTAAGTCTTTAATCCACCTTAGTTAATTTTTGTATAAGGCATAAGGAAGGGGTAGAGTTTCCGTTTTCTGCATATGGCTAGCCAATTTTTGTAGCTCCATTCATTCAATAGGGAATCCTTTCCCTGTTGCGTTTTTGTCAGATTTGTTGAAGATCAGATGGTTGTAGATGTGTGGTGTTGTTTTTGAGGCCTCTGTTATGTTCCATTCATCTATATATTTGTTTTGGTATCAGAACCATGCTGTTTTGGTTATTGGAGCCTTGCAGTAAAGTTTGAAGTCAGATAGCATAATGCCTCCAGATTTGTTCTTTTTGCTTAGGATTGTCTTGGCTACATGGGCTCTTTTTGGTTTCGCATAAAATTTAAAGTAGTTTTTTCTAATTCCATGAAGAAAGTCAATGATAGCTTGATGGGAGTAGCATTGAATCTATAAATTACTTTGAGCAGTATGGCCATTGTTACGATATTGATTATTCTTATCCATGAGCATGGAATGTTTTTCCATTTGTTTGTGTCCTCTTTCATTTTCTTGAGCAGTGGTTTGTAGTTCTCCTTGAAGAGGTCCTTCACATCCCTTATGAGTTGTATTTCTAAATATTTTACTCTCTTTGTAGCAATTGTGAATGGGAGTTCACTCATGATTTGGCTCTCTGCTTGTCTATTGTTGGTGTATGGGAATGTTTATTATCTTTGCACATTGATTTTGTATCCTGAGACTTTGTTGAAGTTGTTTATCAGCTTAAGGAATTTTGGGGCTGAGACCATTGGGTTTTCTAAATACACAATCACGTCATCTGCAAACAGAGACAATTTGACGTCCTCTTTGCTCTTCAAATACCCTTTATTTCTTTCTCTTGACTGATTTCCCTGGCCAGAACTTCCAATACTATATTGAATAGGAGTGGTGAGAGAGGGCATCCTTGTCTTGTGCTGATTTTCAAAGGAAATGTGTCCAGCTTTTGCCCATTCAGTATGATATTGGCTATGGGTTTGTCATAAATAGCTCTTATTATTTTGAGATATGTTCCATCAATACCTAGTTTATTGGAAGTTTTTAGCATGAAAGAGTGTCAAGTTTTATCAAAGGCCTTTTCTGTATCTATTGAGATAATCATGTGGTTTTGTCATTGGTTCTGTTTATGTGATGGATTACAATTATTGATTTGCATATGTTGAACCAGCCTTCCATCCCTGGGATGCAAGGCTTAAATTTGTCTGCCTATTAAGTTAGTTTACAGTTCATCCACAAGGACTCAAATATAAAAGTACGGAGTCCTTTTCAGGTTTTATTTAATTAGCTTTAACAAATCGTACGTTACATAACGAAATTTCAGTTAATTCATATATGAAGGTGATCCCATAAAATTATAGTAGCCTAGTTTTATATGATATTTGTGTATCTAAACTACTTGCCATTGTGTTACAACTTTTTACAGTATTCAGTACAGTAAAATTCTATACAAGCTTTTAGCCTAAGAGCAATAGACTATATCACACAGCCTAGGTATGTAGTAGGCGCTACCATCTAGGATTGTGTAAGCACACTGTATGATATTCATACAACAAAATCACCTAACAACATATTTCTCAGAAAATATTTCCATTTTTGAGCAACAGGTGACTGTGTCTTTGCAATTTTTTGTGTTTAAAATTATTTCAAAATTATGAAAAAATTTAACATGGGCAAAATACTTGAACATACATTTCACCTAAGAAGATACAGAGGTGGCAAATAAGCAAAATAAAATATATCCATCTTCATTAGTCACTAAGGAAATGCAATTAAAACAACTATGAGATATTACTAAACACTTGTTAGAATGGCTAAAGTAAAAATATAAAAATTGGCTGCACAAGGTTGCTCACACCTCTAATCCCAGTACTTTGGGAAGCCAAGGCTGGCGGATCACAAGGCCAGAAGTTTGAGACCAGCCTCGCCAACATAGTGAAACCCCTTCTCTACTGAAAATACAAAAAAATTAGCTGGGCATGGTGGTGGATGCCTATAATCCCAGCTACTTAGGGGAGCTGAGGCAGAAGAATCGCTTGAACCCGGGAGGCGGAGGTTGCAGTAAGCCGAGATCGGGCCACTGCACTCCAACCCAGGCGACAGTGTGAGACTCCTTCTCAAAATAAATAAATAAATAAATAAATAAATAAATAAATAATAAAAGAAAAATAGTGACAATACTAAGTGCTGGTCAGGTTGTAGAGCAACTGTAACTCTCCCATATTGCAGTTTAAAAGCAAAATTTCACAACCACTCTGTAAAGTAATTTTTCAGTTTGTTATAAAATGGAACTTGCACTTGCCACATGACCAGCAATCAAATTTGTTTTACATTTACCCCATAGATATTAAAACTAATGTTTACTAAAAGCATATTTATAAATTTCAATATAAGCTGAGAACAACACAGATGTTCTTCATGGGTGAATGGTTAAACAAACTGTGGTATATCCATACATGAAATACTACTCAGCAACAAAAATACACTAAATACTGATACACACAAAAACTTTAATGAATTTTAAAGACATTATGCCAATAATAATAAATCCTAAAATGTTATGTACTACATGATTCAACTTATATGACATTCTGCAAAAGATAAAACTATAGACACGATAAGCATATCAATGTTTAGCAGTATTATGATTGGTGTGAATAAGATTATAAAGATCCAGCATCAAGGAGTTCTTTGAATGTGATGGAATTGTAATGTATTCTGACTGTGATGGTGGTTTTATGAAACTACATGTGTTAAAATTCATAGAAATGTATGTATGATTAAAATGTCCATTTTATTTATATAATTTAAAATATAAATATTCAAAATTGAAGACATGAATAACTGTGTGGAAAACTACATAGTGTGCCTGAAATAAAAGAAAACCAAATAAATGGAAAACATACATTTATCAATTGAAAGACTCAAATGTATTAAGATTACACTTTTCATGAAACTCATCTATGTGGTAAGTGCAGTCACAATCAATATTCTAACAAGCTTTAGTTTTAATAAATAGGAATTTGCGTGTTTATTCCAAAATTTATATAAACCAAAAATTCAGACCCCCAAAAAATTTCAAAAAGGAAAATAAGGTTAAATAATGCTACTTAATAAAAAGACTTAGTATAAAAGTACATTAATCAAGACAATGAGCTCTTTACATAAGAATATATAAATAAATACATGCAAGAAAATAGAACATTTAATAATATGCCACCACATATAGTTACTAAATTATTAAAAGTGCCAAAATGTTCAATTGAGAAGAAAAATATTGTCAACATTGGTGCTGAAATACTAGGCATGTGTATGTAAAAATATGAGTCTTGATTCATATCCCATATTACACAAAGTAATTAAGTTGAAATTCATCAGAGATGTGCACCTAAAAGCACCTAGACGTTGAACAGAAGATCCAAACTTTCAGTTATAAGGTGAAAAAGTTCTAAGGATATCATGTACAGGATGTGTGGAGATGTATGTGTTAATTAGTTTAATTGTGACAAGCATCACACAATGCATACGTATATCAGATCATGAATGTATGAAACTTTTTTTTTTTTTTTTTTGGCTATTCAGAACCTTTTGTGGTCCCATATGAATACATCTTTAGAATTGTAATTTTTCTGTTTATTTGTAAAAAGCTGAGGAATTTTTATAGAGATTGCTTTGAACCTAAATACCTGTATTACTTTGGGTAGTATAGATTTATTTATTTATTTATTTATTTATTTATTTATTTTTATTTATTTATTTTTTTGAGACAGAGTCTGGCTCTGTGGCCCAGGCTGGAGTGCAGTGGCGCGATCTCGACTCACTGCAAGCTCCGCCTCCCGGGTTCACGCCATTCTCCTGCCTCAGGCTCCAGAGTAGCTGGGACTACAGGCACCTGCTACCATGCCCGGCTAATTTTTTTGTGTTTTTAGTAGAGACGGGGTTTCACCATGGTCTCGATCTCCTGACCTTGTGATCCGCCCACCTTAGCCTCCCAAAGTGTTGGGATTACAGGCGTGAGCCACTGCACCTGGCCAGTATGAAACTTTTATTTGTCAACTAAATATTTCGTAATAAGTGGTTCAAATGATTTTTTAAAAGCTTCTGGAAAAAGCATGGGAGAATATCTTTAAAACATTTGGTAGCAAAAGTCTGTTAGGACAGATAAATTATTGTATATAAAAATTGTATTTTGTGATAATTGTAGTTCTGCTTTTAGCTCTTTGAGGATTCGCCATACTGCTTTCCTCAATGGTTGAACTAATTTACACTCCCACAAGCAGTGTGTAAGTGTTCCCTTTTCTCCTCAATCTCGCTATCATCCGTTGTTTTTTGACTTTTAATAATAGCCATTCTGACTGGTGTGAGATGGTATCTCATCATGGTTTTGATTTGTATTTCTCGAATGATCAGTGATATTAAACTTTTTATTATATGCTTGTTGACTTCATGTATATCTTCTTTTGAAAAGTGTCTGTTTATGTCCTTTGCCCACTTTTTAAAGGGATTGTTTGTTTTTATTTTGTAAATTTGTTGAAGTTCCTTATAGATGCTGGATATTAGACCTTTGTCAAATGCATACTTTTCAAACATTTGCTCCCATTCTGTAAGTGGTCTGTTTATTCTGCTGCTAGTTTCTTTTGCTCTACAGTTCTTTAGTTTAATTAGATCCCACTTGTCAATTTTTGCTTTTGTAATGATTGCTTTTGGTGTATTTGTCATGAAATCTTTGTCTGTTCCTATGTCCAGGATGGTATTACCTAGGTTGTTTTCCAGGGATTTTATGGTTTTGGGTTTTACGTTTAAGTCTCTGATCCATCTGGAGTTGATTTTTGTATATGGTGTAAGAAAGGGGTCCAGCTCCAATCTTCTGCATATGGCTAGCCAGTTTTTCCAGCACCAATTATTGAGCAGGGAGTCTTTTCCCTATTGCTTATTTTTGTCAGCTTTGCAGAAGATCAGATGGCTGTAGGTGTGTGACCTTATTTCTGGGCTCTCTATTGTGTTCTATTTGTTTATATGTTTGTGTTTGTATTTGTACCAATACCATGCCATTGTGGTTGCTGAAGCCTTGCAGTATAGTTAGAAGTCAGGTAACGTGACCCCTCCAGCTTTGTTCTTTTTACTTAGAATTGCCTTGGCTATTTGAGATTTTGGGTATTTTTTTTTTTTTTGGCTCCATGTGAATTTTAAAATAGTTTTTTCTAGTTCTTCTAGTTCTATGAAGAATGTCATTAGTAGTTTGATAGGAATAGCATTGAATCTGTGCATTGTTTTGGGAAGTATAGACATTTTAGTGATATTGATTCTTTCTATCCATGAGCATGGATAGTTTTTCTCATTTGTTTGTGTCTTCTCTACTTTCTTTGAGGTGTGTTTTGTAACTCTCATTGTAGAGATCTTTCACCTCCTTGGTGAGCTGTATTACTAGGTATTTTATTTTTTGTGGCAATTGTGAATGGGGCTGTCATTCTGATATGGCTCTTGGTTTCACTGTTGTTGGTGTATAGGAATGCTAGTAATTTTTGTAAATTGATTTTGTATCTTGCAAGTTTGCTGAAGCTCTTTATTAGCCAGAGAAGCTTTTGGGTGGAGACTATGGGGTTTTCTTGATATAGAATCATGTCATCTGTAAACAAAAATAGTTTAAGTTTCTTTCTTTCTATTTAGATGCTCTTTATTTCTTTCTCTTGCCTGATTGATCTGGCTAGGACTTCCAATACTATGTTGAATAGAAGTGATGAGGGAGGGCATTCTTGCCTTGTACTGATTTTCAAGAAGAATTCTTCCAGGTTTTTCCCATTCAGTATAATGTTGGCTGTGGGTTTGTCATAGATGTCTTTTATTATTTTGAGGTATAGTCCTTTAATGCCTAGTTTATTGAGAATTTTTAACATGAAGGAAATTGAATTTTATTGAAAGCCTATTGAAATAATCATGTGGTTTTTGTCTTGTGTTCTGTTTATGTGATAAATCACATTTACTAATTTGCATATGTTGAACCAACCTTGCATCCTGGCAGGAAGCCTACTTAATCAAAACTACTGTTAACAAACAGTGCTACAAAATTTATAAAAAGAAACTACATACTGGAAAAAGTATTTTCAATGAATATATAAGAAAGAAGAATTGTATTCAAAATATATAAATGTGTATACATACTCTTAAAAATCAATAATATAAAGACAAACAACCCATTAAAATGTGCATAAGACATTAACAAAATCTTCATAAAGAATACTTATGAATAACCAAGAAACACATTAAAGGTTGCTCAACTTCATTGATCATTAGACCAATGTAAATTAAAACCACAGTGGGATACCATCATATACTCATTATATAACAAATACACAAATAAAATAAATTTTGTGGCACAAAATTTTGGTGACGATTTTGAACTCACAAATCTCTCGTTATTTTTGTGGTAGATGTGTAAAATTATCCAACCACTTTTAAAGGTTAGGCAGTTCCTTGTAAAGTCGAACATATCCTTAGTTTATGCATTTGCATTTCTAGGTACATATATATGAATGTTCATAGGAACATGCAAAGCATTTAAACTTCTCTGTACAAACATGAAAGAAAATCATGTGTCTACAAATGTTTATTGCAGGTTTATATATAATATACTCAAACTGAAATACACCCAACTACCTATCAACAGGAAAGTAAGCAAACCAAATATTGTATATTCATACAATGGAATTCTACTCAGAAATTGAAAAAAAAATGAACTAGTAGAGCATACAACATGGATCAACTGTAGAGACCATTTTTTAAAGAAAAAAAGACATAAATTCATATATACTGTACTATTTCCAGTTATATTAAGTTAAATTACAGGAAAAGCTAATCTCTAATCATAGGAATTAGAAATGTTGCCTGTGCTGTTTAGGGTTTGGAAGGTAGGGCAATGGTAACAGGTGTAAATTTATAGAAAGTCATCAAAATACACATTTAAGATCGGTGCATTTTGCTATATGTAAGTATATGTAACTCTTACCTGAATTTAAAGGTAGTGAAGACAACATGAGTCTTTCAAGATAAAGGACAGGAGGTATGATAAATCATTTTTTAAAAGATAGACTGGAAAATTATACTATTTTAAGGCCATAGATAAACATAGAAGTTTTTATGTAGGAAAGTGTCCTGGTCAGATTTATGTCATAGAAGGCCACTCTGGTTGCAATGTACAGGGTATGAGAGAACGATAAAGCCTACATGCATGAACACACATACATACACACACACACACACACACACACACACAAAATTAGAACTAATAAATTAATTCAGTAAAGTAGCAGGATACAAAATCAAAATACAAAAATCAGTTGTATTTCTCAACACCAATAATGACCTATCCAGAAAAGATGTCAAGAAAACAATCCTACCTGCAAGAGCATCAAAAAGAATAAAGTCCTTAAAAATAAATTTAACCAAGGAAGTGAAAAGTCCTTGTACTGAAAACTATAAAACACTGATTAAAGAAATTGAAGAAAACACCAATAAATAGAAAGACACCCCATATTCATAGATCAGAGAAATTAATATTGTTAAAATGTCTATACTGGCCGTGCGCGGTGGCTCAAGCCTGTAATCCCAGCACTTTGGGAGGCCGAGGTCGGAGGATCACGAGGTCAGGAGATCGAGACCATCCTGGCAAACACGGTGAAACCCCATCTCTATTAAAAATACAAAAAATTAGCCGGGTATGGTGGCGGGTGTCTGTAGTCCCAGCTACTTGGGAGGCGGAGGCAGGAGAACGGCGTGAACCCGGGAGGCGGAGCTTGCAGTGAGCCGAGATAGCGCCACTGCACTCTAGCCTGGGCGACAGAGCGAGATTCTGTCTCAAAAAATAAAAAAAAAAAAAAAAAAAATCTATACTACCCAAAGTAATATAGGTATTTAGGTTCAACGCAATCTCTATAAAAATTCCTCAGCTTTTTACAAATAAACAGAAAAATTACAATTCTAAAGATGTATTCTTATGGGACCACAAAAGGTTCTGAATAGCCAAAAGAACCTGGAGAAAGAAAAACGAAGTTGCATGCATCACACTACCTGATTTCAAATTACAATATAAGGCTATAGTAATAAAAACAGCATGATATTGGGATTAAAGTAGAGACATAGACCAATGCTACAGACCAGAGAATCCAAAAATAAACCCAAGCATATACTGTCAACTAATCTCTGGCAAGACCTCAGAGAAGACATAATGGGGTAAGGATAGTCTCTTTCATAGATGCTGTTGGGAAAATTGAGAGTCCACGTGGAAAAGAATAAAATGACACCTTACACAATACAAAAAAAAAAAAAAAAAAAAAAAAAAAAGGCTGATAGAGAATTGAAGACCTAAATGCATGACTTGAAACCATAAATATTCAAGACAAAATTATAAGATGAAAACTCCCTGATACTGGCCTTGGCAATGATTTTTGGAATAACATAGCAGAATAATATAGAAGATAAACAAAAGCAAAAATAAAAAATGGGAATACGTCAAAGTAAAAAGCTTCTTCACAGCAAAGGAAAAAATCAACAAAGTGAAAAGGCAGTCTATGGACTGGGAGAAAATATTGGCAAACTGTATATGTGAGGAGAAGTCAATATTCAAAACATATGAAGAACTCACACAACTCAATAAAAAATCAAATGACACAATTTAAAAATTGGCAAAGAATGTGAATAAACATTTAGAAAAAGAACACACACAAATGGCCCGCAGGTATATATTAATAAAATGGTACTTAACATCACAAATCATCAGAGAAAGTGAAAATCAAAACCATAGTGACATATCACCCAACCTGTCAAGGTAGTTATTTTCAAAAAGATAATAGATAGTAAATGTTGTCAACCTTCTGGAGAAAAAGAAACCCTTGTACACTGTTAGTGAGTATGTAAATCAGTACAGCCCTTATTAAAAACAGTATGGAGTTTCCCAAAAAATAAAAAATTGAACTACCATATGACTTAGCACTCCCTCTCGTTGGCATACTTGCAAAGGAAATGAAATTTAAAGCTCACAGAGTTATCTGTGGTTACATGTTGAATGCAACATTATTCACAGTAACCAATATGTGAAAATAAGTGTTAATCCACGGATGAATGGATAAAGATATTTTGGTACATATGTAATATGTATGTATGCATACACAATTATTCTATATAATAGGAGAATATTTACGTGTATAAGTATATATTGTAGAAATATACTGGAATATTATTCAGCCCTAAAATGGTCATTCTGCCATTTGCAAAAACACAGATGAATCTGAAGAACATGATGCTACGTAAAATAAGCTAAACACAGAAATAAAAATAATGCATGATCTCATTTTATTTGTAATCTAAAAAAAAAAAAAAAAGGTGAATATATAGAAAAATAAAATAGATCAGTGGTTTCCAGAGGTGGGGAGAGAAAGAAAGTTGGGAAATGTATGTCAAACGGTACAAGCCTATAGTTATGGAGAATGAATAAGTATAGAGAGTTAATGTACGACAGGAGTACTTTAATTGATAATATCGTATATTGAAAATTTGCTAAGAAAATTAGTTGATAATATTGTATATTGAAATTTGCTAAATTTTAGGTGCTCTTAATTTCCATCCTCAAAAAGTAACTGAAAATTGATAGATATACTATCTGCTTACCTGTAGCAATCTCTTCACTATGTGTATGTGTGTGTGTGCCAAAATAATAGTCCATTGAAGTACAACTTTAAGGGAACAAGAATGGCACTTTACATTACAGATAAGACGATAGATGCAAAAGACATGTATGTTCTTCTTTAACATATAAAATTGATTAAAGTTATATATCTTTCAATCATATATTCACTGCTCAGAATACTATGCAGCTGCTAAAATGGTAATTGTAGGTTTGAAGCAACTAGGAAATAATGTACAATAAAAATTTGCATATTTTTTTCTTGAAAAAAAAAAAAAAAAAGATGGACTCCGTTCCTCAGTTACTTAGGAGACAGAATCTATAGTATTTGGTGATCAATTGAATAATGGAAATGAGGAAAGAAAAGAAGTCAAGGATTGCTTTGATATTTCTTACTTGATAGATAGTGTAGGTGTAAAACATACACTATAAGAAGGGTTTGAAGTTTATTTTTCTAGAAGAGAGGGCAGTGTAGAATGGTAGACAATTACATATTTTATAACATGATGATTTTGAAATACCTGAATGAAATTGATAAAGAGATGCTCAGTGTGTTGTTTGGGAATATGAGTTAATTGCTCCAGAGAGAACAATTGGATGATGATAAATCATTTGCTATTTGTGACCACATCAATGGCATTTTAAAGCATGTGTATGACTGACAGCAACCAAAAGAGTGAGAAGATCATCAAGAACTGAAACTTTAGGGTATACTTTTAGTAATGAAAAAAGGAGCATGTCACTGAAAGAGAGAAGTTAAGAACAGATACACAGAGAAAAAGAACCAGGAAAAAATTACGTCATAGAAGTCAAGAGAAGCATACATTTCAAAGAGAATGTAGTGAACAGTATCACACATGACAATGATATCTAGGAGGAAAACTAGAAAGAAGATAGAACCACTGAAAGAGCCAAGAAACAGCCCAGTAGCAATGAGCACACCAAGCACCCAGATGTTGATGAAATCATTTTTGACTATAAGAACCAGGGTTCCTTGGATAAATGGATGATTACAGTGTCAATGATAGGTGAAAAAGTGGTTTAAAAATGATAAAGCTGCCACAAGAACACACTAGCCAGATTGAAGAGGGGTCGCCATGGTGAAACCTGGAAAAATTTGGGTGCCAAAATAATTAAATATGGTAACAAATTATAAACCACTTAAAACATATTAATTAATAACTTCATATCTATAATAATTTAGTAACTTAACAAGTGGCAAGGGTGGTAAATGACTCATAATAAAATATATATGTTGACTGACAAATGTACAAGAAAATCTGGAGTTGAAAAACAATATTTTTGTAACCATAATTATAAAAATTTGATCAGAAAAGAATCACAAATAATATTGAATCTAAAAGAAAATTTTGATAAGTAGGATATTTACGTTGTCTAAAATGTGTCCCCAAAGATTGCTATCAGTTGCAATGAAGAGAAAGGACTCACAGTAATTATACAGTGAAGAAATAGCACATCACTTTGACCAAGTTGTCAAAAGTAACGTTACTAACAAGAGACAGATGGGCATTGTAGACCTGCAGGTGTACCTGCAGGTGTGAAATCCTGAGATGGATACACCATCCCCTATGGATTATTCTAGACAAGAATGCATATTCTGAATCCCAAGGAATTTCTCTGGGAAACACTAAATGAGGAACATTCTATTAACCTTCAAATATATTGGCTTACTGAAACTCTATGGAAAATTATGAAGATGTTCTAGATTTTTTTTAAAAAGGCTAAAATGTGCTGACAACTAAATTCAATACTTGACCATACTAGATCCTATACTGCAGAAGAAAAAAGTTGTGAAACAAATATTATTGGGTTAACTAACAAAATTGGAATACAAAGAGTAGATTAAACTATTTTATCTATCTCACATTATACTGAAGATGATTACTGTATGATCTTTATGTAAGAATACATCCCTGTTCATAGGAAATATGCGCCAAAGTATTTAGTCGTAAAAGACTAGAAAGAGGGAAATGTTTACAACTGAAAAATGTAGGTGACATTATGTGAATGTACTTTGTAATTTTCTTGTGACTTTAAGCTTGAAACATGTAAGAAGACTTGAAAAGAGAATAGTAGTTTTAGAAAAAAAATCTGAGAGTTGTTAAATTTTGTTTAGAGCTGTTAAATTCCTGTGTAGTGGTAAGGCTGCTAGTATATAAAGAGAGTGGGTTCATAAAAGTGGTAATAGTGCTAACAGTGGCATTTAGTAGGTATACACTAAAATGCGACAAAAAAAGAAAACTTGTTTGAAGTGACTTCTTTTTTTTTTTCTTAAAGTTGTGGGATATATGTGCATGTTTGTTACATAGGTATACACGTGCCATGGTGGTCTGCTGCACTCATCAACCCATTATCTACATTAGCTATTTCTCCTAATGCTATCCCTCCCCTAGTCTCCCAACCCCCAACAGGCCCTGGTGCGTGATATTCCCCTCCCTGTGTCCATGTGTTCTCATTGCTCAACTCTCACTTGTGAATGAGAACATGCAGTGTTTGGTTTTCTGTTCCTGTGTTAGTTTGTGGAGAATGATGATTTCCAGCTTCATCTATGTCCCCGCAAAGGACATGAACTCATCCTTTTTTATGACTGCACAGTATTCCATGGTGTATATATGCCACATTTTCTTTAATACAGTCTATCATTGATAGGCATTTGGATTGGTTCCAAGTCTTTGCTACTGTGAACAGTGCTGCAATAAACATACGTGTCCATGTGTCTTTATAGTAGAGTGATTTATAATCTTTTGGGTATATACCCAGTAATGGGATTGCTGAGCCAAATGGTATTTCCAGTTCTAGATCCTTGAGGAATCACCACTGTCTTCCAGGATAGGTAACCTAATTTGCGTTCCCACCAACAGTGTAAAAGACTTCCTATTTCTCCACATCCTCTCCAGCATCTGTTGTTTCCTGAGTTTTTAATGATCGCCATTCTAACTGGTGTGACATGGTATTTCATCGTGGTTTTGATCTGCATTTCTCTAAGAACCAGTGATGATGTGCTTTTTTCCATATGTTCGTTGGCCGCAAAAAATGTCTTCTTTTGAGAAGTGTCTGTTCATATTCTTCACTCACTTTTTGATGGGGTTGGTTGTTTTTTCTTGTAAATTTCTTTAAGTTCTATGTAGATTCTGGATTTTAACCCTTTGTCAGATGGATAGATTGCAAAAATCTTCTCCCAAGAAAAACTAGAGAAGCAAGAGCAAACAAATTCAAAAGCTAGCAGAAGACAAGAAATAACTAAGATCAGAGCAGAACTGAAGGAGATAGAGACAAGAAAAACCCTTCAAAAAATCAATGAATCCAGAAGCTGTTTCTTTGAAAAGATTAACAAAATAGATAGACCGCTAGCCAGATTAATAAAAAAGAAAAGAGACAATAATGAAATAGACACAGTAAAAAATAATAAATGGGATATCACCACTTATCCCACAGAAATACAAACTACCATCAGAGAATACTATAAACCCCTCTATGCAAATAAATGAGAAAACCTAGAAGAAATAGATAAATTCCTGGACACATACACCCTCCCAAGACTAAACCAGGAAGTCAAATCCCTGAATAGAGCAATAACAAGTTCTGAAGTTGAGGCAGTAATTAATAGCCTACCAACAAAAAAAGCCGAGGACCAGATGGATTCACAGCTGAATTCTTCCAGTGATACAAAGAAGAGCTGGTACCACTCCGTCTGTAACTATTCCAAACTATAGAAAAAGAGGGAATCCTCCCTAACTCATTTTATGAGGCTAGCATCATCCTGATACCAAAACCTGACACAACAACAACAAAAAAGAAAATTTCAGGCCAATATTCCTGATTAACATCAATGTGAAAATCTCAGTAAAATACTGGTAAACCGAACCCAGCATCACGTCCAAAAGATTATCCATCATGACCAAGACGGCTTCATCCCTGGGATGCAAGACTGGTTCAACATATGCAAATCAATAAACGTAATCCATCATATGAAAGGAACCAATGACAAAAACCACATGATTATCTTAACAGATACAGAAAAAGCCTTCAATAAAATTCAACTCCCCTTCATGCTGAAGTGATTTCTTAGAAGCCCCCTTCTTTAAGTTAGTCTGACCAGTTTCCTCTCTCTTGGCTGTAAGGTCTGTCAATCCCGTGGATTTGTTCATGAGAAATGTAACTCTGTATCTGCTTTCATATCTACACTTCTCCTCAGTTTCCTCCTCCATTCAGCAAAATGTACTGAGAATAATGCCTCTCAAATAAGGCCCCTGACCACCTAAATGTAGACTACTGGTCCTAACTGTAGCTCTACTAACTTCCAGTTTCTGAGTTTTATTCCCAGTAATTTGCAATTGCAAACAAGCACTCCAGGTTATTTTTATGTACCCCAAGTTGTGAAAAACATTTCTAGGGTAGGTGATAGTGCTTCAAGTTACTTTAGTTGCAAGATATTTCTTAATATAAAAAAATAAGCTATTTGTTCTCATGGCAGCTATTTAAACTTGTTTTCAGAGCATCAAGCAGTGTTTCTTAAAATGTGATAAAAACGCTAACAGCATCAGAAACATCTTGGGGTGTCCTGAAAAATAAATACCTAAATTTTGCTCTAGACTTAGTGTCAGCCAAAATATCTGGCATTGAAAGCTAGTGATCTGAAATTTTATAAACAACCATGGTAATTTCTTAAAATCTAATATTCTAGAACCGTTCTTGTGAAATTTTTTACTACAATACTATGGTCTAAGATAATTCGATTCACTTAGGCCCGATTATTTGTGTTGCTTGTTCATGATTAGATTTCTGGCCATGCAAATGACTCCTGGAAAAACCTTTCTTATAATAACTACAGGACTTAAATCTTGCAATAAAATGAACAGTTTTTGCAGCGCACTATACTTTATAAATGTGAGCTGTAAAACTGTGGAACTAAACCATCAAAAAATATTGGCTTTTCATTAGTTTCCTTATATTTTTCCTACACATTTTTTAAAAATTGACACTGTGCTGCATTATAATTGGAGGCAGAGAAAAATAAAAAGCCATAACCTGCAAGATAAGCTTCATTTTAAGGACTGTTGTGAAGCGCACGGCAAGAAAACCATGGAAGAATAGTTGGCCCACCTCTCTGTAACTTAAATAGTCTCTGTAGTGGTTCTGTCACGTATATACTTACAAACAGCTCAATTTAATAGACTGGTCCAGGAAGTGTTTACCAAAACCTCCTATGGCTTCTGTTAAGATTTGAATTTTTAAAACTGGCAGATTAGACATAAGAAGGGATTTTTCATGGGATCTGAAGCTTTTGTTTACTGACTTTATAGACAAATACATAAATTCTACTGCAAATTGCATCAACCATTTTCTAGTTGATTTGCACTAAGTAAGCAGTTAGATCTCCATATGGCCAATCTGATTACAATGATAATTTTGGTCTACAACAAACAAATTGGATTGGGCATGAGTCAAATGTAATTGATTTCCTGGTTATCAGATATTCCAAAGGACACTATAAAAATAACATAACCAGTTATTTTCTTCCTTAGGCAATATTGACAAAACATTAAACTTTGAAAAAGTATGTGTATGCTCATAATTATTTATACATGTTTTACCCATACAATTTGTTTCTACTTTAAATAATTTATAACAGCCAGAAACAAAATAAAAACTCTTAGCTAGTCAAAAAAAATAAATCCCTAATTCTAAACTGGAATTAAGCAGAAAATATTGGAGTAGGTTGCACATATACACTTATCCTTAAGCATTTCTTTTCTCAAACTAGCCTACAAAAACAAAACCCTGGAGAAAAATTGGCAATTGTGAATAACCTCCTTATGTAATTAGTTATAAAGTGACACTCAAAATTTTAAAGTGATTGTGATTTATTTAGCCACACTCGAACTAGACTAAAGGGAACCCACACAGTTGGTATGCATCTGCTGACCATAGCTCAGGAGAAAGGGGCTTCTCTGATAGATGTTTTACTTCTCATAGTGCTAAAGACTTTTCTGAAAACATGAGTGGTTGAGATCCATTAATATGATGAGAAAATTTTGTGAAACAGAAAAAGTCAGTTTAAGAAACAGCAAGATAACAATAGCAGGCAATTTGCTTTTTAACCTTGAATAGTTACAAATAGTTATCAATTGAGGATAAATGATTTTTTGAAAATAATATATATAAATATGTATATATAAAACCAGTGAATGTGGCTGCAACATATTTATCCTTTCACAATGTTTTGCATCTATGTCAGCATTGGGTATGGGTAGATAGTATGCCAACAATCAAGCCAAGGAGATGGCCCTGGACAGGGCAGATACATCCCTAGGGATAACAGACAGACAGCAGGGTACACATGGATGCCTGGCATAAGAGCAGGCCAGGAGTGTGCAGCAAATGGCAAGCAAGCATCGGGATGGTGAAAACCACAGTAGTTCAGCAGTCACAACAGACGGGAGAGTTAGAGGCCAAGGAATCATAGAATCTTAGTTCTGGCAGGGACCTAAAAACAACCTCTATTGGTATTACCTACTATCTTCACTATAAAGTGAAGAAGAAAGCAGAACTGAAGCCCGCAGATAGAAAGTAACTTGTCTAGGGTCACACAGCAAATTGGAAACACAAAGGTGACTGCAATCCTTGTATTTTGTTTCTCAGGCCAGTGCTATTGTCAACACATGGCACTATTTTCTACAGTTGATTAAAACATAATTTAGCTTAGCACCTACTGTGTACAAACACACCATGCTTGATTACAAAAGGAGCGTCAAGAAATCAAAACTAAGTACAATAAGCCAGTACAGTCAATAATAGCAAATTGCTCATATTTATTGAGCATGCATCATTTGTTAGGCACTGGGCTAATTGCTTGACACACCTAGTATTATTTAATCTTCACAAATACCCAATATGTATGGGTATTCGTAATACATAGTGTATGTACCACATACACACATGTAATAGTCCCATTCTACAGATGGGAAAAATTGAGGATTAGGGAAGAAGAGTAATTTTCCCTTGACTACATTGCTAGTCGATGCTGAAGCTGGGCTTATAAGGCTTCCTGACTTTCTATCCTTAACACCTAACTTCCTCTTTATTCTAACCTTAACCCCTACTACTGCATATAGGCTGTTCTGTGGCTCCCAGTCTAGAAGATTAAAATTGGAGTCTGTGACTGAGAAGAAATGGTACCAGTAGGCACAGGGGTAAAAAGCAGAAGCTTCTGATGAGTAAACCCTGACACTACATGAAGTGAATTCTGTATGAAATATCTTTGTTTTAAAATTGTTGCCTTTTTATTATTGAAGATAATGTATACTTAGAGTAGAAAATGTCAAACATGGAGAAAGGTGCATAGGTAAAATATGCCTGAAATCTGTAATAATCTCAGCACATAGATGTAGAAGTGAAAGTCGTATAATTCATTTCCAGTATAATTCACTTCCAGTGTGTGTGAGTGTATCTAAAAATGCACAAATGTGTATATGACCCTGATTTATTATTTTTAAATCCAGAAGTATATATATTGTTTTATAACTTTTTCACATAACAATACGAGCATTTTCTGTATCTGCATAATATTCAACACTATGATTTTAATAACTATATAGTGTTTTATTATATTAATATATCTTACTTTATTGAATTAATTATTCTATTGTAAATATTTATGTTGTTTATAGGTTTTTTTGTGATTTTAAAAACCTGGGGTTGTTGGTATATTTCCGATCACTTTTTTCTTTTTTTTTTTCCAATTATACTTTAAGTTCTGGGATACATGTGCAGAATGTGCAGGTTTGTTACATAGATATAGACACGCCATGGTGGTTTGTTGCACCCATCAACCCATAATCTACATTAGGTATTTCTGCTAATGCTAAAGTTCCCCAGCCCCCCACCCACCGACAGGCCCTGGTGTGTGATGTTCCCCTCCCTGTGACTATGTGTTCTCATTGTTCAACTCCTACTCATGAGTAAGAACA
The DNA here is from genome assembly GCF_008728515.1 of Papio anubis. Classification (NCBI taxonomy): domain Eukaryota; kingdom Metazoa; phylum Chordata; class Mammalia; order Primates; family Cercopithecidae; genus Papio; species Papio anubis. Next base: position 267,605 of record NW_022166724.1, on the reverse strand, counting down.
TGTGGTGTTTGGTTTTCTGTTCCTGTGTTAGTTTGCTGAGAATGTTGGTTTCCAGCTTCATCCCTGACCCTGCGAAAGGACATGAACTCATCCTTTTTTATGGCTGCATAGTATTCCATTGTGTATATATGCCACATTTTCTTTATCCATTCTATCATTGATGAGCATTTGGGTTGGTTTCAAGTCTTTGCTATTGTGAACAGTGCTGCAATAAACATGCATGTGCATGTGTCTTTGTTCCTATTTCTCCACATCCTCTCCAGCATCTGTTGCTTCCTGACTTTTTAATGAACACCATTCTAACTGGTGTGAGATGGTATCTCATTGTGGTTTTGATTTGCATTTCTCTAATGACCAGTGATGATGAGCTTTTTTCATATGTTTGTTGGCCATATAAATGTCTTCTTTTGAGAACTGCCTGTTTATATACTTTGTCCACTTTTTGATGGGATTGTTTGTTTTTTTCTCGTAAATTTGTTTAATTTCTTTGTAGATTCTATACATTAGCCTTTTGTCAAATGAATAGATTGTAAAAATTTTCTCCCATTCTATAGGATCCTGTTCATTCTGATGATAGCTTCTTTTGCTGTGCAGAAGCTCTTTAACTTAATTAGATCCCATTTGTCAATTTTGACTTTTGTTGCCATTGCTTTTGGTGTTTCTGTCATGAAGTCTTTGTCCATGCCTATGCCCTGAATGGTATTGCTTAGGTTTTCTTCTAGGGTTTTTATGGTTTTACATCTTACATTAAAGTCTTTAATGCATCTTGAGTTAATTTTTGAATAAGGTGTTAGAAAGTGGTTCAGTTTCAGTTTTCTGCATATGGCTAGCCAGTTTTCCCAACATCATTCATTAAATACGGAATCCTTTCCCCATTGCTAGTTTTAGTCAGGTTTGTCAATGATCAGATGGTTGTAAATGTGTGGCATTATTTCTGAGGCCTCTGTTTTGTTCCATTTGGTCTATATATCTGTTTTGGTACTAGTATCATGCTGCTTTGGTTACCATAGCCTTGTAGTATAGTTTGAAGTCAGATAGTGTGATGCCTCCAGCTTTGTTCTTTTTGCTTAGGATTGTCTTGGCTATGTGGGCTATTTTTTGGTTCCATATGAAATTCAAAATAGATTTTTCTAATTCTGTGAAGAAAGTCAATGGTAGCTTGATGGGGATAGCATTGAATCTAGGAATTACTTTGCCAAGTATGGCCATTTTCATGATATTGATTGAAGCAGGAAAGATCTAAAATTGACACCCTAATATCACAATTAGAAGAACTAGAGAAGCAAGAACAAATTCAAAAGCTAGTAGAAGACAAGAAATAGCTAAAGTCAAAGCAGAACTGAAGGAGATAGAGACAAGAAAAACCTCTTAAAAATCAATGAACCCAAGAACCAGTTTTTTGAAAAGATTAACAAAATAGGTAGACCACTAGCCAGACTAATGAAAAGAGAGAAGAATGAAATAGACACAATAAAAAATGATAAAGGGGATATCACCACTTATCCCACAGAAATACAAACTACCATCAGAGAATACTGTAAACCCCTCTATGCAAATAAAATAGAAAATCTAGAAGAAAAGGATAAATTCCTGGACACATACACTCTCTCAAGACTAAATTAGAAAGAAGTTGAATCCCTGGATAGACCAATAACAAGTTCTGAAATTGAGGCAGTAATTAATAGCCTACCAACCAAAAAAACCTAGGACCAGACAGATTCACAGCCGAATTCTACCACAGGTACAAAGAGGAGCTGTTACCATTCCTTCTGAAACTATTCCAAACTATGGAAAAAGAGGGACTCCTCTCTAACTAATTTTATGAGGCCAGCATCATCCTGATGCCCAAACCTGGCAGAGACACAACAACAACAACAAAAAGAAAATTTTAGGCCCATATCCCTGATGAACATCGATGCAAAAATCTCAGTAAAATACTGGCAAACTGAATCCAACAGCACATCCAAAAGCTTATCCACCATGACCAAGTTGGCTTCATCCCTGGGATACAAGGCAGATTCAACATATGCAAACCAATAAACGTAATCCATCACATAAACAGAACCAATTACAAAAACCACATGATTATCTCAATAGATGCAGAAAAGGCCTTTGATAAAATTCAACGTCCATTCATGCTAAAAATTCTCAATAAACTAGGTATTGATGGAATGTATCTCAAAATAATAAGAACTATTTATGACAAACCCACAGCCAATATCATACTGAATGGGCAAAAGCTGTAAATATTCCCTTTGAAAAACAGCACAAAACAAAGATGTCCTCTCTCACCACTCCTGTTCAACATAGCGTTGAAACTTCTGGCCAGGGCAATCAGGCAAGAGAAAGAAATAAAGGGTATTCAATTAGGAAAAGAGGAAGTCAAATTGCTCCGTTTGTAGATGACATGATTGTATATTTAGAAAATCCCATCGTCTCAGCCCAAAATCTCCTTAAGGTATAAGCAACTTTAGCAAAGTCTCAGGATACAAAATCATTGTGTAAAAATCACAGGCATTCCTATACACCAATAATAGACAAACAGGGAGCCAAATCATAAATGAATTCCCATTCACAATTTCTACAAAAAGAATCAAACACCAAGGAAAACAACTTAACAAAGGATGTGAAGGACCTCTTCAAGGAGAACTACAAACCACTGGTCAAGGAAATAAGAGAGGACACAAACAAATGGAGAAACATTCCATGCTCATGGATAGAAAGAAAGATCACCTCTTTTAGGTAAAGTTCTAGAGCGAGAATCAGGGGATAAAATGTAAATACATTATTAACACTCTTGATTTATACTGTCAAATTGCTTTGTAAAAATGCTATATCGTTTCAGATTCAACAACCAATACTTGATGGCATCAATTTTTTGCTCTTTCCTCCATGATTTACATCTTGAATGATTGAATGGTACCCTGTTTGAGGGATATACTTTATAAACATTGAAATAATACTTAATGTTATTCAATGATCATGTTCATTTCCTCAATGCTTATTTAAAGTCAAACATTCAAATTGAGATTAATGATTATGTAATTGGATTAATCTGAGTGTATTTGAGCATCTAAGACCACCATATTTTCTAATTAGAATAAAAATGTGGCTGATGATGAGGTGGATGATGATGATGATGATAATTCAGGCGAATATCGCTATTATTCATCCTGCGGTTAAGAATATTAAAAGTTATACAACTAATTTGTGGTAGAGCTGGGCATGAAACTGTCATCAGTTTGACTCCAAAGTATGTGAGCTGAAGCAATAAGTACTGCCTCTCCCTTCACTGATTTGTACATCAAAAGCCCTATAATGTCTTTCTACCCTTTTCCTGGATGCTGAATAGACAAAAAGGTAAAACAGGTTTTTCCATCTAGAATAATTTCAGATGAGAAAGTAGAGAACATTAGTCTTTTTTCCCCCACCAATCCTCAAATTATGTCTACATCATGAGTATTCTCCATTCAGTAATGCTACAAAATATGTCAACTAAGGATCTGTTTTTGTTTGAGAGATTCGTCCATTAACACAAAATTACTTTAGTAAGATAACATTGGGGATATTTGATGTGGAGAGAAGAGAGGTAATTTGACTACTTGAGAAATTCTGAGATAGGCTCAGGCTTACCTGCCTGAAGTGGGGGCAATAGTGAGAAAACAGAGGCATTTTTTAAAAATTATTTTTCATTTTATTGATGCATAATATTTGTACATATTTGTGGGTTGCGTATGCTATTTTGTTACATGCATAAAATGTGTTATAATCAAGTCAGGGTAATTAGGATATCCATCACCTCAAGTATGTATCATTTATATGTATTTAGAATATTTCAAGTCCTCTCTTGCAGCTATTTTTAAATATATAATACATTGTTGTAAACTATAGCCACCCTATTCTGCTATTGAATAGCAGAATAATTTATTTCTTCTATCTAATTATGTTTGTATACATTAACTAACCTCTCTTTTCCCCCCAACTCCACCCAACACCCTTCCCAGATTCTGGTAAATACTATCCTACTCTTTACCTCTATGAGATAAACTTTTTAACTTCCACATATGAGTGAGAACATGTGATACTCATCTTTCTATGTCTGGCTTATTTTATTTAACATAATGACCTCTAGTTCCATTCGCATTTCTGCAAATGGCAGGATTTTATTTTTTTTTTTATGGCTGAATAGTATTATATCGTGTATATATACCACATTTTCTTTATCCATTTCCCCACTAATGAAGGCTTAGGTTGATTCCATATTTTGGCTATTGTGAACAGTGCTGCAATAAACACGAAAGTGCAGGTGTCCCTTTAATACATTAATTTCTTTTTTTTTTTTTTGATATACATCCAATAGGCGGATTGCTGGATTGTAGGGTAGTTCTCTTTTCAGTTTTAAAACTAATCTTTATAACTGTTTTCTATAGAGATAGAGGACATTTTGAGGGCACTGACAATATAGCTGACTAAGAGGGAGAAGCAAGGAGTAGAAAAGGCACAGAAAGAAAAATGGGAGGGCAGTAAATACATCTTGACAGTTTTCTTGACACCTAAATAGTCATCTTCAAGTATCTATCTGTGGGCACACTATTTCCATTTCAAAATCAAATTTTATTTTTTATGTTATTTTATTGCTATGTTACAACCTGCTTTCTTTTCCTAGGCTTAGAAATTAGTAGGATGAATAGATGATATTATCTTCATTCACACACCACTCAATATCACTTGAATTCTTTTAACTTTAGCTTTCCTTAGCTTTGCTAAACCAGTAAAACACATATAGGGGGACACATATTTTGTGAGTATTTGCATTGACACAATATCAATTGTAAACTTATATTTCAGGGAGATAATTAAATTATAACTTTAACAAGTACTTTTAACTAAGATCCTAAACAAACTGGAGGTTTTGCAAGTAAATATGTGACTCTCTGTGAAAAAAAATATGTATGAAGTAAAGAAAACTATTGATTTTTTTTTTTTTTTTTTTTTTTTTTTTTGAGATGGAGTCTCGCTGTGCTCCCAGGCTGGAGTGCAGTGGCCTGATCTCGGCTCACTGCAAGCTCCGCCTCCCAGGTTCACGCCATTCTCCCGCCTCAGCCTCCCAAGTAGCTGAGACTACAGGGAAAACTATTGATTTTTATTAAAGTAATTCAGTCACTAGTAAGCGACTCAGTGTGCTAAAACATACCTAATGTTATGGTGTTTGTAATGTTTCAACATTTCCACACCTTGAGAAGTAACACACATTAGGACCTGTTGGTGTAAGGAATAAGACAAATTTTGTCTTCGTATACAGATTACTTGGTACAACTAAGTTGACTAAAGTAAAAAGAATTTATAACATCTGAAACACAGGCACTTTAGGATGGATTCGTATTATTGACCTTAGGTAACTCTCTCCTTTAATGATAACTGAATTCTCTAAATCCCCTTAATAAAAGTACCATTAACTATGTAGAAAATACAAATTGTTATTTTCTAATTAAACTTATTGTCAACTTATGAATTTATCATTAATCAATCTTTATGCATTTTTCAAGGGTCTGATTAATATGATCAATATTCTAGTGTTAATAGTTTGAGAATATCACCTTCTGACTAGGGGCTACTTCTTAATGATGTCATTCTGAAAACAACATTCGTCCTTTGTAAGTTTACGAATCAGGACCAAGAAAGCAACTCAATGAAAGCAAGGTTCTTAAAACATAATGAAAGTGACAGAAATCCAAGATTTGATTCTTGGGTAAGTAGTTTCTCAGATTTTCTGATGATTATGCCTCTGTGATACTAAAAAGAATTTTTGCATAATGAACAAGAATCTCTCTATATGAGCCACCTGAAAGGCAGGAAAAATGATCTGTGTCAAGTAACTACACACAAAAATGAATTAAACAACAGCTGTCTGTACAAAAACGGACATCATCTTAAATATAGTTTTAGGGAAAGATACATAAAATTATAATTGTATACCATTCTGGGACATTTGACTTTGTTTTTGTTTGTTTGTTCCTTTGTTTTACCTTGTTTTTTAAAAGATAAAAAGAAAAGTGGCATAATTTTATAGTTTTGGAGGCTTTAGAAGTGCGTAATAGTATCATTCTCATATTTTAAAACTGACCCTCCAGAGGAAAATTTAGAGGGATTTTCCTCCATAGGCAATCAGCAGAGAAGTAGTTATTCATCTGGGAATTCACAGCACCACTGTAACTTTCAATTAGCAAAACATACATTAAAAGCTGCTGTAAACCACTCCAGGAGGCCTGCTGATGGCTATGATTAATGGCTGTGCATCTACAGCTATTGCACATAGGTCTTAACAGAGCTATTTGTAAATTGTCAACACAAACTCATGCAACCTCAGGTTATCAATCAGAAAGGTATGCATTGGAGTTGCTTAATTACAGCCCTTCTTCTGTTGCACTAGGAAGTGTATAATATTTTTCAACGACTGAAAATTGTCAAAGACTAGTTTTGAAATTAATTTGAAAGCAAAATGGTACAATAGAAGCTTACTTGTTTATTTCTGTGTGTTAGGTCTCCCAAAGAAAAAATAGGCCTTACTTAAGTGTATAAAGCTTCTTCTTTTCCAATTTCCACAGTCCTTCCTTTGTTATACATGTCCTTGTAGATTATTTTGTTGCTATAGCCATAGTTTTCATTGTTGTAGAACCAAATTTAGCAAGAACGCTATTTGTAGAACTCACACTCATCTCAGGCTATATTCTTACTAACTAATCTCAAAGGTGTCTATCACACAATATGGATTCAAATGTAAATGTATTGTGTGTTTTTCTTTTTCCTTTAAGATTGGCTGCCTTTTGTAATCCTTGGCTGATGGACAAACTATTTCAAGCCTCAACAGAAACAATAATCCTTGTATATGGTATAGTAATTTTTATTTGTCAGTATATTCATATTCATTCTTTCATGTGACCCCATGATATCTCAGTGAGGTAGGTAGGACAGGTAATATAGTTTATAAAAATGGTAATAATATAGTAGTTAATAATATAGCAAGTTATATGGTGCTCTAATTAGTATGACCATTCATTTACTCTGTATATAATATCATTTACATGATATTTGCTTATATTTTAATAATATTTAAAAGCACTGTTGAAATCAGAAATGACCAGTTAAGATTTAAACTCTTTACTCAGAAATGCGGCATAATTGTAATCATTGTCAATTACCTAAGTTTCAAAAAATCTAAAGTTTAGGGATATGTAGGAGCAACATGAGAAAAATGTCTTAAGATTAGTAAGTCAATAAGTTTCTTCAATAATTTTTAAGACCCTGAAATTGCTTTTCTTAAAAGACATCCCATAATTGTACATTTTAAATGTTAAAAGCAATTGTTTAAATTTGAGCTCAGTATCTTTAACCCCTTCTAAGTACATGCTAAAGAATTTATCTCAACAAATACTTCTAAAGCACTGTTGTATACAGAAACAAATTTAAATGCATTAGAATTAGCAGAATAAATATAAACAAATATGTTTCCCTTTACATCTCAAATTCATCACAATGGGAAGTTGTATTGATATGATATTCGAGACAAATGACATTGAGGCAAACAACTTTTAAAATGTTTAGACAGGCCAGTTATGGTGGTTCACGCCTGTAATCCCAGCACTTTGGGAGGCCAAGGTGGGCAGATCACGAGGACAGGAGTTCGAGATGAGCCTGACCAACATACTGAAACCGTGTCTCTACTAAAAATACAAAAATTAGCCGAGTGTGATGGCACAAACCTGTAATCCCAGCTACTTGGGAGGCTGAGGCATGAGAATTGCTTGAACCCGGGAGGCAGAGGTTGCAGTGAGCTGAGATCGTGCCATTGCACTCCAGCCCAGGTGACAGTGTGAGACTCTGACTCAGAAAAAAAAAAAAAAATGTTGATACAATTGTCAAAACTAACTCCAACTGTAAATTTATATCACAACAAATATAAATGTGACAGATGAAAAATTGCATTGCATAGTACCCAAAAGGTGATGCTGTATAGGAATAGTTGTTGGGGAAGCCCGGACAAGTATAAACAAAATTTATCTTGGGCTTTCTCCTGACCAATACCTCAGATCTATCACTAGGCATCAAATATGTCCCTGCTACATCAGGCTGCCCAGAGTCTACTAAGCCTCCTAGGCTTTATGACTCCATGCAGTGTTCTGTGCTCCAAACTCATTCACTTCTGCATTTCCCCACCCCTTCCCCCACCACACACACACACAAAATGTAACTTTGGTTAACTAAACTGTCAATGTATTTCTCCTGAGTCAAATACTTGCATTTTCTAGGACAATTTTGGAGAAAGAGTTATCTAAAGGGGTGATTTTAGCAATAAGAAAAAATGTAGGATTTTTTCCCCATGAATTTCACCAACTGACCATATGCCTGCTATATGTACACCCTGTGTTGACCTTAACAATTCTCCATTGTCTGAAATGAAAGAGTATTTCCATTGGGTTAATAGCAGCAATGAAATGAAGCACATTCTGATTTTGGCTCCCACTTAGAAACATGGTGCTAAGCAATAAGTGTAACATCTGAAGCACAGAAGGGTGATTTTTTAAAACAGAATCACAGCTCTTTCTAACCTAATAAGTTCCTACTGAGTCTAAAAAGTGGTCATCTGAACCCAGACCAGTGACTCCAAGTGACTACCTATTAAAGAAAAAAAGAAAAAAATCACGGTAGTTAAATACTCAGAGCATGTATAATACTTCAGGCACTTATAATTTATTTTCTTTCTAAAGTACTCTGATGTCTCTTGTCATTTAGTCCAGTTAAGGCATGGTTTCCTAGACGCTTTTCTCAATCCCTACCAAACAAGGCACAAAGTCAGGGAGCCTCTGAGATCTAACCTGATTTCCACTCTAGCAAATGTGTAGATGACTGAGCTCTTAATCAGTGAAGTAAAAGGTCTTCCTTATAATTGACATACAGAAGTATTGTTAATGGATTACTAGCTCCTGTCAAGTTCTCCTGTTAAGCTGTTCATATGTATTATGAATGCAAGTTTCACAACAACAAAAAGTAGCTAGAGTGCTAGAAATGAAGAAAACGCCTCTCTAAATTCCCCTAGTGCTCTACCCTGGAGCTGCTGACTCAAGAAACACCAGTGCCCTCTCCTGGTCAGAAGAAAGACAAACTTTGTCCTCTGTAGCCATAAGGGAGCAGTCAACAAAGAATTACCAAACACTTTATGACACTGTCTCAACAAACATTTCATTTATAGGAACAATGTTAGGAAACAAGGTTTTCGTGAATTGTACTACTTATCTAAAAAGTAGTACTACTGGCTACAGATTCTAGACACAAATAAGAGATAATGATTTTCAAAGAGTGCATACATATATTCAAGCATTGCAAAATTGTTCAAATACCAAATATTGAGAAATGATATGTACATGAAATTGTTTATGTCACTTTCTATATGCCGATGTATGTAGAGAAAAGTTAGTTTAAAAAGAGGAAATTTAAAACTGTGGAAATATTTGAAGAAGTTTTCTCATAACAGGGTTCATTCTTTCCAAACACAGTGTATTTTCTTGTGTGCAGATGTTCAAAGCTTTGGTGCAACAAAGAAACTCGCAAAGAAACTGTAAATGTGTAATAAAGGAGCTTAAAACACACGTGTGCACAAACACACACACACACACACAGAGTACCCACAAATAAAAGAAATACTGTCCTCTTCAAAATAGTTGTTTTGAAAAGCTACACTCATATGCTGCAAACCTTTTCAAAACTTCTTTTTTGAAAGTGTAGTCAGAGCCAAAAATCCATTATTATTATTTTCTGGTAATACCATGTTTTTCATCCATGGATGTATTATTCAGCTTGAGTTTCTATATGATTCAGCATATTGAATTCTAAATCCCATTTTGCAATTTCTAAATATTCAAATATAGTTTCTGAGATAAATATTTATCAACACTAAGGATATTTAAAAAGATTTATCCATTTGTCTGTTGATGGAAACTTTATTAAAACAATAAAAAGTGATTTATTATTTGTTCACAAGATAATTGTAAAAGATGAAAAAAAACTTCAAGGGTGACTGAAACATTGCCAGAAACATGTGAATAAGTTGAGGAGATGGCCATATTGATTACCTGCAAGAGAATAAAATTTAGATGCCTGAATTGTGTTGTATTATTCAAAAATTATTCATCTCTTTTCTGTCACCGCTAAGGAAATTTATTGTTGAAACTCAAATTGGGACCTGGGGCTTGAACCACAGAAAGCATGGGTGTTTGGCTATACAGCTAGAGAGAGTCAAGAGAATGTTAGACAAGTTCTTTCTCGTTCTCCATCAGTGTGCTAGGGAGCCTTATTATGTTCTCCTGAGGATTGAACTCTAGGCTCCTCACTTGGCCTTTGCTTGAGTGGATACGGTGGGGCCACAGGATTTTCTTGTGACATTTGGCTAAAATAGAATGAATATTGCCTAAATCTTTTTCTATCTTGCTAGACTGTCATTTTCCTGGTCCTTTTACTAGAGAGGGCAGATTTCTGTTAGGATTTTTTGTTGTTTGCTCCTGTTGATGCTTCCAGGTATCACCTCTTCACATCTCGAGGTTCCTAATAGCTCTGTCTTCTTTTCTCTAGCTTTTAGAGCCTTCTTAATCTATATATATATACATATACACACACACACACACACAAATGTTTTAGCTGCACTTAGTGTAATGAATAATGAAAATTATGGGTAGTCCATATTGCTGGAAGTGGAAAAACACATTCCTTTTGAGATATCTAAGACATGCATTTGGAGATGCTCAGTTAACAACTTCATACATGAGTCTTGAGTTCAGAGCAAGGTCTGGACAGGAGATACAAATCTAAGAGGCATAATATATATGGCATTTAACACTATGATCCTAGATGAGGTCACTAAAGGAGTTACTATAAGTAGAAAGGAGATACCCAAAACTCAGTGCTGGGGCACTTCAATGCTTGCAAGATGGAGAATTAAGGAGAATTCAGAAAGATCCTGAGAAGGAACGTTCAGAAAAATGAGAGGAAGTCCAGGGGAGAGTGGTTTCCCAGAAGTCAAGTGAATACAGTATTTCAGGAATTACAGAGTAATCAACTGTGTCCACTGCTCCTAAAAAAATCAAAAAACAAAAGGACTGAACGTAGACTATGGGTTGTAGAAACATGAATTCTCTTTAGTGGTTATTGTATTGATGCCTTAATTGAATCCATAGTTTAATTATTTTCATCAGGTGTATTCCTCAAAATTGTATTGTCTTAGAGTAAGAAGGATATGTCATATGGTTTGAATCTGTTTCCCCGCCAAAATCTCATGTCAAATTTTAATCTCCAGTGTCAGAGGTGGGACATGATGGGAGGTGATTGAATCATGGGGACGATCTTTAATGGTTTATCATCATCTTCCCTTGGTATGTATAGTGAGTGAATTCTCAGGAGATCTGGCTGTTTAAAAGTATGTGGCACCTCCCCACCCTTCCTTCAGCTCCAGCCATGTAAGACAAACCTGCTTCCCCTTCACGTTCCAGGATGATTCCAAGTTTCCTAAGGCCTCCTCAGAAGCTGAGCAGATGCCAGCATCATGCTTTCTGTACAACCTGCAGAACCATGAGCCAATTAAACCTCTCATGAATTACCCAGTCTCAGGTATTTCTTTATAGCAGTGTGAGAACAAACTAATAAAGCCATCCATCCAACCACTCAACAAATCTATGGCATCACTGAAAATTATTGATAGTCTTTGCTTAAACACTTCCAGTGGCAGTTAGCTCACAATTGTGTAAAGTAGTCATTTCCATTTTTGGAGTAACTTATTGTTTCTTGTGCTGGATATGTATTTACTTTTCATTTCTATTCATTATTCGCAGTTCTATTTTTGCACTTATGCAACAAAAAGAAATGTTGCCAGGTATTCACAAGTCACTTCTGTTTTGTTGTTGTTGTTTGTTTGTTTGTTTTTAATCTGTGATTTCTTTAACTTCCACCAGTTGTCACAAGGGTGGAAACTTCAAGAATGCCTACAACCTCACAAGTAGGTTCAGGAAAACCCTACTTTTTTCTCACCTCATCAGCCCATCCACACAAAGGCCCTCACAAACACACATGATTACTAAGCATCATTCCCCACTTGTATTTTCAAATATGGTTTCTTTCCTCTAGGCCATAGTTCTGTCATTGACCATCTATCATTCATCCTACCTATACCCTATCTATTAACAAGTAATTGAGAGTTCCTGCTCTGAACCTATGAGAGGCCTTATGTTTACAACTCTGTGATTGCTTTATTTGATATGATGTTCTTAATCCAAGTGCACACTTGGAACAACTAGGCCATTTCCTAGGTTCACCTGACAGTGGCCTCTAAATTTCATGTTGTTCCAAACCCCATTCCAGGAGTTGGGACATAATGTCATAAAATGTAGCCACCTAGCTCTAAAATAACATTGCTACGAGCTTACTCCAGTGGGTATAAGATGATTTCATCCTAGATACCAAGCCTACCTGTCACCTGTGGGTGAGATAATGTTCATTAAAAAAAAAAAGTTATGGAGGGAGAGTCAAGATAATGTGAGTTGAAAGAAGTCACCAGATATATGATTTTTCACACTTTCAGAGAAACTTGTTTAACAGTTATTAAGATAACTCCTAAACCAGTCAGACTTGAATGAGAAATAACTTACTCTGACTTGGTTGAGCAGCAGACCACATTCCCTTTAATAATCTCTTCATTCTAATCAGCATGATTAGCATGTCTTAAATCATTTTTATTTTTGCTTAACTGATCCCTGGGAATGTACACAGACAATACAATTCAGAGTGGTTCCATGAAAAGAGAGGTGCTGTTTATATGGAATAAACTCTTTGTTCTTACCTACTGTCCACCCCTCATTATTAGCTACTAAAATATTTTAACTATATATATATATATATATATATAAAATGAAAGGCATATATGTGGTATATATCGATATAGATATATATATAGAAGGTGTATATATACTTTAGATATGAAAGATATATATATACACACACACACACACATAGCTATATATATATACCTTTTCTGCCTTTCTGGGCCGAGAAATACTTTTCAAAAAAAAATTTCCTTGACTATGAAAAAACAAAACAAAGGATCAGCAATGTTTTAAGCAAGTAGTTAAAAAGATCACTTCATTCTTTTATTAGTTCACTTCATGCAGTTAATTCTTTTTCTGCTTGATTTTCAAGAACATTTCAGCTTTCCATGAGTCCCAAAAGTTTTTGCTCTATTTCCAAAGCTATCAGAAACCTGCATTCAAGAGCATCTGTTAGAGTTTTCTAGCTGATTATGAAACCACCTTCTAAAGAGGACCAAAACAAGAAAACAATTGTCTGTGGATGACAAAAATTTTAGGGTAGGTATAGTCAAAGATAGAATTGACAAGGAAATTTTTACCTCTGTGGCACATAATAATTTAACATAACAATTATAATTATTACTGATAATATACACTATGTTATATTAGAATTACAGGAGTTTCCCATGATTTGGGAACATATACCAATAGCATATTTATACAAATACAGCCCAAAGGAAACCAAACACCATTTCATATTTGACAATGCTTCCTGTATAATTTTTATACCAAATAAGCCAATTTATGTCATTTTTAAACTTTAGGGAAACTAATATTTTAAAGGATTAATTAGGTCAGGAAAAGACATAATTTATAATTTGATTGGAAAGTTTGTCAACTATCAAAGGCTTAAAACACTTTATATCATGGGTTATTGTAAAATAAGTCATTCATTTGACCACAGTTAATAACTCAAGGATTTCAAAAACAGCAAAAACCTTCACTCTTTAAGAGGAAACTTTATTTTACAAACAATAAGCCATAATAACATCAGCATAAAGCCAATTAAATTTGTTTTCCAAAATTTTATAAACAACCTATAAACTGTTAATCTTAACCATAAGCTATAACTTCCATAATCTTTTTACAACCTTTATAACCTTTATTAAGGATTTGGTTAGTACTTCAATAAAACCTTGTTAATCTGACACAGGGGCCCATATGATGGTCTTCTATCAGTGTGTTTTTGACATTAATCATTAATTTATACAGCCACTGAACTTATTTTTTCTGATAAAATTGACACAATCTCACACACCCACCTCTTCTGAGATGTTTCCTGGGTCTTGAGGAGTTGAATAGCTTTAATTTCTGGCTCTGTGTTTCAGGGATGCAGTTTATTTTTATTGCCATCTTCTACTGAGCATGAAGATGGGGCTTTAATTGCTGGCAGTGTTTAAAATTTAGCAGGACTTAATGTTCTTTTAGACCCAGGAGTCAAAGTCTTATAACTCAATGTCACAAGGACTTTAAAAGTGCGTACAGAGAGTTACACGGATGTAATAACATTAATTTTTTTAAAAGTTGTATCTGTTTTTTTCCTAAGCAACCCAAAACTTAATAATAATATGATAACTTGATTATATAATAGTTTTGGGGTTTTTAAAATAAATAATCATATTTTGACTTAAACAGAACGTTCATGACATGGTTGGACTTTCTAGTTTGTCTTGAACACCCCTTTTTGTTAAACAACCAGATATTTTACTCTAGGACTAAATTTACCATACAAGATTCTTTCTCATATAAAATTATTTCTCTTTTTCTTCCAAAAAAAACCCTTTATTTTTATAACTTTATCTACATCTCTCTTATTTCCTATTTCCTTTTACCTTGTTTTATGCATAAACTTTAAATAAGCTTTGAATTAGACAAAAATTGTTCACCCTTTTAAAAAGGACACACCTTTTTCAGAATGTTTTTCTACAACAGATTTTTATTGGAAAATACCCAAATAATGAAATATTCGTTATTTAATTTAATATAACTTTAGATTCTAAATTATGACAAGTTTGTCCACAAGTGTTTATCTCATTACATTTACCTAATTATTTTATTTTAATCATTTACCTAGATTATTTATGAAGACTCTGATAGTCATCATTTAAAGTTGTGAAACACATGGCCAGGTATGTTGGCTTATGCCTGTAATCCCAACACTTTGGGAGGCTTAGGCAGGTGGATGACCTGAGGTCAGGACTTCAAGACCAGGCTGGTCAATATGGTGAAATCCCATCTCTACTAGAAATACAAAAAACTAGACAGGCATGATGACACATGCCTGTAGTCTCAGCTACTCAGAAGGCTGAGGCAGAAGAATCGCTTGAATCTGAGAGGTGGAGGCTGTAGTGAGCCAAGATCATGCTACTGCACTCCAGCCTAGGTGACAAGAGTGAAACTCCATCTCAAAAATGATAATAGTAATAAAGTTACAGAATGCACCATTGCACAATTATAAATGAGACAGTGAAAAAAATCTGACCTAACTGATTCCATCTTGCTTCTAACCTCTAAGCTGTCCTTGTTCATTTCTGGGCATAGGCTGAACTAACTTTGTTAAGAACTTACAGTTTAGCTTTGAAACAAAGATGACAACAGTCCTTTCACCAAACAACCTCCTTACTACCTGTGGACTAGATTGTCTAAAGCCACAAGATTAGAAGTTATGATAACCTTACTAAATGAACAATGTAGTTTTTTTCATTAAACCAATATTCGTGTCTTATTTATTAAAAATTACACAAGCAAAGATCATTCTGTTTTGGGCTGGGTTCATGGTTTTGTAAATTCTATGCCAAATTTTGACACCTTATAGTATTTGGCTGAGATAAGTATGAAATTGCTTGATTAATAAATGCAAAGAAAAATGTATGCTGGCGATTCTAAAGACATTTCTAATATTACTTTATCAATAATTTTAAAGCTAAGTTATTTAATAAAAATTTTACTTAAGTTATATAAACTTAGAAAAGTATTTGGCTAGTCTTTTTTCTTAATAAAGTATTTGATTTAAATGATTTTACTTTTTAAGCTAATTACAGCTCTTTTATATATTTTTAGCAGTGAAACATTTTGTACACAACACAAAAATACATCGTTGTATTAGACATACTAATAGAAATACATTTTATAGATTTTTTTTTTTTTTTTTTTGAGACGGAGTCTTGCTCTGTCGCCCAGGCTGGAGTGCAATGGACGGATCTCAGCTCACTGCAAGCTCCGCCTCCCGGGTTCACGCCATTCTCCTGCCTCAGCCTCCCGAGTAGTTGGGACTACAGGCGCCCGATTTTTTTTTTTTTTTTTTTTTTTTTTTGAGATGGAATCTAGCTTTTTTGCCAGGCTGGAAAGCAGTGGCACGATCTCGGCTCATTGTAATCTCTGCCTCCTGGGTTCAAGCTATTCTCCTGCCTCAGCCTCCTGAGTAGCTGGGATTACAGGCACGTGCCACCACGTCCAGCTAATTTTTGTATTTTTAGTAGAGACAGGGTTTGACCATGTTGGCCAGGATAGTCTTGATCTCCTGATCTCATGATGTGCCCACCTCAGCCTGCCACAGTGCTGTGATTACAGGTGTGAGCCACCATGCCCGGCACATTTTTTAAATTTTTAAGACCTTTTTTATTCCATTTTAGGCTTACAAACTACTGATACTCAGTTTTATTACCCTGGCAGTTGTCAGCTAAATAGCTTTAAATTTGAATATTGAATGAAACAACTCTTAGATGAAAAATCGCGTAGCAAAATTTGCCTCTCAAGATACAGGAAGAAAAAGTCTGCTGGTGCTAGAGGGAGACTAAAGATGGATGTCAAATAAAACATAAAGTTATAGAAATCTATCATGGGATAGATAGTAGTATCATAGCATTGTATGAGGAGACCAATTTTATTTACATAGAGACTACCTACCTTTTAACTGGATCTCTGAGCTCTTGGCAGAGCCTCATAATAATTCTCCCATTTTGGAGGCCCAGGAGTCAGTGTGGGCTGACAACTGCCAGGATAATTGTTTGGGTGAAGGAGAAAGGACAAGATGGAGGAAGGTGAACAAGAAGGCATAATCCATGTTGCTTCCGGGTTCTTCCTCACCAACTTTCCCGCGCACGGGAAGATGCAGATCAACCGAGCATGCTCCAGGTGATGTCAATCCGAAGAGATCAAAACTTACCCAGCCACGCCTATGGAGACGCCCCTATCACGCCCTTATCCTGCCCACTGCCCTCCCCCTTCCAGTACCAATGCATAAAAGTCTGCCACTGGCAGGAGCCAGCGTGACTTCTTCGGCCCCCGCATTTGTGGACCGGAGAACATCACCCGAGAGCGCCGGCGCGACTTCCCTGGCCCCCCACACCTGAGGACCAGAGAACCTCGTCTGAGAGTGTATGCATATTTGCAATAAAAGACTGCCACTTTCTTATGTACTTTGGCCTCATGTTTAATTACTTAGCTCTCCTAAATTAAGTTACATTAAATTAAATCAAAACAGTTAGTGCCAAATTAATTTAAATTAAAACAATAATAAAACTGATCCTTTTACAGTGCACTTAGAATTTTTTTTTTTAATGAAGACATTTATAAGTTTCTAAACTACATTCTTTTTTCAACACCCAAGAGTAGCCTCTGTTGCAATAAGTATTTTAGTTAAAAAATTAGGTAACACAATACAAAATCAAGCAATTTAAGGGCTGAGATGAATTTGTCTGTTTACATTCTTGGGATTCCTTAAAGAAAAAACAAAGGTTTCTCCCCCAAAGAGGGTCTGGTGCTTTCTCCGTATTCTTTAAGGAAACCCCAGGCTATTACAAACTATTTTAAATCCCTCATGCAGCCAGAAAGTGCAAGAGAAAGGAGAAGCAACAGAAGTAAATGCAGAAAACAGAATTTAGTCAACCAAAAAGAAAAAAAAAACATTTGCTGAAAAAAAGACAAGGTCCTAAGGAAAAAAACAAAACAAAAACAGGAAGCTGTTTTAAATACACACACACACACACACACACACACACACCCCTTAGATGTAAGCTTTTAAACTAACTTTTAACCACTGAGCTCCTTTAAGAAAATCTTTTTAAATCTCATTACTGTATTACGGCTAGGAGAAATTGCTGATATTCAAGAAGTACAGCTATTGTTCTTTTAGTTAGGCCTGACTACGAGGCCACAAAAGGTGGCCTTGTTTTATAAATAAAGCCCCTTAAGTAGTCAAAATAAAAAATCTTTTCTTTCCTTTTTTTTTTTTCTGGCCATTTTTCTCCCACCACCATACCACTTTTGTGTGTATGTGTTTGTGTGGGTAAATTTAGCCACTTCAGAGGCCTCTTTCCTCATAATTTGAAACTTTCTTTGGATTTGATCAAGTTGGATAGAGTTGGTCAAACCCAATGGGAAAAAGACTGAAACAACAACAAAAACAGAAACAAACAACATAAAAACAGTTAAGCAAAACAAATGATGGCACAACTTAAATGATTACTGAGCACTTTAATGGTGAAGAGAAATTAGGACCAGCTGATTGTTAATCTTAACTTTAGCCGAGACAAACCCCAATTAGTTACTTACCTAGGGGTGGGTCTCAGGCTGAAGACTGCTCTCTACCATCCTAGAAGCAGGAAAAAAACCCCTCATCTTCCCTGTTGGAAGTGAGCTCAAACTCCATAAAGCAGTTACTTGTCTTCCATTGACATGGAAGCAGAGAAAACTTGCCTTCCTTGTGTTGAAAGCAAGTAAAACATCAAAAAAAAGGAGTTGTACAGCTAAATAAAGTTTAGATTGAGATCAAATTTTGGGAGATGAGGAATTCTCTGGAGAGAGTGCTCCCCGACCTCAGCAAATTTTCCTATTTGTTTGAGCTATAAAGTTAGCTCAGGCTGGTACCAAGCACAGATAGGAGATTTGTAAAAGGTCATGGGGTAACTGCACTCAAAATCCCCTCATGGTTACCAAAATGCGAACCCCCAAAATCTGAGACAGGTCTCAGTTAAGTTAGAAAGTTAATTTTGTCAAGGTTGAGGATGTGCACCCATGACACAACCTCAGGAGGTCCTGATGACATGTGCTCAAGGTGGTCAGAACACAGTTTGGTTTTATACCTTTTAGGGAAACATATAACGTTGACTGACATATGTAAGATGAGCACTGTTTCATTCTGGAAAAGTGGGACAACTGCAAATGGGGAGGAGCCCTCCAGGTCATAGGTAGATAAGAGAAAAATGGTTGCATTCTTCTGAGTTTCTGATTAGCCTTTTCAAAGGAGACAATCAGATATGCATTTATCTCAATGAGCAGAGGGATAACTTTGAATAGAATTGGAGGCAGGTATGCCCTTAGCACTTCCCAGCTGGACTTTTTTCCCTTTAGCTTAGTGATTTGGGGCCCCAAGGTATTTTCCTTTAATATCCTAACCCTTGAAACCTATAAATATGTTACTTTACATCGTGAAATCAACTTTGTAGATGTGCTTAAGGATTTTGAGATGAGGAGAATATTCTGGATTACCTACATAGGACAAATGTACACAGGGGACCTTACAAGGGAGAATCAGAGTTTGCAGTAGGAGATGTGAAAATGGAAACAAGACGTTG
The DNA here is from genome assembly GCF_008728515.1 of Papio anubis. Lineage (NCBI taxonomy): Eukaryota > Metazoa > Chordata > Mammalia > Primates > Cercopithecidae > Papio > Papio anubis. The sequence goes on along the minus strand of NW_022166724.1, from coordinate 248,125 downwards.
AAGCAATGTGAGGAAGGTGTCAGGAGCCAAGAAATGCAAGCAACCTTAAAGAGCTGGAAAAGAGAAGGGCGCAGACACTTTCCTAGAGTCTCTGCAAGAAATAAAGTCCTACTAATACCTTGATTTTGAGATTTCTGACGTCTAGAACTACAAAAGAATAATTTTGTGTTATTTTAAGCCCCTAAGTTTACAATAATTTATTACAATGCTAATAAGAAACTAATACAAAAGCCTACTCATATTCCACCCTTCCCAAAACACCAAGTATGTTCCTCTTCCCCTCATAGTTGCATTCCTATATCCCAAGACCACATGTTAAACACATGTGGAGAAATAAGAAAATCTTTTGTTAGTTTCTATATCATCAGTTTCTGTGTGTTAAATAGTTATGATTATGGTTATAGCTATGGTTATGATCAGTTATCACTAGTCATGGTTATGGTTAAGATTAGTTTATGATTATAGGTAGTTATAGCTATGGTTAATTATGGTTAGTTATGGTAAATTGTGGTTAGTAACAACTACCAACATGTTACATCACTAGTTATGGTTAGTATGGCTTTGGATATAAAGATTCATAATAGCTACCAGGTAGCTATATTGACTAGTTGGGACTATTAACTAGTTTTGGTTACTTGTTATGAATGTTAACTAGTTATTAATATGACTTCGGATTACTAACCTAACCATAGTTACCAATCTCAACTAATAACTGCTTGTGTTATTGAATGTGGTTATTAACCAGTTATGGGTAGCAGTCTGTGACTATTAATAAGCAATGATTATTGGATTTGACTACTATTTGTAGTCACCAGTTTGGCTACTAAGTAGTCATGATTAACTGTTAGTAACTAATAACCAATGATGATTGCCGGTCGACTACTAACTAGTTGTAGATAATGGTTTGGTGACAAACAAGTTCTTTTTATAATTTGTGATTACTATCAAGCTATGATCACTAGTTTATGGCTGATAATTAGCCATGGCTATTTATTTGTGATGCCTAACTAGTTGTGCTTATTAGTCTGTGACTGCTAACTAGTTTTGGTTACCTACCATTGTTACTTACCAACTAGTTTTGGTGACCAACTGTGATAACTAGTTATGTTTATTAGACTAGCCTAATAATTAATCATGATTATTCATTGTGACTATTAACTAGTTGTTATTAACAGTTTGATAATAATAATTATTCATGTTTACTTGTTATGGTTAGTAATGATTATGTTACCAGAAAAGGTCCTGATCCAGTCCCCAAGAGAAGGTTCTTGAATCTTGCACAAGAAAGAATTCAGGGCAAGTCAACAGTGCAAAGTGAAAGCAAGTTTATTAAGAAAGCAAAATAGTGAAAAAATGGCTACTCCAGGCCAGGGATGGTGGCTGATGCCTCTAATCCCAACACTTTGGGAGGCCCAGGAAGGCAGATCACTTGAGGCCAGGGGTTTGAGACCAGTCTGGTCAACACAGTGAAACCTCATCTCTACGGAAAAAAGAAAAAAATAGAAAAAATTAGCTGGGTGTGGTGATGCATGCTTGTAATTGCAGCTACTCAGGAGGCTAAGCCATGATAATTGCTTGAACCCAGGAGGTGGGGGTTGTGATGAGCCCAGATCACACCTCTGCACTCCAGCCTGGGCAACAGAGCAAGATCCTGTCTCAAAAAAATTAATTAATTAATTAATTAAAAAGAATGCTACTCCATAGACACAGTAGGGCGTTTCCTAAAGTAAGAGAAAGAATATGCCCTCCCAAGGTACAATGCTTGTTTCTATATAAAAAAAGACCATTGGGAGATATTCACTGCTACAGTGGTTTGTGAAAAAGGATCAGTTTTCTTAATTAATATATTTTGCAAGGATCGATATTATTATCTTTAAAGAAAAATTAGGAATGCTTCTGTTCTCAAGATATTGGAATATCAGGACATTCTTAAGTCTGGGTCTGTTTAGTAAATGCTGTCAATCGGTTCCCTTAACGGTAAACATCTAGAGGCTAGGAATACCTAATTTTCCTGGAATGCAGCCCAGCAAGTTCCAGTCTCATTTTTCCTAGCCCTCACTCAAGATGGAATTGTTCTGGTTCAAGTGCCTGTAACAATTGTGTTTAGTTGAAGTTATGGTTAGTTAGTTGTGAGTATAGTTGTAGGTTGTCATATTTATAGAGTTAAGTATTGGATTCATAGTTATTTGATTTGGAATGTCTTCTAATAATAGAATTATTTTTATGTCATCCAAAACCTTAACAATCCTTGCCCAGTGGGCTTATTTTACTCAATGGCATTCATTTCATTCATTGTTACTTATAGTAAATCTAAGGTGTAGTCTAGTTCAACAAAAAACCATGCAAGTCAAACTCCAGGAGTTGCTTTGCCCTCCTGCATCCCATTTGTTATGCTCAGACTCCAAGAGGTACTCAGCAGATGGATAAAACAAATACCTGTAAAATCTTTATTCATAGAAAAAAAATCCCATTCACAATTCCATGCTCCAATGCGACCCCAAGGAGAACAGATCTGGAAATCCTACAAAGAAAACTGATAATATCTTTTCCGATTACTCTAAACAAACCCTACTTGAGTTCCTATCCTAGTATTCCTTCAATTAAAGACCTTTCAATGTCCCTTAAGTTCAGAGATGTTTTTTACCAATGTGGGGAGAAGGACAGGAATGAAATAAAGTAGAAAGCACCCTGTGCTTCCCTTTCAAGGTCCTACACATTTCATCAAGGCCATGTTAAAACCTTACTTCCTGCAAGAAGGCTTTCTAGATTGCTTAAGATCAGGATATATGTCTCCCAATACAACGCTTTTTTTTTTCTTTAATATATAAATTTGTGTAAGATTGAATACATTGTAGCTGATGTCAGCATTAACATCTCTGCATCTGTTTTTCTCATTGGATGATGTGTTTGAAGGACAGAAACATGTGCTTTATTAATTTTTCAATATACTACAGCATGGAAGCAGTTTTAACGTGCTAAGAAATGTCACACTTGTGAAATCAGTTACAATTAATTTCACTAATAATAAAATATCAACATTTAAGATGGCATATTTTGTTTTGATATATATGTTTGTATCATCCTAGATTCTACCAAAAGTATCATCATGTTTGATTGAATTCTGATATACCTTCATCAGTTCATTGCATGTATATTTTAATGTCAGATGAACAAAATGAAGAAAATATAATATTACAAAACATTAACTTTCATTCCTCATGTATCTGTGTGGCTTCACTATTGGAATTGTAGAAAAATCATCTATCACAGCTTAATAGCCATGAATTGTTCTAGAAAATAAACATATTGAATAATAATAAGCAGAATGTGTCCAATATGTATAGTAAACACACACCACCTACCACATCTTGGGAATGGAGACTGAATATGCTATTTGTATTACTAATACAAATAATTACTAATAAAATTGAAAGGCAAATGAAAAGACCATCTGCACTGCACAGAATATTATGTTGGAAGAAAACATTTCCTTTGGACCTTTAAGAAAACATTGTAGCGTCAGGCCACAACAAACAGAACTCAAGGAAAAAAATTTATATGAGCTGAAAATGAGTTGAAGGAGAACATTAGAATTTTGTGCCCTTTACCTTTACAATGGGAAAGAAATCCAAAAAGGGCAAGATGCAATAAAAGCTGAACTTTGGTTTAAAAAAAATCTCTTACAATTTATTAAGATTAAATCAATTTCTTAAGAAACTTTTATTGCTCTAACCAATTATTTGGTGTATAAGTGTTTTTTCTTTTTACATCAAGCCCAATCTCTAGAAACACCATTATGATTTTTATTTAATTATATAAAACTTTATATATATATAATTTATATTATATTTTATTTATAATTATATATAATTTGTATATATTTACAATATACAATTTGTTTTTATTGTATATATACTTTATATATAATTGTTCATATATATTATATTTATTATATAAAACATTTTTATGGAAAAAAATAATTTTTTCCCATAAATCCTCTCATTGTGACTTATGCAGACTTTCATGATATGTTTGGACTTTCTGGTTTGTCCTGAACATCCCTCTTTCTTAAAAAAAAAAAAAAAGCCATTTTATTCCAGGACTAAATTTACCATACAAGATTGTCTCTTACATAAAATTATTTCTCTTTAAGCTTTCTTACCCAAAAAAGAAAAAAACTTTTTTTATTTTTCATACTTTCTTTACATCTCTCTTATTCCCTTGTTCCTTTTACCTTGCTTGATATATAACCCTTAAATAAGCTTTGAATTAGACAAAAATTGTTCACCTTTATAAGAAGGACACACATTTTTTTAGAAATAATGTTTTCCTAAAATAGATTTTTATTGGAAAATATCCAAAATAGAATGTCTATTATTTAGTTTAATATAAATTTATATTCTAAATTATGACTTTATCTACAAGTATTTATCCCATCACATTTCCCTAATTTATTTTATTTTCATCACTTAGCTAAATTATTTATACAAAGTACAATAGTCATAATTTAAAGTTATGGAACCACCATTTAAAACTTATATCTGAGACAGTGAAAAAGATCTGATCTAACTGACTCCATCTTTCTTCTAACCTCCAAGCTGCCCTTGTTCATTTCTGGGCATAAGCTGAACTAACTTTGGGAAGAACTTTGTTAACAGTTTAGCTTTGAAACAAGGATAAAAACAGTCCTTTCCCAGACAAACCTTACTGCCTGTGGACTAGACTGCCTAAAGCCTCAAGTTTAGAAATTATGGTAATCTTACTAAATTCAAGATGTAGCTCTTTTCATTAAGTTAATATGTCTTATTTATTAAGAATTACATAAGCAAAGATCATTCTGTCTTGGGCTGAGTTTAGAGTTTTGTAACCCCAATGCCAAATTTTGACACCTTATAGTTTTTGACAGGAATAAGTATAAAATTTCTTGATTAATAAATGGAAACAAAAATGTATGCTGGCAATTCTTAAGACATTTATAATATCAATTTATCAATAATTTTAAAGCTAACTTATTAATTAAAGATTTTACTTAAGTTATGCACACCTGAAAAAGAATTTAACTAGTCTTTTTTTCCTGATAAAGTATTTGATTCAAGCATTTTTATTTTCTTAAGCCAATTGGCCTTTAAAATGTATATACATATGTGCAAAGATCCTACAGTTTTTATTTCAGAAATTTAGCCATGAGATACATACAAATTCATGGTCTTGCAAACAAATAACCTATTGGATTCAAACAGTGGATTTATCTTAATGGAAAAGTAACAGCAGATTTAAAGCAGACAGAAAAGAAAACAGAAAAAAAAAAAGAGAACTTTTTCTCTATTGTAGGACGATCTTCACGCTCTTTTTCCTTAATGAAAATGTGCACAAAGACCATTTTACTTCCATTTTACATAAACTCTGGCAAGTAGAAGTGCCATAAAGAGCACTACAGAGTGCTCAATATGGGATCATTTTTCATTTTTTCTCAGTCTTAGATAATTTCCCAATTTTTTTTCCTTAAAAAGAATAACTGAGCTGTGGCCTAGGGGCCTAGGGTGTCTGTGTGGTGGATCAATGTGTGCTGCTTGTGGGCAGGACTCCATAATGTTTCATCACTGAGTTGTTTCCATCTTACATGTCTCAGTTTCTGTCTCCAGAGGTGTATGACCTCTGAGAGGGCTCAAAACACCCTTATCATCTTTTCTATGTGCTTCTTGGATGAGCTCTTTTTTTTTTTTTTTTGAGACGGAGTCTCAGCTTCTCTGTTTCAGGTTCTTGGAGTGCAGTGGCTCTGATCTCAGCTCACTGCCCGGCCCCTGGTTTACGCCCATTCTCCTCGCCTTTCAGCCTCCTCGGTAGCTGGGGTTACAGGCCCGGCCATCTCACCCTGCTGTTTTTATTTTTTTTAGCAGAGACGGGGTTTCACTGCAGCAGGCCATAGGATGGTCTCGGATCTCCTGACCTTGATCCGCCTCCGCCTCGGCTCTCCCAAGTGCTGGGATTACAGGCTTGGAGTCACTCCCGCTACTCGGCCGGATGAGCCTTTTTAAAATTAATTTTTGCTGGAGATTTTCCTGCAAGACCACTGCAAATCATGGGGTCTACCTCCAGACACTCCCATGAGGCCCCCAGTCACCCAGGGCACCTTTCGGCTGAGAGGAGCAAATGCTGTTTCTCTTTGGAGCTGAGAAAACTCAACCTCTCATTTACCTATAAAAACAACAGTTCAGTTCCTCACACAAATGCACACAGACAAGCCAAATCAAGACAAATTTTGGGAGAAAAAAAGAATGCATCTCTGAACTAGAATTTGAATCTTTAAATGACAACTTTCTAGGAGAGAAAAGTAAAAACAGCAGCCAAGACCATTTCCTGTAAACTGTGCTCAGCCATCCCTACTTTGTATCTACTGTCTATGCTTTTACACACATCAAGGTCAGATCCTCTCACATTGCAAGGTAATCTCTACTACCCACAAAGCTGAAGAGGTCAGGTCATGCACTACAGGAAAGCAGAGCTTTAGACCTAAGAAGAATCTGCCCATGACTTTTGAAACTCCACAATGAAAACAGAAAACTCAAAACAGGGTGAGTGGCACATTTGTTGTGAATTCTTTAAAGGGGTTCAAGTCATTAGAAGCCTTCTCTAGATTTTTTGGTACTGCAGTTGGCAGAGGGGGAAGAAGGTACAGGGTGGAAGAAAAGTAAATGAATTTTTTTTTTTTTTTGTCTTTAACACAGCAAGCAAACACAGAAACCAAGCACTTGATTTTATGTTTTATTGTTTTTTGTTGTTGTTGTTTTTCTCTTTTGCAGCTTCAAAAAAATTTAGCCAAATTAAAGTGGTTTTGTTACCCATAATTTGGAATTCTCACTTGGATTTGACCAAGTCAGGTAGGGTTGGTCAAATCTAATGTGAGAAAGACCAGAACAAACAACAAATAAACCCCACCCGTATGATCACTGGGTGCTCTAATGGTAAGAAGAGACTAAGAATAGGTGGTTGTTAAACTTCAGTCAAAACAAAACCCAAATTCAGGATGGGTCTTATGCTGAAGAGTGCTTTCTGTCATAATAGAAGCAGGAAAAAATAAATAAATAAAAATAAAACATAGAAAACCTTAAATTCATCTTTCCTGCTAGGAATGGGCTCAAACTCCCTAAAGAAGTTACTTGTCTTCCATCATCATGAAAGCAGGAAATCTTGCCTTCCTAGTTGGAAGTAAGTAAAACTCCAAAATTTGGGGAGTTGTACAGCAAAATAAACTTTAAATCTCGACCAAATCTGGGGAGATCAGGGATTCTCTGGAGGTAGTGCTCCCAGACCTCGGTAAATTGTCTTATTGTTTTTGAGCCATAAGGGTATCTCATACTGTTACCAAGCACTGATAGGAGATTTTTCAAAGGTTAGGGGAATCTCACTCAGAATCCCTCTGTGGTTACCAAAATGTGAACCTCAAATATCTGAGACAGGTCTTAGTTAATTTAGAAAGTTTATTTTGCCAAGGTTGAGGATGTGCATTCATGACTTAACCTAAGGAGATCCTGATGACATGTGCCCAAGGTGGTCAGAGCACAATTTGGTTTTATACACTTTAGGGAGACATGAGACATCAATTAACACATGTGAAATGAACACTGGTTTGATCTGGAAAAAGCAGGACAACTCAAAGCAAAGGTAGGACAATTTGAAGTGGGGAATGGGCTTCCAGGTCATAGATAGATAAGAGACAAATGGTTGGATTCTTTTGAGTTTCTGATTAGCCCTTCCAAAGGAGGCAATCAGATATGCATTTATCTCAGAGAGCAGAGGGGTGACTTTGAATAAAATGTGAGGCAGGTTTGCCCTAAGCAGTTCCCAGCTTGACTTTTTACTTTAGCTCAGTGATTTTGGGGCCCCAAGATTTATTTTCCTTTCACATAGCTATGTATTCATCTCCGGAAACTGCTTGCTATTTCCACAAGTAGCTAGAAATTAACCTGATAATGACACACCAGATACTATAATTCACACCCTATAGCTTAACAATATACAACTAAATCACTAAGCAATGTTATTTCTGTAAACCAATAGGAATTACTAACAAAAACATTTGTATCAATCCACCTTCTGTTCCCCTCTTTTGCCTTTAAATATCTACTCGTAACTGCTGCTAATCAGAATGCATACTCAGAACCTATGCTCGCGGGTTGCAAAAATGAAGCTTTGCCCAGATATATACCCTACTTATATTAATTTTGCCTCATCTTCTTCCTTTTAGATCAAGATGTCACTATAAACTTGTACTGTAGTCATCACAAAGTGATATTGCCTTACAGGTTTAAGAACAGTTTTCTAAACCAAAACTGGTAGTTGATATGGCATATGATGGGTATTTTTTTTTATTTACTGTAGAAAAACATCAACTTAAATTCTCACTTACAGAAACAAACTAAAATGCTTTCACTGTGCATTACGAATATACATTCTAAAATTTCAACCCAAAGCACCATTTTCGAGGGTTGAATATTTATAAAATACTATTCAAAAAATATACCAGATTAGACGGTGCACAGGTTTTAGACACATACACACACATACCAATATATGAACAAATACATTTCAGCTGATTTCATTATGAATTGATAGGTGCATGTTTGAAATTAGAGACACTTTTCACTACTAGGGAGTCATGAGTGTGGATAAGGCATAGATATGGAATATGCAATGTTTTTTTTTTTTTCTTAAATTTGTGTTGGTTGACTATGGGAAGCCAAGAGAATTATCTTTTAAAATGATAACAAAAATTCATTCTTTTTTAAACCCACAAATAAAGTCACGCCATGCACTTTCCGTGGGACCATGAATAAAACATCAATTAATTTCTAAAACTCAACACTGTTTTCTTTTCCAAATACAATAATACTGTTAGGTGATTAGATAGACATTAGCAGCTGGGAGGGGGTAAAAGAGAAGAGCAAAAAGGCTGTCACTAACCGGCCTCTGGCCCACCCTACTTGATCCCCAAGACCGCCCTAACTCTACTCTAACAGATGGAGTTTGTGGTAAAGTCTGTGGCCAGCACTTTATTGAGAATAAGGAAATAGGGCACAGGCGGAAAGCTACTAAAGTGGCTCATGCCCAAAAACAACAAACCATGTTCACCCCAAGCTCATTATACTATCATTATAATAGAATTTGCATGTGGTTTTTCCTCCCCAAAGTGGGCTTTTCTTTATGAATTATGGGTAGAAACATGCAGCTTAAATTTAGTTGTATAACTATAAATGGTAAATCTATTGACATCATCCTGTTAATCAGACACAGCTCAAACATCAACTCCTCCTCACAAACCCCATAATAAGCACCTTCAGCTCCGTAAAGAGCTCTCCCTATGAGAGTGTATTACTGTGCTTCAGTAAACTTTGCTTTGACCTTGCATATTGGTGTTAGTTTACATTTACTTGCTCACTGTCAAGAGAACCAAGATCGCTGATCCGGGGCTCCGGCTGTGTTGATCTCCTCAGTTAAAAAATCCATCCCGATACAAAATTCCCAGTAATGCTACCTTGACAATTGTATTAGTCAACTCATGCTATTGTAACAAGGAACTATAGACCTGACAGTTTAAACAACAGGAATTTATTTTTCAATGTTTTGGAGGCTGGAAGTCTAAGATAAAGGTTGTGACTTATTTGACTTCTGATAAGGCCTGCATTCTGGCGTGGAAAACAACTGCCTTCTTGCTATATCCTCACATGTCCTTTCCTCAGTGCATACACAAGGAAAAACACACACATACACACACACACACACAGAAAGAGAGAGAGCATGCACGTGCCAACAATCTGGTATCTCTTCTTCTAATGATACTAATCCTATCCAATTAGAACCCCATTCTCCTAGCCTCATTTAACCTTAGTCGCTTCCTTAGAGGTGCCGTCTTCAAATATAGCCACACTGGCAGTGAGAACATCAACATAAAATTTTTTGGGGGGGGTGCACATTCAGTCAACAACAACTGTCACTTAACTTCCATATTCGATATTAACTAATATCCACCTAATTAACATCAAAAAGGACACAATGCAAAAAACTGGCTAGAGAAAAATCATCAGATCACACGATCACTATAATAAAATTATTTAAACAATAGGCTGAAGAATAAAATAGTGATGTAATATTCAATATAACATAAAAAGCATATGAAATGGAAGAATGCAGATTTGAATTTGGAGTAGAAAACCCTAGAGGCACTCTAAGTTCTAACCAAAAAAGCCACATTGAATGAATTCATATTCTGTATGTGCACATGTTGAAAACATATAAAAAGTGTGTGTGGATATATATAATATATATGTAAATATATATTATATATACATTTACCTTTATTATGTATTTACCTATTACCTATATAATATATAGGTAAATATAAAATATATTTATATAAAGGTAAATATATATATATTTACCTATATATAGGTATATATGTAATATATACACTTCATATATATGTAAATATATATTTTATATATAAAGGTAAATATAAATATACTTACTCTTCTGAATATTCTATGGCTTTCTATGCTTATATATATCTAATATATATGCTATATATGTCTAATATATATTTATATATTGTATAAAATGTTTGGAAGAACAAAACTTTTGCATAACTGTTGATATTGCATATTTCTTTTTAAAATGATTAGTAATTAAATCCACTTACATAAAATTGAATATTGGTTTATATATGTTAGTATGCATCTGATTAATAACTTTGAAAGGCAATTAAAAGCTTAAAATTAATCTATGGAGTGAAAAATGTATAAGAAAGATTATTAAATATTTCTTTATTGATTAATAGTTATATGGAAAATTCATTACATTTTATATATAACAAAAGGTGTGTGTATATATATATATTTAAATATATATATTTTTAAATGATATGCTATGAGACGTTAGACCAATCATTTGTATCACAGAAATTTCTTGCATGTTAAAAAATTACCAAAGAACTTTTTTTTTTTTTTTTTTTAACATTTAGATTTGGTTTGCTAGCAATAACACGTTATAAAGGAGAAGAAGGAAAATACAGTCACAGTAATTTGGAGGCTTAATACCGAAATATTTATTCTTTTCCATCGACCTTGCAAAACCAGTAAGCATGATTTTTAAGCCCTATTAAAACATGTATCCAACATGATGATAAGAATTGTTATGTTGAGAGGCCTTTAATCATCTTCTGCTAGTTGTTGATTTTTTAAAAACGAATCATAACGAATAGAAATTAGTGCATTTTGAGTTCTTATGAATTTGTTTTCTTATATGGACTTTGAAAATAGCGAAGTGATCTGCAGAGTTAAGAAAAAAATCCACAGATGCAGAGACGGACTTGGGGATAGCACCTCAAAAGTAAAAGAAACCATGTGTTGTGACTGCATAGAGAAATATCAGGACAGAGATGGGCGTCCCAGATTCAGAACCTTCAATGAAGATGCCGCTGATATTACCTGGCTGCGAAGTGCTAGCCAGTACTACAGACTCACTCTTGTTTTCTTGATATGCCCGGTAGTATGCATGCAAAAAGCCATTGGTGATATTCTAGGCAAGTTTTATCTCAACAAGTGCTACAGGTTGCTCATATTGATCAAAAGAACTTACTTCGGTAATAAGGAAACATATGTTAATACTGCTAAAGTATTAGTATGCATAATACAATAGACTGACGCGCTACGCTGCCAAAATGAAAAGATGTAAAAAATAATGTTTTACCTTTAAACAATGTGTCTATAGAATTTCTGCAGATTAGCCTATTTTGATCATCATAACAAACATGAGGAATGGAAGCTATATTAACCGATCTCACAGCTTGTCATGCGGATCAAATAAGGTAATGTATCAAAATAGTCTAGGAATCAGAAAAGAAACAGCGTAGTAGGATATATATGCTATCACAAAGTGATCCATGGCTAATAAACTAAATATAGCAATGGCATAAGGATTACTGACAAATTATATACACCTAGAAATAAGTGGTTCTTTTGATTAATTCTTATTAGTTAAAATTAACTTCCACTATTAAATTACTTTTATTACCTACATCTCACAGTACATGCAGATACTCACCTATCTGTATAAAAATTCTGTCTTCTTTTCCTGAGAGTTAATATGTGTTTATTTATTAATAGGGAAAGTTTTAAATATTAAGATAAAATGCAGTTGTTTTTTGCTACTACAGAGCTCTGAAAAATGAGATGCAATGGAATACTATTCAGATGTAAAAAACAAAAAATGGAAACATGTCTTTTGTGAAAAGCAAATATGGATTTGAAGAACTGGGGGCCATTACCTTTTTCTTTTTTTTTTTTAATTATACTAGTTCCAGGGTATATGCACGTGCATAAGAGCATATATATACTTGTGCTATAAGTTGCCAAGCACCCATCAACTCACAGCACCTATCAACTCGCTGCCATTTACATCAGGTAACTCCCATGCAATCCTCCCTCCCCTCCCTCCCATGATAGGCCCTCCCGTGTCTGATGTTCCCTTCCTGAGTCCAGGCGGGATTCATTGTTCAGTTCCCACTCCAGCAGTGAGAATACATGCAGTGTTTGCCTTCTGTTCTGTGATAGTTCTTGCTAACATGGCTTCCAGGCTGCATCCTAGCTGTCCCTAAAGGACATGAGCAAACTGTTGGAGGCCGCACTGGGGTGGTGGGAGGAATGAAAGAAAACACAATACAAAAAGACAAAGACACACAGAGAACAGACCAGAGAGCCTCCTCACCACTTTTATTTTATATACTCCATAAACCTCACGCCTGAGAAAGAATGCAATGCAAAACAAACTTTCTTTCCCACACGTAACCTTCTACTCAGTACCTTCCTTGTTTTATATTCTTCTTATTTTACCCTCTCCTTTGGCACCTATTACCGGGAGTTCATTTTACTAAAAGTTCTTCAGTTGAGATACTGTCCCTGAGCCCCATCTATTCCTTGTGACAACAGTTTCAGTGCTACCTGCATTTCCTCTTTAATTTTGTTTCATCTCAATCCTAAAAAGGTAGCCCATATTTGTTCCTGTGTTTTATTTGTATGGTTGGTAGTGGTTGGCCCACCAAAAGAAGTGCAGAGGATTCCAAACCAAGGCCCAAAGTACAATATACTTCCAGAGATTGTAGAAATCCCATATCTGAGTCCATGGGTTAGCAGCAGCAAGTGCTGCCCCAGCTCCTGGGCACCAGACAGCACATAATTGCTGTCGAAATGCTTCGAAATGTTCTTGAAAGTGAGCTCTTTGAACGTCCAAACTATTTCGCGCCAATTAATAATTTTCGATTACAGTCCATTCTTTTGAGATTACAGGCACAGTGTTACAAAATTGAGTGAATTCCAATCACATTGTAATGTTACCCGGAGCACTGAGTACAGTGAGCTGATCCCGCTTACGTCAATGCTTGCTCCATGCTGTTGTCCAATCCTTTCAGCAAGTTGAGAATCACTGCTCTGTTGTTGAAGCCATAACCGCGAGACTCCGGTTCGCCATTTACGCACAACTCAGCAATTTTGTATGCTTTGATGAAGAGCGATTCATGCTACAGCTGCAGTGGAGGCGAATGCAAGACTCCATCAACAGGCAATTATAAGTCCAGGGCACGGGCAGGTCTGCTTAAAGAGAAGTCCAAATATAAGCTCTCAAGTGATGCCCCCACGCACGCTGAAGATTAACAGGCAGCCAGCCTCCTTATGAGTTCTGGGAGGATATAAATATCCAGCAAAAGTTATTGTGCCACCAAGAATGATTGAGTAAGAGACAAAATGCACGTGATTTGTACAATTAACAATCTTTGATTATTATCCCATAATGTAAACTCTGTTAATACAGTGGTAATTTTAAAGACACAGCAATAATATATTGAGAGGTATTCTGATATAACTGAATATGAAAGGAATTAGTTGGGTTAGAAAGATTAAGAGACATATTCCCCACAAAAGTGCTTGCTAATGCATCACTGCAAGTTAACAACTTCCAAAGATGATCTGTACTTGTACTCTTCACACCATACCAAGGTTTCATTATTATTGTTAGCAGCAATACTCTTTTATTTACCTCGGGTGCCATTTTTAAAGAAGGTATGTGACTGCACTAGGTTTTGAAAATCACTCGTGCACATCAAATTGCTATTTGCATCCCATTGTATTCTAATAAAATCCAGGTTTTATTTCTCTCCTACAGCAGTTGCCACTCCAGCACCTCAATATTAGAGAAACCTCTGAATAGGACAAAAAGGTGGTAAAGAACTAGGAATAGTTTTATTACTATATATACAGTATGATTTCACACAGTATTAGCAGCCACATAACTATGATTATAGCTAGAACAACCTAGGCTTCATAATGCATTTCTTGAGACAATGAGAACTATTTCCCATACAGTTCTTTTCCACTCCAAATTGGAGTATGTGTTGTTTATACTCTGTTTCCTGTTCTATATTGTCCTTGTCTATATAGGGGACGGGCATTCAAGTAGTGTCACAGGAAACTCCTTAATTTCTCCCCAGGCTAATTCATAAAAATGGCAACATAAGTGCAATATTCATACAAAGCCTCACTAAAGGAAATAAGTCCCCTGCCGAGGCACATCCAACAAAGGGAAGTAAAATGCATTAGAATCCAGTTTTCTTTTTCAACAGGGTTTCAATCATCTTGTAAAACCACTTAGGTCCGCCTCCCTGTAAGTGACAAGAGCATAGCCTCTGTCCCTGTTTTTAGAATCCTATCTCTGAATATACTTACCTTTCTTCATTAGGATACCAAATCTTTGAATTAAGTCAGGGACTATCACCGAGGTGAGGAAGATGGTTACTTACAAAGAAGGAGTCTTGCAATTGTTCCATTGATTCAAAAATATAATTAAGGTAAAAGAACCTTCAAAATCAAAAATTAAGGTAGAAAGGTTAACCTCAAAAAAAAAATCTGTTTTTTGGGGGGCTCATCCCTTTGTTTTAATAGTTGAGTCTTTAAAGTTAAATTTGCACACCAATGATGGCTCTAATTCCAGACTGCTGCCCGCATCCCGTGATATGTTTAACATTGCATTGCTGTAAGAAAATCCTAGAATTTCAAGTGAGATATAGGCAGGGCATTTTGAATGTTTGCTATAAAAGAATGCCCATAAATACAGTAAAACAAGCGAGATGCGTAATAACAGAATCCCAGCTTTTCAGACAGGAGGCCCATTGAAATGAGGAAAAGCACAGGCGGATGAACATAATTTTACCGTCCAAAAGAGCGGAATAAGGTATAACATCCATCGGCTAAATGACTAACCTCTATACCGGAAAGTTAATCGATGGAAGGGGATAAATGTCAGAAGGAGAGATATTAGAAAGGACAAGTCTTTAATAAGAGAACGAAAGTATTTTATGAGTTAAATGAAACCGTTGCTGAAGGCCAGAACTATTAGTGTGATGGGCATGTTCTGTTCTGGCAGTTCGCAAGTGCATTGAATTGTAGCTATCCAATCTGGTACTTCCAACAACTAATGTCCATGGTGCGTTGAGAAATGAGAACTAAGACAGAGTGATGAATAAAGGAGCTCGACGTTGGCTCAAAGTAGAAAATAACAAGGAAAAGAGTTTCTGAAGAGAAGAAGCAGTACGAGGCATGGCCTTGAGGAAATATAAGAAGTAACATGCCGGTATATTGAGAATCCATTAACAATATTACAACCAGTAGGGGAAATCAAGTAAGACCATAAGAATAGCAAACAATTCCTGTTGCACCAGGGAGGATAAGGATACAACTGTAACTCAAGATTGATGAAGCTTCTTGCCAAGAAGAATCAATCAGAAGTTGCGCTAAAGATAAATGATCTGACTATGAGTGAATTGAGATATTTAAGGAAGGATCTCCTCCCCAAAGTTGTTTACAGATGTCATCCTTTGATGATCAGTTCAGCCAAACGATCGGGATATATAAGTAGCCACATTCTGGATGCTTTATTGACAAAAAGATTCATCTTAAAGCGGCCGATTGGTCTGATGAATCATTCCTGTAGGAGAATGTAAGTATGAAATAAAACAAAGGGAAAGTTGGGAAACATCGGAAGGATATAATGTAAATGAGTTTTTAGTGTTGTTTTCTTCTTGCATAAGCTGGAGTTCCTAGAAGCCAAAGGAGCAGCCGACGAGCTGTCCAAGTGACTGTCTCTTCTAGTCAACAGAAAAAAGATGTTGTAATCTGAATATAAAACAATTTTTGAGATCTATAATCATTAATTTTAACTTTGTATATGGGCAGGATTAAGAAGACCAGGCTGTAAACTTCTCTAGGTTTAATGTAAACATTTATAGTTTTAAGACAAGATGACGGGAATTCCATGCAGAAATACGGTTTTATATTCCTTCTCGCCATTTGTTTTGACTTTACTTTAGGAGTCCCAGTATTTCAAATAATGGTCACTGCTCTCACATACAAATAGGAGTGGTGGAAGGTGAGTTTAAAGGATTGTAGCTCCATTTTGAACATCATATTTTTGGCAGCTGAGGAAATAGTGAATGTTTAAAAGAAAAGTGTAAATTGAAGGAAAGATCTTGTTCCCAAAAATTAATACTGATAGAACAATATAAAATAAAAAAAACACTTGACCTTGTTGACCTTTAGGACTGTCACAGTTAAAGGTTCACTGATAAACTTTCAAGAAGTTAAGCACCCCAAAGCCAGTGAATATAACTGCAACTTGTCTTTCCCACATAGGCCTTCTAATTTAAACAAATAAGAGACATATTCAATTCTGCATACCAATTAACCCTTTTAAAAACTATTCCATTAATATACACTGAAGATATGGCTTTGATTAGAAAAACTAAAGTTTCCTAAAACAGTTTTTCTGTGCTACTAAATCCTCCCTATTGAGAATATGTCTCTGCCTCTAGGCATATAAATTGTGAGACTTTAAACCTATACAAGACTTTTATTAGTAATATCATGTCTCGGCAAGGCCAATTTCTAATAGCTAATTTATATACTTCTATTAGAGACAAAGTATATATTGAGTAATAACTAAGTCAGCAGCCTGCTTGCTGCCAGCAAAGCTGAGAAACTAGCAAGGTGTGGGATCCTTAAGGAGGACTTGAATTTATTCTTTAAAGGTTAGGCCGTGCTCAATGGGTAATATGCAGATTGAATAATAACAAAATATTTGTAAATAAAGGTGGATAAGGTGTTGTAGAAATCAGTCAGAAGCCATTATTCATAATAGAGTATCTGCTTTGTAAAGATGCCGGTGACACTGACAAAATACTCAATCGATTTTGGTTTTCAGAAATACATGAAAGATAGACCATAAGGCTAAATGGATACTTGAAATTGGGATTGGATCTGGTGCTGAGATATTTTTCTTTTAAATCCCTTTTATTTAGTTATTGATTTTTTCTTTTCCTCCCATTAGCTCCCAAGGTGGGAGGCAGACTACCATTTTGTAATTTTATAGGTGAGCAGTCTAGAGGAAAGGGTTACATGTAAGCTCTGGGGACAGAAAGTCATATTTTTACAAAAAATATAATAGCTTATATGACCTTTGGCTACATTTATAAAACTGTTCAGAACTCTGTTTTCCTGTCTACAAAATGGTAATAATTATAAAATTTCCATACTGTCTTGAAGGGATGTTGAAGAACTAAATGCAAGTGAAGATTTTTCTGCAAAGTAGTAGACACATAGTAAGTACCTCAGTATACTACGGCAATATTACTGTTATTATTGTTAATATTACATCTATTTATTTTAGCTCTTTAATGTGTCAAAGGCAGAACCATAATTCACATCCTCAGAGTCACGCTTGATCTTGTATTTTATTGTCCTTGACTAGTTTAGATTTATTACAAGAAACCTAGTTAGTTTGTGCATTCTTTTTCCTTATATTATCTCTCATCTAGGGTAAAGACTGGATAAAACCAAATCATACTGCATCCAGCAATTGTTAGCCCTAAGCCTGGGGCCCTGGCTCCCATTTCCTAGAGGAGAGGGACAGTAAATTTCATTTTCATTAATAGTTTTAAATGACATTTATTTGTCCAATGTCGACCTTTTTACCACAAGACATTTGTACACTTCTGAAGGCAGCTTTCTGCCTGAGTGGGATAAAAGTGTTCAATTTTTGGCTTATCTCTTTTAAAATGTCTAGGTTTACTACATGTAAACAACACCTTTGTTTGTTATTTTAAGGCTTTAGACAAAGCTCCAGCAACAATTGAGCATTATAAAATAGCCCCTCTCCAACAATAACATTAAAAGTCATGATATATATTTATTCAAATTAAATTCTACTGGTCTTAACGGTTTTAACAATTCTTTACGCCGCATACATTTTTAAAGACAACGCTTTGTAAATAAAAATTTTGAAGCAAGGTCAGCACCCCCAATTTTCAAGACAGCATCCTGAAGACGGGCTACATGAAATTCAGAATACTGTTCATTTGAAAGCCTGCGGTACCTTCTACAGAGGAAAGGAAGATTTTCCTGTTATTCCCATCTTATTTAAGCCCAAAACAAAGTCTTGATTTTGAGAAGGGCAACATCTTCATAGAGACCAGCCTGAGCTTAAGAGTAACATATTGGCCTGTGCCTGTGAGTGTTGTTCCTTCAGTGGCCTCTGGGACTGGCACATAACATTTAGCCTGTACATGCTTTGTTCATTTACCAGCTGCAAATGGTAACCACCTGAGAACTTATCAAGTTTCTCTCCCCAAAGTCTTCCAGTCTATAGAACATATCACCTGATTAGAAAAAAGAAGACAGCACATCTAAGGATAGGGTTCATATGCTAGAAAAATGGCAGCTTTCATTTTTAAACATTTAATTTGTAAGGCATTAAATTGACATTATTGCCAACTCATTTGAAAAAACTAAGCATTAGGAGCAAAAAGAAGCACAAATAATGGAAACAGATCCAGCTCTAAAATTTTTTTTTTATCTTTTCCTTTTCTCCCTCCCAATGGTGGGCAAGGCACTGAGAAAACGCTGCCAAACAAAGGAAAGAGATAAGGAAGCCAGGGGTTGGAGGCACTGGAAAATCCTCTTTAACAGGGCAGAAGGAAAAGAAATAGGAAAGCTCACAAAGGTGAATTAGAAGAATGTATCTGCACATTTATGTTGAAGCATTTCCATAATACACTGCATGTCAGAATTTCCCTTTAGAAGAAGGAAGAGTTGGCTTCCCCTTTGCTACAATTTTTCTGGCAATGGCTCCATTTCATTTATTTTTATTTTGCCTATTTTCCAAATCAGATAATTTTCCTGTGGCTACATTACTACATCTGACCAGTCTCAAGTAACTCAATGTTCTGAGTGATAGAGTTACACAAGGTCCAAATTTTAGAGGCATAATATCCCCAACTGAGAGCTCGCCAAAGCTTTTTTACTACCTGTAACCATTTTTTCCGATTCAGCTGCACTTTAGTCTGATACTGCAACCAGTAAATAAATGCTTATTCAACATAAGCAACAATCGCTTCAAAGTCTTTTTCTTTCTAATTTCTACTCCATTGTGACAGCAACAGTCCTTGGAAACAGCCATACCCTTTGAGGCCAGAGAGATGGAATTTATAATGAAAGCTTTTGTCTCCCTTTAACAATATCTGAGCCTTTAATTGGCCTTAGGGGGTTCCCTCTCTTACTCTGCATCACCCATGCTGACCTCTAAGCCTGCCAAGTGCCCCACTTGTTAGCTACACCCGGGGTGGTGGAGAATGAAAGAACACACAAAAAGACAGCACACAGAGAACATAGCGGCTACACTCAGAGCCTCCCACACTTTATTTTATACTCCATAAACCCTTACTGCCAGCAGAAAGAATGCAATGTGCAAAACAAACTTTCTTTCCCACATGTAAACTTCTACTCAGTACTTATTTTCTATATTCTTTCTTATATTTATCTAATCTCTTGGCTCTCTTACAGAGTTCATTAAAAGTTCAGTTGGAGATACTGTCCTGAGCCCTATCTATTCTCAGCACACTGTTTTCAAAGGCCCTGCAAATAAACTCATCCTTTTTGTCTATTGCCAGAGTATTCTATATGTTATTTTCTTAATCCAGTCTGTCACTGATGGACATTTTAACATCCTGCCTTTGCTATTAGAGATTAGGTGCTGCAATAAATATAATGCGTGTATGTGTCTTTTTAGAGCAGCATGATTTATAACTTGCATATACTCCAGTAATGGGATGGCTGGTCATATGGTACATCTAGTTCTAGATCCTTGAGGAATGTCAGCCATACTGTTTCCATAATGGTTGAACTAGTTTATGTAATCCTGCCTTAACAGTAAAAGTGTTCCTATTTCTCCACATCCTCTCAGCACCTGTTGTTTCCTGGCTTTTAATACCACATTCTAACTGGTGGGAGATGGTATCTCATTGTATTCTTTGATTTTACTTCCGATGGCCAGTGATGATGAGCATTTCCTTTTTTCTTTAATGTGTCTGTTATTGTATGAATGTCTTTTGAGAAATGTCTGTTCATATCCTTTATTCCACTTTTTCCATGGGTTGTTTATGTTTTTTCTTTTGTCAATTTGTTTTGAGTTCTTTGCGGTTCTGATATTAGCCCTTTGTCTGATTTCTAGAGTAGATTGCAAAATTTCTTTCTCCCCATCTGTAGGTTGCCTGTTCAATTTGATGGTAGTTTCTTTGCTGTGCAGGAAGCTCTTTAGGTTTTAATGAGATTCCATTTGTCAATTTTGGCTTTTTGTTGCTGCTGTTTGGTGTGTTTTACATGAAATCTTAACGCATGCCTATGTCCTGAATGAAATTACTCTAGTTTTCTTTCTAGTGTTTTTCTTATGGTGCATAGGTTCAATATTTAAGTCTCTATCCATCTTGAATTAATTTTGCATAAGGAGCAAGGAAATATCCAGTTTCAGCTTTCTACTGATGGCTAGCCACCTTCCCAGCACCATTTATTAAATTGTGCTTTCCCCATTTCCTTGTTTTTTCCTTGTGGTTTGTCAAAGATCACATGGCTGTAGATGTGTGGTATTATTTCATGGAGATCTCCTGTTCTGTTCCATTATTCATATATCTCTGTTTTGCAGTGCCAGTACCATGCTGTTTTGGTTACTGTAGCCTTGTAGTATAGCTTTGAAATCAGGTAGCGTGATGCCTCCAGCTTTGTTCTCTTTGATTCTAGAGTGTCTTGGAGATGTGGGCTCTCTAGAGCCTCCATATGAACTTTAAAGCAATTTTTCCAATTCTGTGAAGAAACCCCATTGGTAGGCTTGATGGGGAATAGGTATTGAATCTATAAATAAACCTGCAGTATGGCCATTTTCACGATATTGATTCTTCCATCCATGAGCATGGTATGTTCTTCCCATTTGTTTGTGTCCTCTTTTATTTCACCGAAAGCAGTGGTTTGTAGTTCTCCTTGAAGAGGTCCTTTTAAGCATCCCTAAGTTGGGATTCCTAGGGCATTTTATTCCCTTCTAAAGCAATTCAGAACAGTTCAATTCATGCACTTAGCTTCCTGTTTGTCTCTGAGCATATTAGTGTACAAGAATGTGATTTTGCACATTAATTTGTATCCTCATGAGACTTTGCTGAAGTTTCTTGTCAGCTGAAGGAGATTCAGCTGAGACAATGGGGTTTTAAATATACAACCTATGTCATCTGCAAATAGGATACAATTTTGACTTTTCTTTTCCTAACTGAATACCCTCGATTTCTTTCTCTGCCTAATTGTTCTAGCTAGCCAGAACTTCCCAAATACCATGTTGAATAGGAGTGGTGAGAGGGTCCTGTTCTGTGCCAGTTTTCAAAGGGAATGCTTCCCAGCTTGCCCATTCAGTATGATATTGGCTGGGTTTGTCATAAATAGCTCTTATTATTTTGAGACATGCTCCATCAATACCTAATTTGTTTATTTTTATATGAAGTATTGCTGAATCTCTTGTCAGCTCCTTCTGCATCTAACAGAGATAATCATGTGGTTTTTGTCTTTGGTCTGTTTATATGCTGATTACGTTTATTGATTTGCATATGTTGAACCAGCCCTGCATCCCCAGGGATGAAGCCCACTCTTGATCATGGTGATAGCTTTTTGATGTGCTGCTGATCCAGTTTGCCAGTATTTTATTTAGGATTTTGCATCATGTTCATCAGAGATATTGGTCTAAAATTTTTGTTGTTGTTGTGTCTCTGCCAGGACTTAGTATCAGATGATGTTGCCCCATAAAATGAGTTAGGAGGATCTTGTCTGTGTTGATTTCGAATAGTTTTGGTAGCTGAATGGTACTCAGTTCCTCCTGTAAATTTCCTCTGGTAGAATTCAGCTGTGAATCCATCTGGTCCTAAGACTTTTTTGATTGGCAGGCTATTAATTTATTGCCTCAATTTCCTATCTACTATTGGTCTATTCAGGGAATTCAGCTTCTTCCTGGTTTTAGTCTTGGGAGTGTATGTCCAGGAAATTCCATCCATTTCTTCTGATTTTCCAGCTTCTATTCATGTGAGGTGCTCTTATAGTGGCCTCTGATGGTAGTTCTTGCATTTCTGTGGGTCGGTGGTATCCCTTTATCATTTTATTGTGTCTATTTGATTCTTCTCTTTCTTCTTTTATTAGTCTTATTAGGTGGTCTGTCAATTTTGTTGATCTTTTCTAAAAGTTCAAACTCCTGGATTCTACTGATTTTGGAGGGTTTTTTGTGTCTCTATCTCCCAGTTCTTGCTCTGATCTTTAGTTATTTCTTTTTGCCTCTGCTAGTTTCTTTGAATGTGTTTGTTCTTGTTTCTCTTAGCTCTTTTTAATTGTGATGTTAGAGTGTCCATTTTAGGGATCTTTCCAGCTTTCTCTCTGGCATTTAGTGCTATAACTTCCCTCTCTACACACTGCTTTTCTTTCTTGAAATGTATCCCAGGGATTCTTGGCATGTCATCTTTGTTCCTATTGGTTTCAACACCTTTTATTTCTGCCTTCATTTTGTTAAAAGTACCCAGTCATTCATGAGCAGGTTATTCAGTTTCCATGTAGTTGAGTGGTTTTGATTGAGTTTCTTAGTCCTGAGTTCTAGTTTTTCCATATTGTAAAATGACCCTTGACAGATGCAGTTTTCTAGTTTGGTCACCACTAAAATTACTCTCGTTATAGCCTAGAAAGTACAAAAAAAATAAATCACATGAGAATATCAATCTTTATATATTAATGTCTTATCATTAATAAAATAAATAAACCCCATTTCTGAGTTTAATAAATAAGCTTGAGCTTATTTATAAATCTACTTGAGTTTAATAACTCATCAGAAAGAGTTGCCTTGTATCAAAGGTATAAACTATGTCATATGATTTCTTTATTTGACTCTCTGATTTGCATGGTAGATGTAAAATCACCCCTGTAGGAAGGAAAATAATACTGGCAGAATTTCTTGGAAAGTACAGAAGGCAACACCTCTCTGACATAAAATATACATTGCCTCGGCTATGGCACCAAAGTGGCTACCAAAGCTGTATTTAATTTCAATTTTATTAGAACTTGTTCCACTTGGGAGCATGTCAATTATGAAATAATTATTTCTCCCGCGAGCAGATTTGTTCAACCCTGATAAAATTCCCAACCAGGGACAGGGAGCTTAACAGAAATTAAGAGCTTAACAAATTCATTGGTACTCGAGCCTAATTTTAAATCCATTTTGATTCTACATTATTCAAACCAATAACACTTGATGTCAAGTGAAACATGTTACAGAGGCTACATAAAATTATTCTAATGTTGTCCTGGAAAATATTGGTGACTTTTGTGAAGCAATAAATATTCCAAATCCATCATGACTCCCCTTTGACAGATGCCTTTCTCGGCTTTTTAGAAGTCACTTACCAAAATCTCTCTACTGTTGTCTGAGCGCCAAGTACAAACTGGAATCATGTGAGCATAAATAATCTTCATATTTATTTTTCTCTTGTTAGGAAAGTCAGAGTGCTTTGTAGTTTATATTAATCCATAATAATAAATATGTACAATAAATATTCTTGCAATAAACATTGCTAAGGAGGCTCAATTAGTTGTCATTAGAATTTCTGACACTTGCCTCACAAATTGGGTGAAAATAAAATCAGAGGACTTGAACTTGCTTTTGGTAAGCAACTCAGGTTCTTAATTACTAGGCACTTGATATTTAGCTAATCTCTTTTAAAAAATAGTCTGAAAACATTACTGTGTAAGATGTTTTGATGATTTTATTATCACCATTGTCTTAATTCATTGCGTTACCATAAAGGAACATCCAGAGCTAGGCACTTATAATGAAAACAGGTTTATTTTAATTAGGGATCTGCATGCTGTACAAGAAGCATGGAAAGTATTTGCAATTTACTCTCTGGATTTCGTAGGTCATGATGCTGCTCCACTGGTGGTGAAGGGCAAAGGAAGCTGGTGTGCAGACATCACAAGGTAAAGCAGCAGAATCAAGGGTGGGGGCACTAGACTCTTTAAACAACTAGCTGTTGCAGGGACTTGTCATGGAAACTAACAGTGAGAACTCACTATTAAGGCAAGAATGGCACCAAACCATCCATGAGAGATTTCACACCCAAATACCTCACATTGTGGCCCCACCTCCAAATTGGAAGACTAAATTTCAGCAATTGAACATGTACAAGAACTTCCTGTGAAAAAAAGAGCAAAGAGGTTTGGGAGGTGTTAAAATACCAACTATTACAATCTCCCTCTCCTGTCTCCAAAATGTATGTCCTTCTCACATTGCAAAATACTATCATGTCTTCTTCTATTGTGTCACTAAAAAGTTTCAACTTGTCTCCAGCACCAAACCCCTAAAATCCAAAGTTTAAAGTCTCATCTGGATTGCTAAGGCAAGTTCATCTGAGCTATGGAACCTGTAAAACCAAGAACAAGTTATTGACTTCCTAAGCAAGTTACTAAATTCCTAGAACCAATGGTGGAGCAGGTACTTGGTAAACATCATTTCAAAGGGGAAAAACTGGCCAAAGAAAGAGGTAACAGGCCACATGCAAGTCCAATCTTAAGTCTTAAGTCTTAAATCTTAAATCTCCAAAATGATCTCCCTGGACTGTATGTCCACATCTTTTTAGAGTCCATGTTCCATATTTGGGCACACTCATGTGACAGGAGGGTCCTCTCAAGTCCTTCAAGCAGCCATGCCTCCGTGGTTTTGCATAGGTGTGCCCGGGCGACTGCTCTTACAAGTTGGGAGTTTAATTCTGTGGCTTCAGTCTGAGATTCCATGGTACAGTGACTATAATTTTGGGGTCTGGCAGGCAGGAGTCTTGTTCTATAGCTCCATTAGGCATTTCACTTCAGGAGACTAGCTGGGTGAGGGCTATAACCCCACATTTCTGCTAAGAATAGCGCCTTAGTAGAGTCTGTTGGGTTCTGCCCCAGTAGCAGGCCTGCCTAGACACTCAAACTTTCTGATACATTCTTGATATCTAGGTAAGTGCTAAACCTCACTTTAATCTTGTATCTAGTAACTAAAAGTCTACACTAGATGGATGATGCCAAGATTCATGGTTTGTGCCCTCTGAAGCAAGAGCCTGAGTGAAACAGGTCAATTCGAGCCTGACTGGGAGTTAGGAGCAGTGGCAACGTGGTGAAACATCCTGAGGTGGCATAGGTGAGCAGACCTCTAGTCCTGGCCTCAAAACTATTCTCCTGTCTCTAGGCCTCTGGACCTTGTGACAGAGGAGTAGTTTTCAAAGATTTCTGAACATGGTTTCCGGCCTTTTCCCCGCTTTTTGAACCCTGCAGTTCCCACAGCACCTGCCCTTCTGTCATCAGCTGTTCCTTGCCTGGAAAAACATTTTTTTTTTTGTCTCTACCTACATCGCAGGGCTAGATTTTCCCAAATTTTTTCACTTACCTCTTTAATTTTTAAATTCCAACTTACATTTATTTCATCGCATCCCTTTATCTGATTATATGCTGGTAAAAGAAGTCACAGCAATTTTGAACCTTTTACTATTTAGAAGTTTATTTCACCAGCTACCTTAGGTAATCACTCTTTAAGTTTGGCCTTCTACAAAGTTTCCCAGGGCATGACACAATGGAGCCAAGTTTTTGCTAGCTTAGCAAGAGTGACCTTTGCTCCAGTTCCCAGTAGTTTTATTTTTCATCTAAGACTTTATCAACCTGGATTTTACCACTCACATTTTTATCAGCACTTAGTCATGTTACACTTAACCAGTCTCTAATAAGTTCCAAACTTCATCTTCCTGTCTCTTCTGAGCCCTCCAAAGTCTCTCCCAATCCTCTGCACACCACCCAGTTCTCCAGTGTCACTTTCACATTTTTGCATTCTTATAGCAACACTTTGTCTCAGTACCAATTCTTCTTAGTCCACTATGTTGCTATAAGGAAATACCTAGCCTGTGAAAGAAGGAGTGAAATTTATTTGGCTCATGGTTCTTCAGTCACAGGCCAAGAAGCATGGCACTGGCATCTGCTTGATCTCAGGTGAGGGTTTGCCTGCCTATGCCAAAGGAAAAGCCGTTGTGCAGAAATCACATGGACGAAAGCAGAAGTATGTGGGAGAGTGCCAGGATTATTTTAAACACCGGCTCTTGTGGGAAACTCTCATGGGAACTATCAGGGTGGTGAACTCACTCATTCCTGTGAGGATGACACTAACCATGCATGAGAATGTTCCCCCATGACCCAAACACTTCCCATTAGGCCCCCTTCAACATTGGGAAACCAAATTCAACATGAGGTTAGGTGGGTCAAATTTCTAAATTGTAGAAGGCTTATAGTACAGATAATTTCAAATTTAATACCATGTAAACGATCTAGAAATTGGTAAAGGCAAGACATAAAGTAGTCTCTTTATTTTTAAGTGTAGTTTCTATGAATTTTACAACTCTGCCATACATTTTTAATTTCATTCATAAGCTCCTACAAATAAAGACTATGATTTCCCCATTGGCCACCTTTTTTCACCCCTTCTTCTAACCCCATCCAAGCAATAATATTTACATTTAGGCATTCTAAACAAGTCTGTGCAGAATGGCTACTAAAAATACTATAGTGTCTCTATGTCATGATACATTGACTTTCTAAACTTCATAGGTGACTATTCCTTTGGAAGATCTTCTTTATTTAGAAAGACAAATTCACAAATGGTAATTTTGGTTTAGGCCTCCCCAATTTCACATTATCAACTAAAACTTTTAGGAGGGTGGTTCTAAGACAACACAGCCACCTACAAACAAAATGCTGCATTACCATTTAGCCTTTAGATAAAAGTTTTACTGGTATGATATTCATAGACAAAAATATGAAATTACAAAATGCTGAAGAAGTGAGGAAAGAGAAAATGCCTTCCAAGAGTGTTTCTAGATCTGGAATTTATTGATAATCATATAAAATGACTTATGTTTCTTCAAAAAAATCTACTCAATGTATTACAACTCATAGTGATAGATAAATAAGTGCCCAACTTATTTTGAACGAGAGGTCAGAGAAAGTGTTGAAAACAATTCAGATTATAAAGGAAAGATCAATGCATATTAAATGAAAAGTACTATGTTCCAAACCGCTTTTACAGAGTAAGAGAAGAAACCGATATAGTCCTGAGTAGTTCACTTAGTAGAAGAGATAAAAGTAAGCACAAATTGTGGTATTACTGGACTTTGTTTCTGGCTTAGTGAGGATAAGATGCAATTGCATCCTATCTACCGTGGCTACTTTCAAAGTAATGACAAACAGGTCACTAATTCTACTACTGTGGGAGGAAACAGGTTACTTGCATTTTATTAAAATTGAGAGTGTATGGTAATAAAATTAATCTTTTCATACTGTCTTGCCCTAATAATTTATAATATAAATAATGGGAATTATTACACTCTAAGAATATACAAGGGCACTGCATCCATCAAGGAAAGCATGGTTTTACTCCAGCTTCAGTAATGCTTTCATCATTGCTAAAGCTCTCATAGTCATAATGTAAGTGCAGTAGCTATTTCCCCATCCAAGCAACTATTAAACACTATTTTCAACTCCTGGAAACTATAACTACAGACAATTCTCTTGAAATTAAGCTGTCCAAAATAATGATCCTTATCATTCTGGCTCTTACATCTTTGTTATCATTCCTATGGAGTTGACTGAGTTCCCAAGCAAGGCTAGAAGTCTACTTCTCCAACTCCCAACTCATGAGAGATTAAAAACAAACATATGTATTATGATGTATAAAACTGAAACACCAACAACTTGTTTCTCATAATACTATCTGATCATATACATCTGGCTATAACTACACTCCATTAACTCATCACAGTCGCTTGTGATTGATAAACAGATGTTTACATGCCTTCCCTTTTATTACACTACATTTTTTTCTGATTATTAAAATATACTCCTGCAGCAAATTCTGCATATTTTTTCTTTCACTAATTCTACTTTATATTTATTCACCTTTTCCTAAATATTCTACTCAGATATAATTTTTAAAAATCTATGTATTTTATTTATAATCACACTTGTCTTAATTTTATTACTTCATTCTCTCAAAAGGGTCAATTTACCCATAACTCTGTATTCTCCAGTCTTATCCCAGCCTTTGCTCTTTCCTCATTGCATAGGTGCTACTTTCTTGGAAACCTCCCTACTCTATGCCTCTCTGTTTTTGCAGCAAACCATGGCTTATGCCTCATTTTGTCCACATTTTCCTGCCTTTCATCATTGCTTCTTTGAAAGATGCTGTAGTTTCCTTTGGTCTTTCACCTCCATTCATCTCTTTCCACTCTTTTATTATCCTTTCCTATAATTTTGCCCCATTTGGAGCAAGGAACTCAGACTCAGAACACCCTAAATATGTTCCTTGGGACAAGAGGGCCCCTTCCATTGACAGTAATAAACATATATAGGTATATTTCATCAGATATCTATTTAGCAGATAGCAGCACCAGTGAAAAGGCTGAAGAGCTGCATCTAAGTTTCAGTTTCAGTGATAAAATTAGAAGGGCACAGCTTTATGTGGATGAATTTCAATCTTTTCAGTGTAGTTTGTTAGTATACTTGTATTAGTCTTCTAGGGCTACAGCAAAAATTCCACAGACTGGTTAACTTAAATTTCATTCTCTGAGCTCCTGGAGCCAGCATCAAGGTGTCAGCAGGTTTGGCTCTCTCAGGCTGCCTCCTTGGCTTGAAGATGGCCATATTCTCTATATCCTTTTTTTTCTGTGCATGTACATGCCTAGTATCTCCTTTATCTTCTATAAGGGCACTAGTTTTATTGATCAGGGACTCACCTTATAAAGTCTTTTAATCTTATTTACCTCTCAAAGGTCTCTATCATCTCCTAATAGAGTCAATGAGTGTTTAGGGATTCAAATTGGTGGATTTTGAGGGAATGTAATTTAGTCTGTAACAGTACTGTATAAAGCATTGTAAAATCTTCAGCATACCATGATCAGCTACAACATCTGCCTTAAGTAAATATTACTAATAATAAATCACTGTAGATTTTGATTCAAGCATATTCAAGGTAATCCCTTGTAATGTCATCACTTTCTACATTTTGCATTTGAATTAAGTAAGCTGGAGAGCAAGGGCTGAAGCTAATCAAGCTAGAACAACTTCTGCAAAGTTATTGACATCATTTCTAGGTTCAAACTACAGATTACAATGCAAATCAAATATATCAATTTATTTCGGAGATAGAAAATCATCTAATACGTGTATGAGAAGGGTGATGAATGTGCTGTCCCAAAAGATACTTTGTTACTAACCCTATTACTTCAGAATGTAACCTTTATTTTGAGATGAGGTGTCTACAATGATACAAAGAAAAAATGAGGTCATTAGGTCATTAGGTTGGGTGCTTATCCAATATGACTGCTGTCTTTATAAAGAGAAAATATGAACACAGACAAGACACCATAAAGAGAATATGATGAAAATACAGGAATAGAACTATCTATAAACCAAAGGAGAAGCCTGGCACAGATCCTTTCCTTTATATACGCCAAAAGGAAACCAACATTACTGACAATTTGGTTGCATATTTCACCTCTAGAACTGTGAGAAAATAAAAATTTAAGTCACCCAGTTTGTTGTACTTTGATATGTATTACTCCTAACAAAAAAAATGCACACAAATGTTCCGACCTTATTTCCTCACAAATATTATCTATATTACAAAAATGTTCTCTTGGTCAGTGTATTCTAATTCCATACCTACTTTTGAAGAAAATCACTAACATCTAATAGCCTTTGGGAAAGAACAAACAAACAGTAACACTTCACTACTTTCTAGAAATACAGAATACTAATAATTACAGAAGATCCTAATAAAAACATATTTGCCTTAAAGACCACTTCCTTAATACAAAGCTAAAACTGTCTCCTCAGGGATAACCCCACTCGTATATTTTAAAGTGGTTCCAAATTGTTTTCCTCTATATTAACACTTCTGTTTGAGCTGTAAAATAATCTCACTGGATGAAAAGCACTTAAAATGAAGTGAGCAGCACAGCGGGTTTAATTGTATTCTTCAGAAGACAGTGAAGTCCAAAACCACCTGTACTTCAGAATATGACCTTATTTAGACACAGGATATTTTACATGCAAACAGGTTAGAATGAAGTAAATATGCTGATACTAATTCAGTATGACTTTTTGTTTCTATAAAAAGCAGAAATTTGACACAGAGACAAATATGCCCAGAGGGAAGATGAAAATGAAGACACAGGAGAAAATGCCATGTGACTGAAGTGATGCATCTAAGGCCAAGGACATCAAGGATTGTAGGGAAACAACAAAAAGCAAGAAAAATACAAGAAAATATTTTCTCCTAGAGCTGTCATCAGGGAGAGCATGGTATTGCTAACACCCTATGATTTCACACATTTAGCCTCCAAAAATGTCATACAGCACATTTCTTGGTTTTAAGCCACCAAATTTTTGAACTTTGTTATAGTAGCCCCAGGAGACTAACACAGGTGACTTTCTCAAGGAAAAATGCAAATGCATCATATGCAAATATATAATTTTGTTTCTCAAACTTTTATTTTAGGTTCAAGGGGGTACACGTAGTTGGGTTCTTGTTACATGGGTGTAAATCACATGTCACTGAGCTCTGATCTACAATATTTCCATCACCTAGGTAGCAGAGTATAGTACCTAAATAGACTGTGTATATCCATACCCTTTCCTCTACAATGTGTCACCATCCTCAATAATCTGTTATAATGACTTTTAATAATATACTACTGTGACTGATGTGAGATGATATCCTCATGGTGGTTTTGGACTTGCATTTATCTAATATCATGCTGAACTTTTTTTTTTTTTTTGACAGAGTCTTGTTTGTCAGCTGTGGCTAGAGTGCAGTGGCTCCATCTCTCAGCTCACTGCAACCTCCGGCCCCGGTTCAAGCAATTACTCTGTTTCTGCCTCCTGAGTAGCTGCAATTACAGGTGCCACCATGCCGGGATAATTTTTGTATTTTTCATAGGGACAAGGTTTCACCTCATATTGGCTTCATGGTCTTGAACTTCCTGACCTCATGATCCTGGCCTGCCTCACCCTCCCAAAAATCCTGAGATTACAGGCATGGAGCCACTACTCCCAGCCAATGTTGAACTCTTTGAAATATGTTTGTTCCCACATACATGTCTTCTTTGAGAAGTCTGTTTCATATATCCTTACCCATTTTTAATGAGGTTGGTTGTTTTTGTTGATGATTTCCCTTTAAGTTTCTAGTGTGTGGATTCTGCATGTTAGTCCTTTGTTAAATGCATGGCTTTGCAAATTTTTTTTTTTCAATTCTATTGGTTCTTCTATTCCTACTGAGTTGATAGTTTCTTTTGCTAAAGTGTAAGCCTCGCTTCTAATTAGGTTCCACTTGTCAATTCTTTTGGTTTTGTTGCAATTGCTTTTGGAGCTTTGACATTAAAATCTTTGCATGTCATAAGACCTATGTCCAGAAGGGTATTTCCTAGATTTTCTTTTTAGAAATGCCAGTGAGTCATAAGCTTGGTCTCTTTACATAATCCTTCATATTTCTCTTGAAGGTTCTATCACTTTTATTTTTTTTTTAATTGTCTGGATTGAATTGATTAGAAAAACTGGTTCTTTCAGCTCTGAGATTTTCCTTTTCCATAATAGCTTGGTCTAAATCTGCTATTAACTTCCTTTACATTGCATTATGAAATTCTGTAGTGAGTTGTTCAGCTCAATCACATCAGTTTGCTCCTAAATTGGCTATTTTGTCTTTCAGCTCTTGAGTCATTCTACTTGATTCCTTTAGATTTTGGGGTTGCATTTCGACTTTCTTTTCTGAAATTCTCAATGATCTCTACAGTCATCCAGGATTCTGAATTTATATCTGTCATTCTAATAATTTCTAGTCTGGTTAAGAAACCACATGGAGAGTTAGTAGTCATTTTGGAGATAAGTGAAGACACTCAGGCTTTTAGAATTGTCAGAGTTCTTTGCACTGGTTCTTTCCCATCTGTGTGATGATGTCCTGTCAATCTTTGAAACTGCCAGTCCCTTGATGGCCTATTTTTCTTTTTTTCTTTTTTTTTTTGCTTTTATATTCTTTTAATGTCTTGGAGAGTTTAACTGTGGTATAAGTTTAATTGGGTTTAACTTTAGTTTTCTGTTGCACAGTTACTTAGTTTGTGGCTTTGTTGAATGGCTTTTGTTTTGTATAATTTAGGGACTCAAGGCCTCAGCTCAGCACACCTGATCTGCATGTCTCAACCCCAGCTGTTGGTACCAGGTGCAATGGGTTTTGTTTTCTGGCCCCTAGAGTGGCAAGCACCTTGGGCGCTGGAAGGGAGCCCGGAGTTCCAAATAACACTTGATGTGGGATGACTGCAAAAGACTCCATCAAGGATGTGCCGTAGAGTCACCAACACTTGTGGTATTGATGACAGTAACGTCTGCTTGCACATGCAGGTGGCAGTGGGACAGCATCGTCTATACATGCGCCAGCTGTGATGGAGCAGTGGCGTCCCCATTACGGCCAAAGCAGCAAAGCAGTGGGGGCAGGCTGGCAAGCGCACATTGGCAAAGGTGGGGTGTGGCCGGCGGATGGGTGCTTGCTGGTGGAAACCCATCTGCAAAAGTCTCTACAGCCAATGAATGAACTGTTGTGGTGGCCACTGGAAGCACCTCTAACTGGGCATCTGAGGCTACATTTAAAACAGGCCAGGCAGGGCATGGGAGAGGCTGACAGATGCAGGAGGGTGCTTAGATCAGAATGATCTTGTCTCAATAAGCCAGATAGCTCTGTTCTGTCCACAGATTAAAGAGTCAACAAAGGGCCAAAGTTGCACCCAGAGGAACATGGCAAGCCTTGAGCGTTCGTCCCTGGCCTTGCTCCACCGCAGGTGCCCTTACAGCACCAAACACCCTGGGCTCCCATGCAGGCTGGAGTCCTGTCCCTGCTAATTCTCCGATGCAGCTCTGCCTCATAGCTCAAATGTCCAATGCAGTCATGGGATCCTAAAGATAAGATTCCTGCAGAGGTCCATGGAAAGAGTGGGCCACTCCATACCTGTTTGGACACACTCCTTCCTTAGCAGGGAGCCATTGTTGAGCCAGGAATAAGTCTTGGTGCTTTGGCAAATATCATGCATTTTCTCAGCTTCCCAGCTGCTTCCAGCCCAGGGTCTGTGTCCCCTCTGTTCACTCTCAATGCCTTCCCTTCTGAAGATCTGCCTATGTGTCAGTTCCTCTTGGCTTGGTTGCATTCTCAGTGGAAGATCTTCCTGGCTATATCTAATAGGCTATCATGACCCTCTCTTTCCTGGTAAAGTCAGTATGTGATTTATATGTGTATTTTAACAGAGCGGATAAATGACAATGTTGTTGCAGCTCTAACTAGTAATTCTATTCAACATCATTCAGTGAACTATATCCCCAACAGCACTATTGTTACTCTCCATTCTTAGAAATTCAACAGCATTTAAGAGTCTGAAACAGTATCTAACACTGGATTATATACTTTATCTCATATGGTTTAATTTCTATTTTTATGTGAGAAATATACAGGAAGCACGTGAGTGGAAAAGATCAATACCGTGTAACTGTTTGTAACACATATTATCTTTCTATATTTTTACTTATTTATATGTGCCATTATGTGTATAGATTTTTTTCTATAATCATGAGGATTATTTCATCTGTTACCTTTTTAATTTTGGGAACTATTTGTTACCCTTAGTTATCTTAACCAAAGCAAGACTTTTTTTCTACTTTGTTTGATAAAGTGATAAGTTTGACTTTATCAATAGATGGAACAAATTAAAGTTATTATTAAAAACTGTACCAAAACTCTATTAAACCCCTTATGTCGGGCAAGTAAAATTAGGCATATATTACATCTAATATTTATTGAGTCAGGTACCGTTCTAAGAGTTTGCATACATTATATGTTTTTAATCCTTACAAGAATTCAATGAGGGAAATAGAGAAATGAAAGGCTATGCACTTACTCACAGACACAGGTAGATTCAAACTAGGTCTAGGAATAAAATTAATCTATGAATAACCTGGATTAGTACTCATGTACCTAGATGCTATCAAACTGTGCTGATAGTGAAATTTTATAAGATATGTGAAATCAAAATAGCTATGGTCATTGATGAAAATAAATTAGAATTGAAAAGTTCATCTTTATTTTGCCCACTGAACAAGCATTCATTCTTTTTTTATTCTCAGATTAATAGCAATGACTAAGCAAAACTTTAACTAGTATCTGAATTAGCCACCCATAATTGAGTTGAAAACTGAAAGAGAAAAAGGCAGGGAATATTGGTAGATCATCTTAACCTACAGCAAAAGCTATGGTTTCACAACAGAGGTGGGCGAAGGACTTGATGGAGAAGCCTATGTGTAGAGGGAGAGAAGGTAACTAGAGTGAAAGGTGGCCCACATGGAAAAACACTACTTCTGTAGAACTAAATTGTTAAGGTTTGGCGCCCTGTGACAATAAAAAACTACAATTGATGTTCTTCGGCACGTTTATTACTCATTTGAGATTCACCAAAGTCTAAACTATATGCATCTCCATGCTAGCTCCAGTGTGTCCTTTTGGCTCAGAAAGATTGTGATAAAGAGATGCTTTCAGAAGGAGAAGTTACAGTGAGACAGGTCTCGAGAAACTGCCACCTCAATACCTTCACAACTATATTTTAAATAAAACCACTGGTTAGGTAGCAGCAGCAGAAGAGAGAAGATTCTCCAGAAAGAAATATTGAAATTGAATTTCACTCTTATTATTTCTTGTCTTACTCCATTCATGCTTCTTTAACAAAACAACAAGTAGACTGGAGAATTTACAAATCATAGAAACCTATTTCTCACAGTTCCATAGTATGAAGTCCTAGGATGAAAGCTTAGATTGAGTAAGTCTGGTGATGGCTGCCTTCATATAAAATGATGTCTATTGCTGTTTCTCACATGCAAAGCCAGAAAGAAGGGCAAGGACAAACAAGTTTCAAGCCCTTCTACCATGGGTGCATATCCCATATATGAATAGGTAGAGCCCTGTGGTCTAATCAACTCCAAGCTCCACCCCCTTAATGTTATTGCATCTGGGGATTAAGTTTGTAAAATAAATATCTTTGAAGGGGGACAATAATAATGTTCAAACCATATAGCACTTCTACAGAGGTTAGTAAGAGATGGCTTTCTCAAGATGGTAATCAGATTTACTGGTCCAGAAAAATATTTGGGTCTAAGCTATCAAGCACATAAAAACAAGGGACTTTTCTTCCCAACCACTCTTTCTTACATCAGATAATAGAGAATAATGCCGGAACAGAGATGGCCCAAATTCTCAAAGGTATATCTTTTAAAAGCTGACTGCTGTCAGATACAGGGAAATTCACATTTGTTCCAAAATCTATGCCCCATCTCTTGCAGAAGACTGTTTTAGCTTTGGACTGTACTTTTCACACTAATTCTCCAGCCATTTTAGACTTCCAATGCCCTACTGCTACAGTAAAAGTTGGCATATGTCTAAATGTAAAAATGTAAAGATTCCTTTTCATGGATTTCAGACCTTGCTGACACATCTGGTAGATGCTGACTCTGTTTCTCTTTTAAGGTTTTTAAAGCTCCTATGTTCCAACCATTCATTAGCCTAATGTTAAAGCTTTCTTATATTTTGGGAAATCTTGACTAATTCTTTACTTCTACTCTTCCAAGCTAATGTGTATGCCTACCCCACTAGCTGTGATAGCCTTCAGAAAAGCATCAACTTTTCTTGTTTTATCTAGTTACATTGGCTTCCTTTTAAAGTCCAGGAAAACCAGTAACTTCTTCCTTTCTTTGTTCACTTATCTTTTTCCTAAGTAAAGCCCTCCACTAACTCTTGCTTCATATGTGAACAATGCCCAGGATTTCTATGTCCATGAAAAGTAGAAATGAATGACATATTATTTGAACTTCTCTGCTCAGAGCTCAATCCCATCCAAAAGTAAACAGAGACGTGATATAGGAAGTTGGTCTTTCAAATTAGACAACAAATTCCTTTAAAGCCAGAGTCTGTGGACTTGCAATTCTTATATTGTGGTCTTCTTAATTTATCATGTAATTTGGAACATGGTTCTGCTTGGCTATACTACTATAAGCTCAAATAAAGTTGAGGTTGGCCAAACATAATGGGGTAACATTTCTTTAAAATAGTATAAAGCTTGGAGGGCTAATTATCACTGAATAATTACTATATGAATTTTAAACTCATATTAGCATTATTTTAGAACACCACATATTTTATTGAGACATTTATGTTTTTATCACTGAAGTAAAGGTAACAATTCCTTTGAACAGAAATTCATCCTTAATATAGTTATGGAGACAAGGACCAGATATTATGTATCAATTCTCATATCACAAACAAGTATCCACAAAAATCGTGAAAAGTAGGTAAAATGTAAAGGTACTTGTTGTGGAGGAAGGATCTTGATATCAATTGCCTCCTCTCAGGAAAGAAAGTGAGCCTCATTTTAGCCCCAGGTAACAGTGGTTCTACATAAAATAACAAATCAAAGGCATATAATCTAGGTAAAGGAAGATATATAAAAGAGGATGGTTTTCCTCTCGACTATTTAAAAGCTCTAATTAGTTAAAGATCTACCTAAGTTCTACTTCTTTACACAATGCCTCTACCAAATCATTGTCTGTTTCCTTCCATCATCTCCTTCCTATTTTCAAATGGATAAATGAAGCTCTCTACCTGATATCTTTAAAGAATTCTGATTATCCTCCAGCTGGGTAAAGGCTCTACTGTCTTTCTACTTCTGAGTTAACAGTTCTGATGTTTTAAAACCATTCCAACTTTTCTTTCTAAATTTATAAAATTATTAGTCTCAGACCTGTCTTCACTAAAGAAATCACCACAGTTACACTACTTTGTACCAACTTCTTGAAGTTTTAACCTTTATTGCTCATTGCACATACAGATTTCTATAAATATCAGTTGGATAAAAATTGTTCTTCCCTCAATAATTATGTTTAAGTACATTGGTCAGATGACAACCTCTAATTGCTAGTTGATACAGAGCAAGTATTCACTAGTAGAGTTGTCCCTCTCCTTATTCATAAGGAACACGTTCCAAGGCTTTCCAGTGGATGTCTGAAACTCAACATAGCATTAAACCCTATATATATTGTTTTTTCTATACCTACATACCTAAAATAAAGTTGAATTTATAAATTAAGTACACAAGATATTAACAGCAATAACCAATAATAAACAATTATAACATACAGTATCATCATACTTTGCTCTTTTGGGGCCATTTCTAAGTAAAATATGGGTTACTTCCAACACAAACACTATGATACTGCAACAGTCAATCTGTTAACCAAGATGGCTACTAAGTGACTAGGTGGCCAGGTAGCTTATAGAGGCCTGAAGGACAAAGGATGATTAATTTCCCTGGTGGAACAAAGAAGAATGGTGCAAGATTTTATGCTACCAAGAATGGCACACAATTTAAAACTAATGGTTTGTCGATCTTGAATTTTTGTTTAATTTTTGGGGCGTTTGATTGATTAAGTAACTATATTTTCACTTAACTTCTTCCACAGTTAAAGAACAAATGTTTATCAAAGTATTTAGTCAGAATTCTATTGTGTCATCAAGATTCATTCATTGATCATTCACTAAATATTTAGTTTTAGTAGTCATTATGTGCCAGACCATTCTCTGGAATGCTAATGCTACCAGTGAAAAACAAACAAAAGAAACACTGACATCTTTATTATCATGCTCTCTATAAGCTTCTGAGTGAAAAGATAAATATACGATATTAAAGAAAAATTCATAAGTCAATATAAATATAAGGTAAGAATATACTACCTAACAAAGATGAGATTTTGAAAGCAGCAACAAAAGAGGTATTATTAAACTTATGGTTTTGGGAACAGAGGATTACCATTTGGATAAAAATAATCTCTCTCTCTCACAAAAACTAATTGATTACCCATTCACCTGTTTGATCAACAAAATATCAGTTTGAGAATCTAATATAGTACCAGTCACTGTTCTTGGCATTGGGGACAGAAACAGTGAACAAAAAAGATAGATTCCTGCTCTCATGGTGCTTACAGTTTAGTAGAGGGGAAGAGAGACAATAAACAAGATAAATAAATCAAATACCATTGTATATAGTGATCTGCCAAGGTACTTTAGGAAAAACAAAAAAGATACTAGATATCTCTAACAGACAAAATTCAATATAGGAATCTATTAATCATTAAGTTATGCCTTTGAAAAAAACAAGAACACTGAGGTAATGCATAGATAGTAACTCTAGAAAGAAGCGTCAATCTTAGAGCTCGTGAAACAAAGGGACAAAGTTAGGTATGTCAGAGCCAACTAGCTGAGAGGAAGAGTCTCCATAGAGCTGGGACACAGAAATTCTGGAGAGAGAGCACGCCCTGCCAAGGCCAGGTCAGGAGCCTAGGACAAGGGGCCCACCTGAAGAGCTAGTGTTCAGACTTTCATATGGATAGGCCTGTATGGCTTAGTGGAGAGGACTCTCAGCACCATTTATTAGGGGGCACTGACTAGCTAATGCTGCTGCATGAGCAGCTCTTAGTGCAGAAGTTCCACAAAGCTGTGATTGAGGTATTTGGGGAGAGGGTGCTCCCAAGATTTGACTGGCATCTGAGGTGCTAGAATTAGGATAGTTCTGCTAAAAAGAATCTAAAGGATAGATCCCTACAGGTAGTCAGAGTGAAAATTATTACTGGATGATGCTGACAAGAACAGCAAGAAAAACAGGAAGGAACAACCACTTTCTTTTTCTACCCTCTTTCTGTCTCAAGTTCCTAGCATTTATCAGTAGAAAACAGGAAGATAAGCAAAATATTTGACTGTATCAGTGAAAACAGGTAGATAAGCCATTTGTTAGCCATCTAACAAGACATGTAGTTTTCTGTGAGTTCAAGCAATCAACATCACAAAGCAGAGCATACAAGGGTAGGTTTAGAGCAGAGAAAAAATAGGTTAATAACAGTGGTAGTCTGGTTCTCTACCACTCAGAATTTATATGTACCCTTCTATATATATATTTGAACTTCCTTTCAACCACAAGAAATAACAATGTTATACTTTTAGCAAAACATTTGTATATTCTTTCTGTACAAGTAAAGTTATTTCCATGCTCTCCAAAAGGAAAGACACAAATTCCTGACAGTAATTGCACACATCTTTGAGCAATAGTCATTCACATCTCTGGGTGATGTTATGATCTCTAATTCTGTTACAGTACTATCAGAACACTCTAAAACCCTGAAAACTAAATTATAAACTTAAACACAGACAATATTCCTTATGTAAAACAATAAAGGGAAAGTAAGAATGAGAACAAAATCAATGTGTGAGTGCATATTCCCGTAATAAAACAAGGAGGAAAATGCAGAGCTGACACAGCTCTTCTTTTTCCGGTAATAAGGTCATACTTATTATATATTACAACCTCTTTCCTGATACTTTTTACTTTGTTTTTCTCTCAACCACCTTCCCCAACTAAATCTTGTCTTTTTGATTACAGTTGTTTGCCATTGTACATACCATAAGATATTGAAGTTTTTAAGAAGCAGCCACTGAGTTCCTAAAACACAGTCTTTCCTGCACCTATTAGATAGTGGCAACTCAATTTCCTCTTGATAGTATCAATTACTGAAGTCAATGCTAATCTTTTCTTTGTCTGTTATTTTTAGCACGAAGACTCAAATACAATAGCTAAATGGATCGTCTGGATTTTCAATTTAATTAATCCATTGTTATATCTCATGAATAATATATCTGATGAAAATATCTGATGAAAATAGTCTTTTCTTTGGAAATTAAGAACTCCAAGAAGGTCTGTTATGGGAATAGGAAGAAAATTCTGTGACTGTTTTAGGTATATCAATAAGAGGAATCATTTCATTTATTTCCCTCTTGCTTCCGGATTCATGTTTTATCCATGAGGAAAATGTACTGCATATTGGTTGCCTGTTGAAAGTATTACTGAATTTTGTAATATAAAAGTCTCTTCCTTTCAGGGTGGATTATCTTAAAATGGTATTGTAAATGAACTTCGATGCACAATTCACTATTATGCTATCAAAACCATTTATAATGTGATATAGTATACTTGGGAGATTTGTGAATTGTGGTCGGGCCGGTGGGTTTGCTCAATCCACTTTGGGAGGCCCAGACGGATGGATCACGAGGTCAGAGATCGAGACCATCCTGGTTAACACGGTGAAACCCTGTCTCTACTAAAAATAATAAAAAAAAAAACTAGGCCGGGCTTAGGAGCCTCTGTAGCTCAGTTACCGGGAGGCTGGGAGAGGGGCAGGAGAATGGCGAAACTGTGAGGTGGATTGCAGTGAGCTGAGATCTCGCTACACAGCACTCCAGCCGGGCTATCGGAGTGAGACTCTGTCTCAAAAAAAAAAAAAAAAAAAGACGGTGAATTGTATAGTCATGAGCTCATTGGTGCTTCTATTTCAACGGTGAAATAAATCTTGGATCAGGAAGCACAGTTGTATAGAATATGACTGATAAGACATTAAACTCTTTTTGAAATTTCATTTAATAAACTTTTAATAAGCTTTAGAATTTAGAATAGTTTTAGATTTACATAAATGTTGCAGTTCTACCATAGACACTCTATACCCAAACTCAAATTCCTACTCTATTCTTTTATTTATTTTACATCTATTTTGAGACAGGGTCTCACTTGCTCGCCCAGGTTGGGAGTACAGTGGTGCCATCATGGCCTCACGTAGCCTTGACCTGCCAGGTTCATTTGTAGTCCTGTGTCAGCCTCCTGAGTTACTTGAACTACAGTTTTGTGTCACCATGCCTGGCTAATTTTGGGGGTTTGGGGATTTTCTTTGTTTGTTTTTGTAGAGATGAGGTTTTGCCTCTGTTGCCCAAGCTGGTCTCAAGCAACTCCTGAGTTCAAGCAATCCAACCCTCAGCCTCCCAATGTGTTTTGACAGGCATGAGTCACCCTGCCTGGCCTTACTGCTATTACATCTAACATTGAATATATAAAATTTCAAAATTAGTAAACCAATATTGATACTTTATCATTTGCAAAGTTTATATTCAGATTTCTTGTTTTTACCTGATATTCTTTTTCTTCCAGGATCTCATCTAAGACAGAACATTACATTAATTATCATGTCTCCTTAGACTACTTCCTAGGCTGTGACAGTTTCTCAGTCTTTCCTTTGCTTTTGATGAATTTGAAAAATTTTGAGGTAAAATACAGATATTTCATAGTACATATGTTGATGTGGGATTTGTCTGAAGTTTATTCATGAATAGAAAGGGTATTTGTTTTGGAAGGAAGATCACAGAGGTAAAGTGTGGATTTCTAACACCACATCAAGGGTATGGTATGGCCCACATTACTTTATCACTGAGGATGCTAAACTCAGTCACCCATTGATGTAGTAGTGTTTGTTAACTTCACCTCACTGTGTTATTATTTTTTCTGTCATTCCATTACTGTACTCTTTTAGAAGGAAGTCAATATATGTGATCTCATGTTTATGGAATGAGAAGCGGCGTCCATCTCCTCAAAGTAAGCATCTACAAAAATACATATTTGAATGCTGTAAAAATAAAAGCTTATTATCTCCAACATTGTTCTATTCATAATTATTATGTATATCAGTGTGTGTGTGTATATACATATATATATATATATATATATACATATACTTTGGGTTATAATCCAATATTACCTTATTTTATTGCTTAAATGGTTCTAGCTTTGGCTATTGGGAGCTATTTCCCATTTGGCTCTGTGCTACTTGGATGTGCCCATTCACTTGTTTGTTTGTTTGTTTGTTTTTAACACTTCTTACTTCTTGGAACTAAGGGGCGTACCCAGGGCTAATCTTACATTCTGCCCATCCTCAAAATCAACCATTTCTAAGGAGCCCTGCTAAATTGTATTGGAGATAAAATAAAGACCCGGTAATTAAAGCCATGTTCTTGCTACTGAAGTATCATTGCTTTCAGACTCCTCAGCTGATGAGCAAGTGCAGAGCTGACAAAGCAAATACATGTGTGTATACTAAACTAGGTATATACATGATCTGCAAATATTTTTATATGCCTGATCTTAAGCTAAACATAAATTCTTATTGATGGCTTCAACTCTATTGTATTACCACATGGATCATTCTAGCCTCCTTCTTTGATTATTTATAACTTCCTCGCCAGTCAAAGAGTATGAACTTAGCTCCTGGCATCCATTTACTAGGGTTGTTAAATCTCTACAATACTCAATAGAATGATTTCCAAATTGTTAACACAAACCCCTCATAGTAAATAACTGTATCATTTAGAGTAAAGTGCTATGTACAACCCTCTTTTCTTTTTAGACTTATATTCTCAAACCATTTCCAAAGTTACTTCAGGTCAAAAATCTCGCTCCCACTTCCTTCAGTGACTTTTACACTTTTACATTTGTAATACAAATAGATTATTTTATCATAATCTGATTCATCCTAGGCTCCCTTTGACCTCCTAGATTATTTTTCCAAATGTGCATATATTAAGGTTCATTCTATGCTAATTTGTATGGATTTTTAAACCGTATAGGTGTCATGTGTCCACCACTACAATATATTATATAGAATAAGCGCACCAATCCTAAAAATATTCACTGTGTTTCATCTGTCCACTCCACCCTAAGTTTTGAGCAACCACTGGACTTATTTTTCTTTTTATAGTTTTTTGCCTTATCCAGAATATCATATGCTAATCGCACACTATATGTATATTTTACTGGTTTTCTTTTTAAACTTAGAAATACACATTTAAGATTTGTCCATGGTGTTGCTCGATTAATAGCTGATTTTAAATATCAGAAATAGTATTTCAGTGTATATATAGACCTCACAGTTTGCTTATTCATTCACCAATGGAAGGAATCCTGATTGCTTCCAAAGTTTTTGGCAGTTGATAAGACTAATATAGCTATCCATATGTATGTAATATAAGTTTTAAATCTGTTGGATAAATAGAGCAATCATTGAATCATGTAGTAAGATGATATATAAATTCTTATAAGAAGTTGCCAAAATATTTTTATAAAATGGTGTTAATATTTTACATTCTTACCAACAATGAACAACTGTCCATTCTCTACCCTCACAGCAACTAGTATTATGTTTTTAATTTTATATATTCTAATAAGAATGTATTTGTTTCTTGCTTTTAAATTGGCATTTCTAGTGACAAAATGATATTAGACATCATTTCAAATGCTTATTTTGCTAGCTATAAGTGAGGATGCCTATCTAGATCTTTTACACTTTCTCGAATTGGGCTTTTTTTTTTTTCAATGTTGACTTTTAGGAATTATTTGTATATTCTGGACACGAAACCTTTTATCTCACATAGGATTTTATAACAAATATTTTATTTCCATTTTGGCTGGTCTGTTTTTATCTTAACAGTGACTTTTGGCAGAGCAAAATAATCTCAACATACCAATTCACCCTTATAAAGTCCAAATATTGTTAACTTTAATAGAGAGTATTTCATATTATGTTCAAAATTACCACCAAAAGCAAGGTCACCTTAGATTTTTATCTTACTTTCTTCTGAACTTAAATATTTTTTTCATTCGCACATTTAGATGTATATTTAAATTGTATTATTGTTGAAGATGTGAGATTTATGTTTAAGTTCTCTGGAAAATTGTATTGGGCATCCATTTTAAGCAGTAAACTTGTTGAAAAATATCCATTCTTCATCAAATTGCCTTTGATTCTTTATCAAAATCAGTTGACTATATTTGATGCTTTATTTCTGACTGTCTTCTCTGTTCTTAGTCAAATAAGTTTATTCTTTTACCAATACCATCCTGTCTTCATTAAGGTAGCTTTTATAGTAAGTCTCGAAATTAAGTAATAAAACTCTAATTTTCTTTAGGATTATATTGACTATTCTAAGTCTTTTTTCTTTGTGTACAAATTTTAGAATCAGTTGTCAATGTACAAAAAAAAATTTTGCTGAGATTTTTAAAAGAATTGTATTCAATTTACAGTTTGTATTTTTAAAAATAGCATTTTGACAATATTGAACATTCCAGTCCACAAAAACACAAAATCTCTGCCAGATCTAATTTTCTCTTATATTAGTTTTTCACTTTTCATACAGATCCTTAAGATATTTTGCTTCATACTATGTATGTGTGTGTATATATATATACACATATATATATATATGTCACACTTCTTTTCTCCTGAACCCTTCCATTTTAATCTTCTCCATTCTCACTCCTCTCTCAAATAATGACTTATATGTGCCTAGTCTGCTCAAGGAATTTTTCTAACATACAGGGGAATGAACATGCATGTCGAAAGATA
This sequence comes from Papio anubis, assembly GCF_008728515.1. NCBI lineage: Eukaryota > Metazoa > Chordata > Mammalia > Primates > Cercopithecidae > Papio > Papio anubis. Next base: position 203,264 of record NW_022166724.1, on the reverse strand, counting down.
TAGGTTTATAAATCGCTGCCATGGGAGGACAGGTAGTTCGGGATCTAAATTTAAAGTTGCAGGCTGGTTCACCAAGACATGAGCAATTCACTAGAGTGACAGGAGAGATGATAGAGTTAATGAATGCAGTGCTTATGCAGGATAGACATAGTAATATGAACTCTAAACCTGTCTGGGACGTTTTAAATTTTCCTAATGAAGTAGGAATCACTTTTAATGATTACTAGCCATATATGACTAGTGGTTACCATGTTGGTCAGCACAAGTTCAGGAGGTAAACACTGAGCGAGAAGCTGAAGTACAGTGGGGAACAAGAATATTGGGAAGAGAGGATATAAAGATGGACAGGACCAGGGTGTTAGCCATTTATTACGCATATTGCTGAAATCTCATTTGAATTATAAAAGAAGTGATGTTAAACTTAGTGTTCAACATTGTGCCTAACATTAAATTAGTGTCTAATATTAATTAATGTCTCTAACTTTAACATTAACATTAAAAACTAACATTAATTAGTGTCTACACTTAAAGTCCAGTATTAGTAACAAAAATTGAAAAGTAAAATGTTCAGAATAAGAGGGAGTAACCTGAAGGTTAATAGATGATCAAAACACAAGCATAATGAGAGCATAGTCTAATGACCTGAGAGTTAAAGAGTAGTATTCATTTGGAAGAGAAAGGGACAAATGTCTGGAGAGGCATGAAGCAAGGAAGTCACTTTGTTATACTTTTGGCCCTAGGCATGCTAGCCATTAAAGAGGAAAAATGCTGTTTACTGAGAAAACTGTAGGAAAATAGTAGTGTCTTAAGAACAGAACTATGTGTTAGAAAAAGTGAGAGCATTGGTTATGTAAGTTAAGTTGTAAGCATTGAATTTTGTATGACCATGCCTGTACAAATGCATAATGAAAGGTTTTCAGAAGATGAGAAGAGTAAGCATGAGATCTGATAGGAGGAACGCTCTCAAGGTTGTTTTAAGGAGATGAAGAATGAATTAGGAGACTGGGTTTCTTGGAGTCATTTACGATAAAAAAAATAAAAGTATGCTGAGATTCCAATGTCCTATCAGAACTCATTTGGTAAAGATGGAGGTCATTTCTTCTACATGATACCAAATGATCTCAAAGATCTTTGCCTCACAGAAAGAGAGAGACCAAGAGACTAACCAATTCAATGTGGCAACACAATCTCTTTCTCAACAAATGTAATTTTTTGGTTTTTTTTTTGTTTTGTTTTTGTTTTTCCATTTGTATTTACCTCTGGAATTACCATTCACAAAGCAAATTTCATTGAGAAACATTAAAACCTAGGAAAGATATATCCTTTTATAAATTTTATTGCTGACATATCAGTCAAGTTTTCATTGAAATAAATCAAACCGAGTAACAAACTAAGCTTTTAATATTTATCTTGATGCCTCCTACTATATTAGTTTAGTCAAAACTGTCAATGGGTCTGTACCTTATCACAGAACAAACATACAGTAAGCAGACAAATGCAAACTGCTGAGCACTGAATGAAGCAGAGACTTCTACTGCTAGGCTGGTTCTTTTAGCAGGATTGGGAACTTTATTATATCCAAGCATGACTCACGCATGGTAAATAAGGGTAAAAAAATAGTTTTCAAATGTTAATACACGAAGTGTACTTACACACACACGCAAAAATGCTCTGTTAATTGCAAACTGCCTAGTTATTTATAAACAATAAAAAATAAATTGATAGTGCAAAATTTCTAGCATATTTAACTCTCAAAATTTTTAACTCTCCTCAAATACTGACTCCCACAGGTGCGCTGAGAAAGCAAAAGTAGCTTCTACTCTGCAGATATACTTTTACTTGAAATTGAGGAAAGAAATACTGAACCATTATTCAACCATTCCTAAAACAACTATTTTTTTTCATATTTTCTCTTTGAGTCCAAAATTCCAGAATGATTAAGTGCTTATTTTTCATTCATAGTCACGAAAGAGTTGGGAGTTTTCTAGAGGAGGTGACTAATATCCATCTTAGAAAACACACGCCTTAGAAATGTTCCTTGATGTCCCATCTCCCATCATCACCTTCAAAACACTTCAGGATTACCTTATTGCATTGTAAATTTCTATTATTTATTTGCTTGTTAATATTACTAAGTGCATTATTTATATAGGACAAAATGTATTTAACTAAAAATCCCACAAAGATCTTATGTAGAATGATCATAGCTTCAATTCTTTCCAATCTATCCTCAGTAAAAGTTACTAACATATATTTTTGGGTCCCAGAATTACTTGCAGCCCTGAAATCTAGTGAAGCTCAAGCAAAGCAATCATTTAGAGGAAGAGGGCATGGATAGGGACAGACACAAGTATTTTCAACTACTACAGGCAGCAATCACAGCCCTTTGCAAAAGCATTAGCACTAATTTGAATTCCTCCTAATTTATTCATGAATCTCTCCCTATTTGCATGCACTCTTTCAACTATCCTAGTTGGATACAGCTTAGCTACTTTCACCGTCTTCCAGCACTGACAGAGACAGGTGTCATAACTTCTGGTTGTACTGTTTTAATCTCTTCATGTATTTTTAGCCCCTTTGCATAAGCCCTGCTTAAAACAGAATTGCTGTGGATATTTTCCTTTGGGAATATGTAACTGACAATATGATGTAAGAGTTTGCAGAATGGTAATAAACTATAATTGAAACATGGGACAACGTTGATACAGAGTACTTCAGCCAGTGAGATTTATTCTGACTCTAACTTACAATTGTGGTAAGAAATAGTGAAGTCCTTAACAATGAAGCCACGCAATCCTACCTCAGTTTCTAAATAAATTGTGAAAGAAGTAATCCTCTTCCTTTCATTGTGACCTGTATCTTCAATTTTGCCTCCTTCACTACTTCCACTTTGAACTTTATTTATCACAAAATTGTCACAAACAAATGCCCACATTTGATACTTTGTCACAGAGGAAAGCTTACCCCCACAAGAGTGTTGAGAATGTCTGCTCCTATATTCTTTTCACTTTTCTTTTCACTTTTTCTTTCTTCTTTCCTCCTTCCTTTTCCTCCCTTTCCTTCCCTTCCTTCCTTCCTTCCTTCCCTTCCTTCCTTCCTTCCTTCCTTTCCTTGAGTCTCGAACGACGAACATCGACGAACTTCGATCTGATTCTTTATGATCTCCATGACAGACCATGAGATTTATGTTGATCTGACTGATCTGGAACTCCTGATCTCAAGTGATCCACTCAGCTCATCCTCCCAAAGTGCTGGGATTACACGCATAAGCTTCTCCTCACGTTACTTCACATTTTTTAAAAGAAGAAGCCAATGCATTTCTCTATGGAAATAAGTCACTAGGGTAGGACATAAGTTCTTCACAAGTAACATCTCATAGGCAACCTCCTAGCTTATTTTCATATAAGGACATTTCTAAATTCAGCAGTTGACCCTTGCTGCAATGGATTACTATATTTTCCTAAAATAGTAAACACCACAGAAACATAATTCCAAGGAATAGACTTGTCTAATATTGCCCAAACTTGTCTTCCTCCTTCGGTTCCCATTAGGTATATTGCAAAAATCATAATCAGTTTTTCCTCTGTGAATAAGACAGAAAAAGAGAGGTTCGGTAATAAGTATCCACTAAAAATTGCCAGAGCTGGTGTGTCTTTTTTATTGTTGTTCCCTTGTTTTATGTTGATTTGTTAGTTCTTGTTGGTAGTGGTGGGTTTTGGGGGGATTTTATTTTTATCATTGTTGTTTTATTTTGTTTTTGGTTTTGGTTGGAAAACACTAAAATATCCTGCTTCCTGTCTCTTCTCTTTCACTAGCAAAGGGAGTAATGGAACTCTGTGCTATGAATAAATGCTACAGTAACTTCATTTATAATAAAAAGGATGGACATTACTTAAATGGCTCTTTATGCCATGGAGACAGCACTTAGTAGTTTTTGTACAGGCCTTCATTACCAAACCCATGTGGAGAACTGAGCCAATTATCTTGGAACCTTAATCCCCAAACGCAATGAGTGCTATCTGAATTATCCATGTGGTAGCTTCATTTCTCTGCAGGGCTTTAGGCTATTATTGAGAGACCTAGTTATCATCATTGCTAAGACAAGTTCATTTCTTTATTAAGTGCTTGCTAGTATGACTGTGAAGGTAATCATTACTTTTTAGCCACTTTTCCTGCAGTTATCTTGTAATGGGATGTTTGTGCTAATGAAGTAGGCAGTGTTTTGAGATGGTATATTTTAAATGTGATTGCACTTCTTTTAACTGAATACAATTTTCCTCCTTCAAAATATGCTGCAACTTGTTGTACAACGAATTTATCAAATACCTCAATAAGGAGCAGAATTGTAATTAGAAAATAAAGTATAGGCTTTTAGCTGAAAAAGAATTCCATCTAGTTCCTACAAGGACCAAAATCAAGTACATTTTAATGACCCAGTGGATAAATTGGGTTTGGGATCTCTCAGAAGTGTTGTGGAAGAACTATCTGAAACAGAAGATCTGGCCAAGCTTCTGGACATTTGTTTAGTTGGTTAGTGGAATGAGGGCCAGAACACAATGAGAGAAAAACTATCAGGGGTGGATCACAGTTCGGCATTACTGAGTGTTCTCTAAAATGATAATCCTCCTGTACTAACAAGTGGCTTAGGGCTAACATTAGGATTAGAGATCTCATAAGGCAGTCTTTGGGGTATAAATGGAAAGTGTGGGCAGTCTTGATATATTCCAGTAACTCACAGGAAAAATCAAGAATCATAAAATTTTATAATTACTGTTGAATAAAGAGTGCATTTCTATCTGATTTCTTAGGTAAGAAAAGACTACAAAGACAAGCTTGAAAGAAAATTATGAGCTCAATCTCCATCACTGAGCAGTCTATTACCATGTTTCAGGCTTATTTATTTCCTTCTTGTAATTCATAGAAAAGTTCTTATTTTCTGGTTGTTGTGATAATGCCAGCATGCTGGCCTTTTTGACTCAACAGAAATCTTCCTTTCCTCATGATTCATTTTAGAATAAATATCCTCTCAGCCTTATAGGAAAATGGCATATCAAGGCAATATACTTTAAAATTTGATAGCAACCTATACATTACATGTCATATTTTTTTGGACAGGCATGGTGGCTTATGCCTGTAATCCCAGCACTTTGGGAGGCCAAGGCAGGTGGATCACATGAGGTCAGGGGTTCGAGACCAGCCTGGCCAACATGGTGAAACCCCATCTATACTAAAAATTTTTAAAAAAGAAATAGCTAGGGGTGGTGGTGAATGCCTGCAATCCCAGTTACTTGGGAGGCTGAGACAGAAGAATCAGTTGAGTCTGGGAGGTGAAGGTTGCAGTGAGCTGAGATTACACCATTGCACTCCAGCCTAGATGACAGAGCGCGATCCTGTCTCAAAAAAAAAAAAAATTAATAATAGAATACAATTTAAATGATTAGAAACCTGGGCATTTGGAACCAAGCACCTAGTTTGAATTTTTGCTTCGCTACTTTGGACACTTGAATAAGTTACTTAGCATTCCTTTTCTTCAGTTTCCTCATCTCCAAAATGGAAAAAAAAATTTTTACTTCATCATGTTTTGTGAACATTAAATACATTGATACGTGATGGACTCAGAGGAGTGTCTAGTATTTACTAGTTTATACATGATCACTCTTAATTTAAGGACAAAAAATTAGGAGTTTTCACCTAAGCATCATCTGCTCAAGTGAAAATACTGTTTCCACTCCACACTAAATGTATTAATTTTAAAGGTATGTGTATCTCCAAAATAATTAAAAAAGAAATATGATGAAAATTAAGTAGACAGAGTGAGAACAGACTAATACAATAAATTGGTATCAGGAGATAGTGGGGAGCTGCTATAAGGACCCCCAAAATGTGGAATCAACTTTGGAAATGGGTAATTAGCAGAGGTTGGAACCATGTGGAGTCCTCAGAATAAGACAGGAACATGTGGGAAATTTTGGAACATCCTAGAGACTTTTTGAATGGCTTTGACCAAAATGCTGATAATGATATGGACAATGAAGTCCAGACTGAGGTGGTCTCAGATGGAGATGAGGAATTTGTTGGGAACTGAAATTAAGGTGATTCTTGCTATGCTTTAGCAAAGAGATTGGTGGAAATTGCCCCTGCCCTAGATATCTGTGGAACTTTGAACTTGATAGAGATGATTTAGGGTAGCTGGTGGAAGAAATGTCTAAGCAGTAAAGTGTTCAGGAAGTGACTTGTGTGCTCTTAAAAGCATTCAGTTTTATGTATTCACAAAGATATGGTTTGGAATTGCAATTTATATTTAAAAGGAAAGCAAAACATAACATTTCAGAAAATTTATAGCCTGATGATGAATGAAAAAGAAAAATCCATTTTCTGGAGAGCAATTCAAGCCTGCTGAAGAAATTTGCATAAGTAATGAGGAGCCACATGTTAATCGTCAACACAACGGGGAAAAAGTCTTCAGGGCATGTCAGAGAAGACGTCTTCCCAGCAGGCCTTCCCATCACAGGCCCATCAGAGGCCTAGTAGAAAAAAATTTAAAAATGGTTTCTATTGCAGGATCCGGCCAGCAGCCTGCAATGCAATGAGGCTCTCTCTTTGTTCCCAGGTGCATTGGCAGGTCAAAAAATAATAGACACACAAAAGATAGTGAAAGCTGGGTCCACGGGGGGTCAATGCCTTCTGGTCCCACGGGGCCAAAAATGCACTGGATATACCAGCATTTATTATTAAGTTTAGTAAGGGTGGGGGTAGGTTAGTGAGGGATTCAGTGTCACTTGATTATGAGGTGAGATGGTCACATGGGGATGAAGTAATTCTTTAACATAACATCTGTATGCAGAAATACAGTATACAAAGGTAAGAATTTACAATATAGTGTGTGCATCAGTAATTTCTAACAGAGCCTTAAAACAGAAACACAGTCTTTCCATAACCTAGGGTTAGCAAGATATTAATCAGCAGTAACAGTTGCAGCAAAAGCTGGTTAGAAAAACAATCCATAGAAACAGGAGGTGAAGCTAGACAACCGATTGGACCAGAAATTCTCAGAAGGGAGTATGCCTTAACCCTAAAGAGGCCTAGAAGAGCCGTGGAAAGAGGAGGGCGTTTATAGCCCTATCTTATCCAGATGGACAGGCACTCCCCCATGTGTCCATTTGTAGGCTCTCCACAAGGGTTGCATTCCATTCCCAGAGCTATGAACATCTGCTTTTCTGGGATAGGAATCTTGGTGATGTGAAACCTCCCTGACTGCACATCCATTCATAGGTTCTCTGCAGGGAGAAGCACATAATGCGCTGTTGGCTTATCCTGGCAGTCCAACCTGGCATTGTCTTTACACAATCCTGCATGCAATTTTGTATTCACAATAATCAGGAGCATTTCATCTTTTATTCCATAGCAATAGTTTCAGGGGGTCTCCCTACAGGTTTCATGGGCCTGGCCCAGGATCTTGCTGCTTAGTGCCATCTCAAGACTTAGTGCCCTGTGTCCCAGGTATGGCTAAAAGGGGGCAACATACAGCTCACACTGTTGTTCAAAAGGCACAAGCCCCAAGTTTTGGTGGTTTACACGTGGTGTTGGGTTTGTGGGTGCAAAGAAGTCAATGGTTGAAGTTTGGGAACCTCTACCTAGATTTCAGATTATGTATGGACATGCCTAGATGTACAGGCAGAAGTTTGCTGCAGGGGTGTGGCCCTCATGGAGAAACTCTGCTAGTGCAGGGCAGAAGGAAAATGTGGGATTGAAGCCCCTACACAGAGTGCACACTGGGGTACTGCCTAATGAAGCTGTGAGAAGAGGGCCACCGCCCTCCAGATCCCAGAATGATAGATTCACCTTCAGCCTGCATCGTGCACCTCGAAAAGCCACAGACAGTGCCAGTCCATGAAAGTGGCCATGGTGGGAGCTGTACCCTGCAAAGCCACAGGGGCAGAGCTGCAAATGGCTGTGGGAGCCCACCTTTTGCATCGCTGTTACCTGAATGTGAGACACGGAGTCAAAGGAGATTATTTTGGAGCTTTCAGATTTGACAGCCATGATGGATTTCAGACTTGCATGGGGGCTGTAGCCTCTTTGTTTTGGCCAATTTCTCCCATTTGGAATGAGTATCTTTACTCAATGCCTGTACCCCCTTTGTATTTAGGAAGTAACTAACGTGTTTTTGATTTTACGGGCTTATAGGTGGAAGGGACTTGCCTCATCTCAGATGAGAATTTAGACTTGCACTTTTGGGTTAATGCTGGAATGAGTTAAGACTTTGAGGGACCGTTGGAAGGGCATAATTGTGCTTTGAAATGTGAGGACATGAGATTTTGAAGGGGCCAGCAGCAGAATGATATGGTTTGGCTCTGTGTCCCCACTCAAATCTCACCTTGAATTGTAATAATCCCCATGTGTCAAGGTTGAGACCAAGTGGAGATAATTTTCTCATGGGGGCCATTTCCCCCATACTGTTCTCCTGATAGTGAGTAAGTTCTCACAAGTTTGGATTGTTTGATAAGGAGCTTCACCCTTCACCCAGCACTCTGTCTCTCCTGCCACCTTGTGAAGAGGTGGCTTTTGCCATGAGGGTAAGTTTTTTGAGGCCTCATCAGCCATGCAGAACTGTGAGTCAAAAAATTCTTTTCTTTATAAATTAACCAGTCTCAGGAATTTCATCATAGCAGTGTGAGAACGGACTAATACAATACAGATTGGCAGAATAAATAAAAAATCACAAACCAAATATCTGCTATTTTGAGGAAACATACCTAATACATAAATATTCTCACAGACTGAAGGTAAAGGGATGGAAACACATATTTCACACAAATAGAAACCAAAAGCAAGTAAGAGTAGCTGTTCTTATATGAGATTTAAAAAACCTTTAAAGCAACAACTATAAAAATAAAGACAAATACAGTCACTATATAATAATAAAAGGATTAATTCAGTAAGAAGATATAACAATCTTAAATAAATATGCTCCTAACTCCAGAGCTCCCAGATTTATAAAGCAATATTACTAGGCTTAAGAATAGAAATATACAGAAAGAAAATAATACTGGGGAACTTCAACACTCCATTGACAACACGAGACAGATCATCAAGGCAGAAAGTCAACAAAGAAACACTGGACTTAACTACATTCTGGAACAAATGAACCTAATAGATATTTACAGAACATCCTACTTAAGAACTGCAGAGTTTACATTCTTCTTATCAGCACATAGAATATTCCCCAAGATAGACCATGTAATAGGCCACAAAACAAATCTCAATAAATTTTAAAATGTTAAAATTGTATCAAGTATTTTCTCAGACCACAGAGGAATAAAATTAGAAATGAATTCTAAAAGGAAACCTCAAAATTATACAAACACATGGAAATTAAACAGTCGGCCCCTGAGTTATTTCTGGCTATTAATAAAATCGTGATCAAAATTTAAATTTTTTTCAAAATGAATGATAACAGTGGCACAAGGTATCGCAACCTCTGGGATACAACAAACATACTGCTAAGAGAAAACTTTAGAGAGCCAAACACTTACAATAAAAAGTCTGAAAGATCACAAATTGATAACCTCATGTCACACCTCAAGCAACCGGAGAAACAAGACTAATTCAAACACATAGCTAGCAAAGCGAAAGAAATAACAAATATCAGAACAGATCTCAATGAAATAAAAACAAAAAATACAAAATACCAATGAAACAAAAAGCTGATTATTTGAAAAAATACGCAAAATTGATAGACTGCTAGCTAGATTAACCAAGAAAAGAAAGAAGAAAATTCAAATCAGCTTCAATTAAAAATGAAAATAGAGACATTACAATTGACACCACAGAAATACAAAACATCTTTACATAATATTATAAACATTTATATGCACAGAAACTAGAACATCTAGAGGAAATGAATATATTCCTGGAAACACACAATGCCCTTTGCTTGAATCATGAAGAAATAGAAATCATACACAGATGAATAACAAGCAGCAAAATTTAATCAGTACTTTAACAACGGCCAACAACAACAAAAATCCCAGGGCCAGATAAATTTACACCTGAATTCTACCAGACCTTCAAAGATTTGGTACAGAATCTGCTGTTATTATTTCAAAAGAATGAGAAGAAATCCTCCTAAACTCATTCTACAAAGCCAGTATCAACTGATATGAAAACCAAGAAAGAACATTACATTACAAGAAAAAGAGAAAACTGCAGAACAATATATCTGATGAATATACATGCAAATTTTCACAAAATACTAGCAAAATCAAGTGGGTTTTATTCTATATACAGAAGTCTATAAATGTGATTCATCACATAAACAGAATTAAAAACAAAAACAATATGACCATCTCAATAGATGCAGAAAAAGCATTTGATAAAATCCAGCATCCTTTATGATAAACAATACTCAACGAACAAGGAATAGATGGAACATATCTCAAAATAATAAAAGCCATATGTAAAAATCCCACAGTCAATATTATACTGAATGGAGAAAAGTTGAAAGCATTCTCCCTGAGGACTGGGACAAGACAAGGATTTCCACTTTCACCACTTCTTTTCAATATAGTACTGGAAGTCCTAGCCAGAGCAATTGGGCAAGAGAAAGATGTAAAGGGCATCCAAGTTGAAAAATAGGAAGTCAGAGCATCTCTGTCTGCTGATAATATGATCTTGTACATAGAAAACCCTAAAGACTCCTCCAAAAGATTCCTATATCTGATAAATGAATTCAGTAAAGTCTCAGATTACAAAACCAATGTACACAAATCATAACAGTGCTATACACCAACAATGACCAAGCTGAGAATTAAATCAAGAACTCAATCTGTTCTGCATAATTACAAAAAAAACTTTAGGAATATACTTAACCAAGGATAAGAACAATCTCTACAAGGAGATTTACAAAACACTGCTGAAAAGAATCATAGATTACACAAACCAATGAAAATGTATCTCATGCTCATGGATTGGAAGAATCAATATAACAAACATGACCACACTGCCGAAAGCAATCCACAGATTCAATGCAATTCCTGTCAAAATAGTAACATCATTTTTTTACAGAATTAAAACAAGAATGATAAAATTCATATGGAACAAAAAAAAAGGAGCCCTAACTGCCAAAGTAATCCTAAGTAAAAAGAATAAATCTGAAGGCATCACATTACCTAACTTCATACTACAAGGTTACAATAACCAAAACACATGCTACTGATATAAAAGCAGATACAGAGACCAATGGAACAGAATAGAGAAGCCAGAAACAAAGCCAAATACTTATAGCCAACTCACCTTTGGGAAAGCATACAGAAATATAAATTGGGAAAAGAACACCCTATTCAATAAATGGTGCTGGGGAAATTGTATAGCCACATGTGGAAGAATAAAACTGAATTCTTAGCTCTAACTATACACAAAAATTAACTTAAGAAGGATTACAGACTTGAATCTAAGACCTGAAGCCATAAACGTTCAAGAGGAAAACCTTGGAAAGACATTTCTGGACATTGGCCTATGCAAATAATTCATGACTAAGATTCCAAAAGTAAATGCAATGCAAACAAAAAATAAATAATTGGATCTCATTAAACTAAAAAGATTTTCTATATCAAAATAAATAGTCATCAGGGTAAACAAACAATCTATGGAATGGGAGAAAATACTTGCAACGTATGCATCTGACAAAATACAAATATCCAGGATCTATATGAAGCTCAAACAAATTAGCAAGAAAAAAAAATCTTATCAAAAAGTGAGCAAAGGGCATGAATAGACTCTTCTCAAAAGAAGATATACAAGTGGCCAAGAAACATATGAAGAATACTCAACATTACTAATCATCAGGGAAATGCGAATTAAAACCACAATGAGATACCAGTTTACCTCAACTAGAATGTTCATTATTAAACAGTTAAAATAGAATAGATGTTGGTGTTGATGTGGTGAAAATTGAATTCTTATACACTGCTAGTGGAAATGTAAATGTGTACAACCACTATGGAATACATTATGGAGATTTTTCAAAGAACTAAAGGTAGATTTACCATTTCATTAATCAATCTTACTACTGGGTATCTGCCCAAAGGAGAAGAAGTGAAAATATGCTTAAAAAAAACCTGGATGTGTATGTGTATTACTGCACAATTCACAATTGCAAAGGTAAGGAATCAACCTAATACCCATCAACTGATGAGTAAAGAAAATGTGGCATATATATATATACACACACATACATATATATATGGAATACTACTCAGCCATCATAAAGAATGACTTAATGTATTTTGCAGCAACATGGATGGAACTGGAGGTCATTATTCTAAGTGAAGTAACTCAGAAATAAAAAACCAGATACTGTATGTTGTCACTTATAAGTGGGAGCTAAGCTATGGGTGTGCAAAGGCACACAAAGTGGTATAAAGGACATTGGAGACTCAGAAGAGGGAGGGTGGAAGGGAGGTTAGGAATTAAAAACTACCTAGTGAGTTCAATGTACACTTCTCGGGTGATGGGTGCACTAAAATCACAGACATCACTACTATACAATTTATCCATGCAACCACAAACCACTTGTATCCATAACGCTACTGAAATAAAAAAAATTAAGGGGTACCTTTATATTCATTAAGATTGCTATTATAAAAAGAGTAATAACAGAGAATAACAAGTGTTGGTGAGGGCAGCGAAAACTTGGAACCCTTGTACATTGCTGATGGTAATGTACAATGGTGCAGAGAATATCAAGTTGATTTCATTTTCTATTATACATCGTGTTCATATGTACATGTTTATATATATGATGGTGGAAGGAGAAGAAATTCAGACAAAAAGGAATTTGCCTCCCTTGTGCGAAACTGGGTAAGTCCAGTTTGGAAAAAATAAATAAATAAAAAGCCAAATCTGAGTGTTATCCATGGAAACTGGGATTCATCAATTTGGGTAGTTACCCAGAGTTTTGAAGGTAAATAGCAACAAAAGCAAATGACAATTACTGAGGTTTTAGGAGTGGGGCAAATGATCTTGAGTCAACTTTCAAAACCAAGAAAATCAATCTGGGAAAAGTTTGTAGCATAGATGAGAATGAGTCACAAAGCTGACATATCAGGATCTGGTAGGTACATAAATGAATAGAGGTCCCAGTATAATAACTTTGTGTTAGTAAGATGAGACACCACACTAGATTAACTAAATTATCATTTCAGAATTTGTTCTCCTTCCATCTTAGTAATTTACTCCACCTTCTCACCAAGTCCCAAAGTATTATTCTGGCTTGTCTAGCTTTATACTTTATACGTGTATGAATATACACTTTACATGTAGATTCAGAATGCTTTATTAATTATAATTCTGATCTATATATACACTAAAAATTATATATATACACACATATAAGAACTACAGAATTTACATTATTCTCATCAGCACATAGAATATTCCCCAAGATAGACCATACTGTTAGGCCACAGTAAATTACAAGCAATTTTGCAAAAAGGTAAGGTGTATCAAGTATCTTCTCAGACCACCTCTCTTTCTCTCTCTCTCTCTATATATATAGAGAGATATAATACATCTAATACATATATTTTATATATTAGATACATACTATATATATTTTATATAATATATAATAGATAATATATATATAGTATCTACAAGTATACTATTGCCTGTATACTAATATAAATGTACATAATATGTACCTAATATATATTATATATATTTTTTATATATATAAAATACAATGTAATACTATTTAGCCTTAGAATATATCATATATATATATGATCCTGCCTATATATGATGCTCTGAGAGGACACTCTAGGCTAAAATTGCCCCAGTGTAAGTAATTAAAAATTATTGTGCTGTGGCTCACACCTGTAATCCCAGCACTTTGGGAGGCCGAGGTGGGCGGATCACCTGAGGTCAGGAGTTCAAGACCAGTCTGACCAATATGACAAAACCTCGTCTCTACTAAAAATACAAAAATTAGCCGGGCATGGTGGCACGTGCCTGTAATCCCAGCTACTCGGGTGGCTGAGACAGAAGAATCGCTTGAACCAGGGAGGCAGAGGTTGCAGTGAGCCGAGATGGTGCCATTACACTCCAGCCTGGGCAACAAGAGCAAAACTCTGTCTCAAAAAAGAAAAACAAAAAACAAACAAACAAAACAACAACAGCAACAAAAATTGTCTCATGCAATCCTCACAATAACTTTAGGCGGTAAGTACTATCACGTTTTCCATTTTAGAGAGGATACTGAATTATAGAGTACACAACTAAATATGTAGTAAATCTAGAATTCTAAACTAAGGAATCTGATTCCAAAGTATGTGTTCTTAACCACCATGCTCCTTAAATATAGGGAATATAATTTGTTTATTTCCATGGCCTGGTATAGAGGATATTCTCAAGCAAAATGAAAAGAAGTTATGAGACTTGCTCCAAAGTTTGTGTGACATAAGAACCAAGGTTGTCCACAGATGTATGTGTATATCAATGTGTGCATGTATTTGTATGTGTGCCTGTATTTGAATAGGCACAATTTAAAAGGTATGACAATCATAGAAGAGAGAAGACAAAACTTACTTCTGAGCATCGAGATTGCAGAGAAGCACTTCAAAGGAAGCATTTGAACTGAAGCTGAATTGAGTGAAGTTCTAGTGTGATATTCCAAGCTGAACGTAGAGAATGAGTAGTAACAAGAAAATAATTGTGGCTTGCAAAGATCAAAGGTAGAAGTCAAAACCCTGCATTGTACTAGGTTGGTGCCAATGTAATTGCGTTTTTTTGTCATTAAAAGTAATTGCAAGCCAGGTGCGGTGGCTAATGCCTGTCATTTCAGCACTTTGGGAGGCTGAGGTGGGTGGATCACCTGAGATCAGGAGTTGGAGACCAACCTCGTCAACATCATGAAACCCTACCTCTACTTAAAATACAAAATTTTAGCTGGGCCTGGTGGCGGTGCTTGTAATCCCAGTTACTCAGGAGGCTGAGGTAGGAAAGAATGGCTTGAATCCAGGAGGCAGAGGTGGCAGTGAGCCGAGATTGTGGCAGTGAGCTGAGATTGTGACACTGCACTGCAGCCTGGGCAAGAAGAGTGAAACTCCATCTCAAAAAAAAAAAAAAAAAAATTAATTGCAAAAATTGCAATGATATTTATACCAACCTAATCGTTTCAAATCTGCTATTTAATAGCTGCGTATGGCCTTGACCAAGTTTCTTAAACTCTTTAAGGCTTAATTTTCATGCATGTACAACATAAATATTGAGGAATGTACATTTAAATGTTACTAAGCCATTCATAAAAAGGTGATTAATAGGGGCATTTGTCAGAACAGTTGAGAAATACATAATGATACTGGAAAATGTCAGCATTTAGTGCCCTTTATATTAAAATCTAAATAAAGGTATAGCCTATTTTTATTGAATTTCACTTTATTAATGTATTAATAGAGAATTAAAACAAGAATACTTTGTGTGTTTGTTATGTAACTTTGCTCCATCTGCATGTTCCACAGCTTCGAGTTTCAGAATTTTCCCTCCATTAACCTTCCCACTGTGTCAAAACCCTAACTCATTATAGATAATACAAATATATTATATTTACATAATATATATACATATATATATATATATATATATATATATATATATAACCTGTGTGTTTCTTGTCATATTCAGTAAACCATTGCCTAGATTAATGTCATAAAGCGTCCTCCCTATGTTTTCTTCTAGGAGTTTCATTAATTCAGGTCATACATTTACATATTTAATCATTTTTGAATTAATTTCTGTGTATCGTGCAAGATAAGGGTCCTATTTTATTCTTTGCATGCCGATATTCAGTTTCCTTGGCACCATTTGCTGAAATACTATCCTTTCCCCATTGGGTGTTCTTGGCACCTTTGCTGAAGATCAATCGCGTGTATATGCAAGGGTCTATTTTTTGGCTCTCTATTCTGTTCTATTGGTCTATATCTCTATTTGTATACCAGTATGATACTGTTTTGATTACTACAGCTTGCTTAGTAATGTATATTTAAACAAGGAAGAATGATGCCTCATGCTTTGCTCTTCTCTCTCAAGAACAATTTGGCTATTTTAAGTCTGGTAGTTCTATAGCAATTGTATATGCATTATTTCGACTTCTGTAAAAAATGCCACTAGGAATTTTGATTGAGACTGCACGGAATCTGTAGATCACTTTGAGTAGTGTGGACATTTTAGCAATACAGGCATACTTTCTTTTATGGTGTTTCACTTATATTACATTTTTTTACAAATTGAAGGCTTGTAGCAGCCCTCAGTTAAGCAACCTATAGGCACCATTTTTCCAACTGCATGTGCTTACTTTGTGTATCTGTGTCACATTTAGCTAATTCTTAAAATATTTCAAACATTTTCATTACGATTGTATCTGGAGTGGTGATGAGTGTCCTTTGATGTTATTATTGTAATGGTTTTGGGGTGCCACAAACCACATCAACAAGAGACAGTAAACTTAATCTATAAATGTACATGTTCTGACTGTTCCATCAACCAGCCCTTTTCTCATCTCTCTCCTGATCCCTAGTCCTCACTATTCTCTTAGAAAAAATAATGTTGAAGTTAGGCCAACTCATAGCCCTTCAAGGAACTCTACATGTTCAAGTGAAAAAAAGAAAAAAAAAAGCCACACATTTTTCACATTTTCACTTGATTATGATTTCACATAAATGAAACGCTAGAAATGATTAAGCTTAGAAAGGAAAACAGGTCAAAAGCCAAGATCAGCCAGAGGCTAGGCCTCCTGCCAAACTATTAGCCAAGTTGTGAATACAAAGGAAAATTTCTTCAAGAAAAGTAAAAGTGCTACTACAATGAACACATGAATGCCAAGAAAGAAAAACAGCCTATCGCTGATAAGAACATTTCAGTGGTTTGGATAGATCATATCAACCACTACCTTTCCTTAAGCCAAAACCTAATCCAGAGCAAGGTCCTAACTCTTTTTAGTTCTATGAAGGAGGAAGGAGTAGGAATCTGCAGAAGAAAAGTATGAAGCTAGCAGAGATTGGTTCATGTAGAATCAAGCCATCTTGGTAACATAAAAGTACATCGTGAATTAGCAAGTGCTGATGTACAAAAGCTGCAGCAAGTTATCCAGAAGATCTAGCTAAGATAATTGATGAAGGTGACTACACTAAACAACAGACTTTAAGTGTACACAAAATCACCTTATATTGCAAGAAGATGCCATATCGATCTTTCATAGCTAGAGAAAAGTCAATGCCTAGCTTCAAAACTCAAAACAAAACAAAACAAAAAAAACCAGGCAGATGCTCTTGTTAGGGGTTGCAGCAGTTGGCAACTGTATTAGGGTTCTCTTAGTGGGACATATATATCATATATACATGATATATATATCACATATACATATATGTGTATATATGTATATATGTACATGTATACATATACCTATATGTACATATATGTGTGCATATACACATACATACATATATGTACATATATGTATGCATGTATACATATACATATGTATATATGTATATACATATATGTACATGTATATCCATATGCATGTATACATATATGTACATATGTACATGCATGTATATGTACGTACATGTATATATGTGCATGTATGTATACATATGTACATGCATGCATACTTATATGTACATATATGTATATATGCATGTGTATGTGTGTGTACATATATGTGCATATATGTATACGTATATACATATGTATACGTATATACATATGTATATGTATATACATACATATATGTACATATATATGCATATGTATATACGTATATAAATATGTCATGTGTATACATATATACATATATCATGTATATATGATATATATATGTATATATGCCTGGATTAGCATTTTTTTAGAAATAAAAAGAAGCAACTCCTCATCCCTCATTCGCTGGTGTTTTATTATGACATTGCAGCAATTCAGTCACATCTTTAGGCTCCACTTCTAATTCTAGCTAAGAATTCTTCTCATTCGAATTGAGTATTAACTTACATGATCACAAGGTCCCACAATAGGTTGTCTGCAATCTGAGGAGCAAAGAGAGCCAATCTGAGTCCCAAAACTGAAGAACTTGGAATTCAATGTTTGAGGGCAGGAAGCATGCAGCATGGGAGAAAGATGTAGGCTGGGAGGCTAGGCCCATCTCACTTTTTCACGATTTTCTGCCTGCTTTATATTCGCTAGAAGTTATTAAAGTGTGCCCACCAGATTAAGGGTGGATCTGCCTTCTCCAGGCCACTGACTCAAATGTTAATCTGTTTTAGGCAACACCCACACAAACATACCCAGGATAAATACTCTACATCCTTCAATCCAATCAAGTTAACACTCAGTATTAACCATCACAGTGAACCTCAGGTTGAAGCCAGTACTCATTTACCATTCTGAAAATCCTAGAGCCCTTAGTAATTATGATAAATCCACTCTGACTCTGGCTAACAACTGGAACAACAAAGCTTAGATGATAACACATCTATTTATAGCATGGGTTGCTGACTACTTTAAGCTCACTGTTGAGAGCTACTGTTCAGAAAAAAAGATAACTTTCAAAGTATTACTGCTCATGGACAGTACACCTAGTCCCTATAAGCTCTGATGAAGATGTACAAAAAATTTGTTTTATGTTTTTTGGTTTTTTGGGTTCTTGTTGTTGTTGTTGTTGCCTGCTAACACCACACACATTCTGCAACCCATGGAAGAATGAATCGAGGTGCAATCTCAAATTTCCAGCCTTAATATTTAATAAATACATTTTGCAAGGCTATAGCTGCCATAGATAGTGATTTCTCTGATGCATCTGGGCAAAGTAAATTGAAAACTTTCTGGAAATGATTCACTACTTTAGATACCATTAACAATATTTATGACTCATGGGAGGAACTTGAACAGAAATTTGGAAGAAGATGATTTCAATCCAGTTCCGTGTCTTTGAGGGGTTCAAGATATCAGTGGAGAAAGTCATTGCACGTGTTGTGGAAACAGTAAGAGAGTTAGAATTAGAAGTGCAGCCTGAAGATGTGAATGAATTGCTGCAGTGTCATAATAAAATGCCAACGGATGAGGAGCTGCTTCTTATGGATGAGCAAGTGAATTGGTTTCCTGAGATGAAATCTACTCCTGGTGAAGATGCTGTGAATATTGTGGAAATAACAACAACAAATTTAGAACATCACATCAACTTAGTTGATAAAGCAGTGGCAGGGTTTCAGAGGATTGACTCCAATTTTGAAATAAGTTCTACCTCGGGTAAAATGCTATCAAATAGCATCGCATGCTACAGAAATGTCAAGTCAATTGATGTGACAAACTATTGTTTTCCTATTTTAAGAAATTGCCACAGCCACCCCAACCTTCACTAACTGCCTCCTTTATCAGCCAGTCAGCAGCCATCAACACTGAGGCAAGGCCCTCTACCAAGAAACAGATTACAGCATGCTGAAGGCTGAAATCATCATTAGCAATTTTTACCGATAATATATTTTTAAAATAAGGTATGTACATTGCTTTTTTAGACATAATGCTGTTGCACACTTAGTAGGCTACAGTGTAGTGTAAACATAACTTTTACATTCACTGGGTAACCAAAAAAATTTTGTGACTTTTATTATTGCAATGTACAATTCATTGAGGTCTTTCTGCAACCCAACCTGTGATATCACTGATGTATCCTTGCCTTCCCATCTGCTCTACTTGTAATAGTACAACTGACTTTGTGTTAAATATTTGTCCCTTTATAGCAAGCATTTCTATGGACAGGCAGCTTAGGTAGATTCCTGGAAACTCAATCTGTGCTTGAGTTGTTGTTGCATCACTTTATCTTTTTAACAATGAAGCTGTTTTTGAGGTATTGTACTATTCAACTGGCAATATCTCTTTTGTATGCCTGTATGAGTTCTTCTTGTCCATGAACACAGAATATAGAGCCATTGTTTGCATCTTCTTTACATTTTCATTAGTGTTTTGTGATTTTTCAGTGTACAAGTTTCTCATGTCCTTGGTTAAATATATTCATAAGTGTTGTATTCTTTTTGGTGCTTTGTAAGTAATATTGCATATTTAATTCCTTTTTTAGATTGATAATTGTCATGGTACAAAATTGCAACTGATATTTGCCTGCTGAATTTGTATCTGACACTTAGCTAAATTTTTCTATTTGTTCTAATATTTTTATGGAGTCTTTAACAATTTCTATACATAAGTTCATGTGTTCTGCAAACAGAGTAAATCTAACTTTTTTCCCTCTGATTTGGATGCCTTTTTTCTCTATTCTTACAAATGTCAATGTGGTGTATTACATTATTTTTTATATGTTTTAATGCTTTTGTCTTAAAATATACATTTCTTCATTACAATTTTTTAAATTTTAATACTTTTGAATAACTTAGAAGTAAAGTTTTTAAGACCACAAAAATGCAATTTTTATACACATAAATAGGCTTATTTACATTTTATATTGCACTTTGCATAATTTGAAGATTATTATATATTTTTAATTCCTGAAGTCATTAATTTCAAATGAACATAAATTATGTGAATGTATGATTAATTATGTTAATAAATAATGCCTAAATAATTTTATAGAAATATATGTAATTATTTATGAATTATGTATGATTTGATTCATTAATATCCTTTTAAACATTGGCAATTCATTAATAAATCAAACAAATTTGCAATCACTGAATTCAGTTATGTTTGATATTGTTTAAAATTTTAGTCACATGAAAAAGTATAGCATTACCCAAGCTTTTTTATATTGTCCAGGAAAGAATATTGAACGTATTTAACAATTTGATTGATTTATACTTTTTAAATATGTGTGTGTTTCCATTTTTAACTTTTCCCCGACATAGAAAAATTTAGAGGTATGCTTTGAGACATCAGAAACTGGGCCAGAAAAGAATGGTAAGGTTATTTGAACATACTACTCTTCACATTACACTATATTGGTGATCGTGCATCTGATTGGCCTGTATATAAAATTATTCTGAATAAATTGTCAAAAATTTTTTCTGAATGTGTTGTTCTAACAGTTTTTCTGATATTGTGCTCCCCATAGCCCTCCTCTTCTTTTATTCAAGACAATCGTTCATTATTCTTTCACAGACCCTTTTTCCAACATACTCAACCCTGTTTCAGACCACAGAAATTAATTATGTAAACTCTAGGAAGTTCTAGTTCAGTAACCCAGGACACGTACTATCCACCCAATTTTTCTTCTAATTTATTTTCTTACTATCATATTTGGGCACTTCCCTGATTTTTATGTTATGGCTCTAATATTATTTATCATTTCCTATAATTGAATCTTTGACTTATTTTCTGTTCTTGAGTGGTAGCTTTGATAACTTGCCCAGTACACCAATTTCTGAGACAGCTTTTTACTTGTTATTATTGATATCTCAAATGACTAGACTTCTGACCCCGATCCCCTGCCTAATTATTTTTGTCTGCTTTCTGAGATCAATTTTTTTTTGATACTGACTTATTTGTTGTGGCTTGTTAGATTTCATATGGTACAATCATTGTACTCCAATTATTAGCATGCTACATTTCAATGAATCTATTCTTCTACTTGTCTTTTCTATTCTTTCATAACAAGCCACTCAAAATTAGGAAACTAAGCAATAACCATTTATTTCTTCTTGATTCAGCAGGTTGAATATTTTAGCAGGCCACAGCTGAAGCTGGTCATTTCTGCTACAGTTGGCACTGGCTGGGTTCAATTAGCTATGCAGTCAGTTGGCATGTCAGTTACAGCCTGGCTGGTCCTGAATGGCCTCATTTACCCATATCGACCTTAGCTGTGATGGGCAAAATATCAAGGCCTCTCTCTCCATGTATTTATTCTCACTACAAACTTTCTCATTCTCAAGAAGGCTACAACAGGCTTGTTTACAAATTTGCAGTCCTCTTAGAGAGAAAGCAGAAAGTTCCAGGCATTTTGACTCTTATATTCAGAATTCTCATAATAATATTTACATCGTCATCTATTAATCAGAGAAATCATACGATTAGAAGCTGGAAAAATAAGCTCCACCATCTTGGGGTAAATAAGCACCCCACAACCCTTTCAAGCTTCTAGTAATCATTCTTCTACTCTCCATGTCCATGAGTTTGCTTTGGATTTTGTATCTCACAAATAACTGAGAACATGTAATGTTTGTATTTCTGTGTCTGGCTTATTTCACTCTGCATAATAATATCCAGTACCATCTATGTTGCTGCAAATGACTGTATTTCATTCTTCTTTGTGACTAAATAGTACATATATGTAGCACATATTTTATCCATTTATCTGTTGATGGACACTTAAGTTGCTTCAAAATCTGGGCTATTGTAAACAATGCTGCAACAAACATACGAGTTTGGATAACCCTTTGTTCACAATATTACCTTTCTTTTTAGTATATAACCAGCAGTTATATTGCTGGGTCTTATGGTAGTTCTACTTTTAGTAGAAATTTTATTGCAATTTTGTGCTTTTAATTTGTCTGGTAAATTTGTAATTTCTTACTAAAATTTTATTATTGTGACTGTTTTAATACCTTTGTCAGACAACTGGGACATCTGAAAAAGCTTAGTGTGGTATTTTCACTTTCATCTTGTGATTTTACTAGTTATTGGTATAATGAGTGATTTTTAATCATATGCTGCACATGTTGTATAGTATATTATGAGGCTTTGTATCTTATTCAACACTCATTTTTAGCTGATGAAGCACAAGTGCAGGTAGGCATGATGCAAAGTTTATTATTATTAATACATCTTCTTATAGAATAAGAGGATAAAAGAAAAACCAAAGATCACATAAGCACACACACACACACACATACACACACAGGTATATATAGGAAACCACAGGAACAGGAAGCGGAAATTTTACTAGTGGATCATTAGAGGTAATACTGAGTAGTGCCACTCCAGTTCACTTGCCTCATAACTTGCAAATGCTGGATATGAAAGTAACAACTCCATTTATTGGGCACTGATTTAGAACATGTTCAACCTACTTAAAAACATTACCCAGTCCCTGCAAGCACCTAACCGGGTTATAACTGAGTATGGAAAAGACCATTTTACAGTTCTACCAAGCCAGCTACTTCAGAATGATTGGAAACTTGGTACCACCAGTGAATCCCATAAAGATGGGAACATTGCTGCACTTCATTTGCTGTGAAGTGAGTTCCTTGATAAGAAACAGTGTCATATGTGATACCATGACAGTGGACAAGGCATTTTGTAAGTCCACAGATAGTATGTTTGACAGAACCATTGCATGAAGAATAGACAAATCAATTTCCAAAGTGTCTACTTTGGTAAGAGCAGAGTAATTCTCCTTTCATAATGAAAGTAAGCCGATGTTAGCAACCTGCCACGATGTAGCTTGCTGATCATTATGGGGAATGGTGCAATATCTGGGACTCAGTATTATTCTCTGCTACTGGCATATTGGGCATTCAGTTATGGCTATAACCAGGTCAGCCTTGGTAAGTTGAAGATTGTGTTGTTGAGCCAATGCATATGTATTTAAATTTTTCTCAGTTGATCACCCTTTGGTGAGCATTCACATAGCATACAAACATCTTTACTTTTGTGCTCACACAGAGAGGACTCTCCACATACCTCTTCCTCAAACCTCCTAGTTACCAAATTTCCAATCTGGTTCTCGCAAAATCCCTGACTATATGACAAAACCATTGGCCACATTCCATGAACTGGTATATGTTCATACCTCTGACATTTCTTTTTGCCAAAAAATAAAAAACAAAGTGCACTGTTTGAAATTTTGCCCATTGGGAGATGTTTCTTTATGACTGTCCTTTGAGGAAGTCTCAAAAAGGCACTAAAGTGCTGTAGCTGTTCACTTTCTGATTGTGCTGCATATCAGGCAGAACCATCTGCAAACTGGGAAGTTTAGGTCATATGGAAACTTGATAGTCCATGAGTAAGTGTTCTGTAGGAAGCCAAAACCATTTCCAAAAAAAGAGAATAGTTTTACACAGACAAGGGCAGCAATATGCTTCACAATTCTAAGGAACAGCACTGTAATTCACCTACACAGGCCTCCAAAATGCTCCAAACAGCATCCCTATCTGACAGTGATACCTCAAGCACCATTGGATCTGCTGAATCATACGTCCCAAGTAACATATCAGCTTTCATTATAGCCTGAACCTGATGTGGAGCCTTCTCTTATTCTAAGCTCCACTGAAACCCTGCAGTACTTTGTTTTTCAGGAAATGAACTGGAATAGTAGCACACCACACTGTCTTTTTTTTTTTTTTTTTTATACTTTGAGTTCTAGAGATACATGTGCATAATGTGCAGGTTTGTTACATATGTATGCTTGTGCCATGTTGCTGTGCTGCAACCATCAACTCGTCAGCACCATCAACTCGTCATTTACATCAGGTATAACTCCCAGTAAATCCCTCCCCTACCCCTCCCCATGATAGGCCCCGGTGTGTGATGTTTCCCCTTCCCGAGGTCAAGTGATCTCATTGTTCAGTTCCACCTATGGTGAACATGCGGTGTTTGGTTTCTGTTCTTGTGATAGTTTGGCTAGAATGATGGTTTCCAGCTGCATCCATGTCCCTACAAAGGACACAAACTCATCCTTTTTTATGGCTTATAGTATTCCATGAATTGTATATGTGCCACATTTCTTAATCAGTCTGTCACTGATGGACATTTGGGTTGATTCAAGTCTTTGCTATTGTGAATAGTGCGCAATAAACATCACGTTATTGCATGTGTCTTTATAGCAGCATGATTTATAATCAACTGGGTATATACCCAGTAATGGGATGGCTGGGTCATATGGTACATCTAGTTCTAGATCAGCAGTCCGCCATACTGTTTTCCATAATGGTTGAACTAGTTTTACAATCCCACCAACAGTGAAAGTGTTCCTATTTCTCCACATCCTCTCCAGCACCTGTTGTTTCCTGACTTTTAATGATGCAGCCATTCTAACTGGTGTGAGATGGTATCTCATTGTGGTTTTGATTTGCATTTCTCTGATGGCCAGTGATGATGAGCATTTTTTTCATGTGTCTGTTGGCTGTATGAATGTCTTCTTTTGAAAATGTCTGTTCTTATCAACTTTGCCCACTTTTCCATGGGGTTGTTTGTTTTTCTTGTCAATTTGTTCAGGTTCTTTTGTAGGTTCTGGATATTAGCCCTTTGTCAGATGAGTAGATTGCAAAATTTTCTCCCATTCTGTGAGTTTGCCTGTTCACTCTGATGGTAGTTTCTTTTGCTGTGCAGAAGCTCTTTGGTTAATGAGATCCCATTTGTCAATTTTGGCTTTTGCTGCCGTTGCTTTGGTGTTTTAGACATAAGTCTTTGCCCATGCCTATGTCCTGAATGTTGCCTACCTAGAGGTTTTCCTCTAGGATTTTTATGGTATTAGGTCTAACATTTAAGTCTCTAATCATCTTGAATTAATTTTCGTATAAGGGTAAGGAAAGGATCCGTTTAAACTTTCTACTTATGGCCAATTTTTCCCAGCACCATTTATTAAATAGGGAATCCTTTCCCCATTTCTTGTTTCTCTCCGGTTTGTCAAAGATCAGATGGCTGTAGATGTGTGGTATTATTTCTGAGGGACTCTGTTCTGTTCCATTGGTCTATATCTGTTTTTGGTACCAGTACCATGCTGTTTTGGATTACTGTAGCCTTGTATTATAGTTTGAAGTCAGGTAGCGTGATGCCTCAGCTTTGTTCTTTTGACTTAGGATTGTCTTGGAAATGTGGGCTTTTGGTTCCATATGAACTTTATTTTCCAATTCTGTGGAAGAAACTCATTGTGGTAGCTTGATGGGGATGGCATTGAATCTATAAATAACCTTGGGCAGTATGGCCATTTTTCACGATATTGATTCTTCCTGTCCATGAGAGCATGGTATGTTCTTCCATTTGTTTGTGTCCTCTTTTTTATTTCACTGAGCAGTGGTTTGTGATTTCCTTGAAGGGTCCTTTACATCCCATGTCGAGTTTAGTTCCTAGGTATTTCATTCTCTTTAGAAGCAATTGTGAATGGAAGTTCATTCATGATTTGGCTCTGTGTTTGTCTATTACTGGTGTATAGGAATGCTTGTGATTTTTGCACATTGATTTTGTATCCTGAGACTTTGCTGAAGTTTCTTGTCAGCTTAAGGAGATTTTGAGCTGAGACAATGGGGTTTCTAAATATACAATCATGTCATCTCCAAAGAGGGACAATTTGACTTCTTCTTTTCCTAACTGAATACCCATGATTTATTTCTCTCTTGCCTGATTGCGGTAGCCAGAACTTCCAACACTATGTTGAATAGGGTGGTGAGAGAGGGCATCCCCTGTCTTGTGCCAGTTTTCAAAGGGAATTTTTCCAGTTTTGCCCATTCAGTATGATGTGGCTTGTGGGTTTTGTCATAAATAGCTCTTATTATTTTGAGGTACGTTCCATCAATACCGAATTTATTGAGCGTACACCACACTCTCAATACCAAAATATATATTAGTCAGGGCTCTCCAGAAAAATAGAACAAGAAGGAAATTTGATACACACACACACACACACACACACACACAATTTAATTCAAGGAATTAGCTCATGCAATTATAGGAACCTGGCATATTAATAGGGCAGTCTGGTAAAATTATCTCTGGCAGATTTGATGCTGCAATCTTGAGACGTTTTTTTCTTCTTCAGTGATATCTCAGTGTTTTCTTTTAAAACATTTCAACTTATTAGATAATGTCCACATATATTATGAAGAATAAGCTGTCAACTGATTATAAATATAAACCACATCTACGAAATACTTTCACAACAGCATCTAGATTAGTGTTTGATGGAATTACTGGGTATTTTAACCTAGGGAAGTTGACGCACAGAACTAACCATCTGTATTAGTTTGTTTTTGCATTGCTATAAAGAACTACCTGAGATGGTAATTTATAAAGAAAAGAGATTTAATTGACTCATATCTGCAGGCTGTACAGGAGGCACGGCTAAGGAATCTTACATTCATGACAGAAGTTGAAGGGAAAGCAGGCATGTTTTTCATGGCTGGAGAAGGAGAAAGAGAGAGCAAAAAGGGAAGTGCTACCCACTTTTAAACAACCAGAGTTCATGATAACTCACTGTCACGAGAAGAGCAAGGGGGAAATCCGTCTTCATGATTCAATCACCTCCCACCAGCCTCCCCCAACATTGGGGATTACAACTTGACATGAAATTTGGGTGGAGGACAAAAATTCAAACCATATCACCATCACAGGTATCAAGGGAGTATCTAGAATTAAGTTTCTTAAGACTGAGTAAGCATCTGAAAAATTATTTAAGCTCTGTGCCCTGAAATTATTCAGGATTCTAAGAGATATAAGGTTTCCTATCAAAGTAGCATATGGATGTTTAAGAGTTGAAATTTTCAAGAGCCTTAGACACTGTGTAAAAAGCCCTAGTGGTTAATATGCACATGAAATATATGGATCCTATATAATAGAGGGCTGCACATATTTTATTGGGAAATTTGGGCTTGTACATGAGAATCCTAGACCAAATGGAATGGGCTAAATCTCAAAGACATTTTCCTAAATGTCTGAACTATATGAGGTCACCAAAAATCTTGAAAATACCAGAAAAGGGTAAAAATTGGTGCTTGAGACAGTTGAACAATTCCAATAAAATATTAGTGAGACTAGATTACCCTCCAAATCAGGCAGTAGAGGACAAAAAGACAAATGAAGTTAATATAAAAATTTAAAATTACAAATACAGAGATGCAAAAATATAACTGCTTTTCTGTAACTGAACTTAATTTCTACCTGAAACTCCCATTTCGTTTAGTAGAAAAAAAAGTTAATTTAGTCATTTACAAGTAAACTCAGATGCATCCAAATTGTATTTGACTTGGAGGAAACTTGTTAATCCAGTCATTCTTCAACTTTTGGGTCAAAGCCACTTTTACAATCTTAAAAGTTATTGATAAGCATAAAGAGTTTTTTAAAATATAGATTTCATCTATGAATATGTTCTATATTAAAAACTAAAACTGGAAGACTATTTATTTATTCTAAAGTGCCAACAAAAATAATAACGGTAAATAACAATGTTAATAAAAAACATAAAATAGTACCTATGTTAGCTAAATAATTCATTTTTATAAAAATGTACTATATTTACAAAACAAAATATGCAGTAAGAAGAGTAACTTTGTTTTACATGTTTGCAATTTCAATGTGTGGTTTCACAGAAAACAACTAGTTCTAATATCTGCATCTATACTGTCAGTGGTGACACATTGTTACATTTGATGTACATAAAAAAGTTAGTCTTACATAGAAATTGTAAAAATATTTTAAGAAGATATTACAGATAGTTGTGGATGGTCTTTGACACCGAATCAAAACTGAGAAAGTGTTAGTTTCATAAATGTAAGTTGCAATATGGACACTAAAAATATATCAATGATATTTCCTATTATATTAAAATGCATAGACCAATCTTGTAGATTAAATTGAACTTTACCCCATGCATGGCTGTACAACATATTATATTGTTCATTTCAAAAACATTCGTTCATTGATGCAGAACCTCCAAATGTGAACATATTTTATTATACAATATCAAAAAATGCATCACATTTGATACTATTTCCATAAATACTATAAGAAAATAATTAAGTATTGGAAAACTGTCAGATCCATGGTGGTAAATGCAAGTTTTACAAAGCTCTAAGTTTCGTTTGAAAGCTCACATTTTATCATCGGCAACAAATAGTCTTAGTTACCGTACTTGAATTGACAGTTCTTTTGTAGTTTTTTGGAAAAAATATATTCCTAATATCCCAACATGAATAACCATTTTTTCTGTAAGCCCCTTTTGAAGTAAAAATGTGTTCCATAAATCAGTCAGTAGGCTAATCCCCAAAAAATGGCAGACAGTAGACAGGACTAACTTGAAGTTCCTTCTCAGACAGGGCAGCCTATGGAGTCCGACATCAGGAACTTTTGCTCCAAGAACTACCATAGGAACATACGAGAAAAGCCGAGAGAATTCACAGACCCCTTGAGGGAGATGCATTGCTGCTACAGGCTCTGTGGGACGGCGAAGAAACTGATTTGGCTTGCTCTCTCAGCTAAGAGGTTTGTAGCCTAGTAAGTTCTCAGCCTTGCTCACCAGCTGCCTAGAAACAAACTCGGTGCTGTTGGGGGAGTTGGGGGAGTGAGACCAGTCTTTTGAGCTGCAGGCTGAATGAGAGCTGAGTGAGGCCTGCGGCTGCCGGCTTTCCCCAATTTCCCTTGAGATCTGTGTGATGCATCAGAGGCAGCCATAAGCATCCTGGGAATACAACTCCTTTGGCCTGGAAAACACACTCTTATCCCCTACAGCAGCCTCAGCAAGTCCCACAGAAGGAGAGTCAGAGCTCAGACACCCCTAACCTTGCCCCCACCTGATGGTCTTTCTCTACCTGCCCTGGTAGCCAAAGAGAGAAAACATAATCTCTGGGGAACTCTGTGACCCCGCCCACCACTTGACCCTAGGGCAAGCTTGTATCTCCTCTATACTACTGCGGTTGATGCCTCTTGAAAGCACAACCTCCTGGCTGGATGCCAACAAACACAAAACCAGCACACTTAACAAAAATACAACCAAGGACCCTCAAAGAGTGCACTTCACTCCCCTCCTACCTCCAAAAAAACATGTGCTGATATCCATGGCTGAGAAACCTGAAGACAAATCACAACAAAGGACTTTTTGCAGACATTCCCCAGTAATAACCCAGAGAATGGCAGCTCTGCTGAGTGGCTAGATCCCTAAGAGAAATAACAATCACTGCCGTATGACACTCAGGAAGCCTCATACCTAAAGAAAGGAGGAGAGCAACAAATCAAGGGAGCACCCTGTGGGACCAAAGAATCTGAAGAGCAGCCATTAAGTCCCAGATCTTCCTTCTTACACAGTCCACCCAAATGAAAAGGAACCAGAAAAAAAAAAAAAAAATCTGGTACCGTCACAAAACAAGTTTCTTTAATACCCCGCAAAAATCACAGGAGCTCACCAACAATGGATTCAAACCAAGACGAAATATCTGAGTTGCCAGAAAGATAATTCAGAAGGTTGATTATTAAGTTAATAGAGGAGGCACCAGAAAAAAGGTGATGTCCAACTTAAAGAAATAAAAAAAAAAAATGATACGGAATGTGAATGAAAAAATATCCAGTGAAATAGCATAAATAAAAAGCAATCACAACTTGAAATAAAGGACACAGGTAAATGGAAAATTCACTGGATAGTCTCAGCAATCAAATCAAACAAGTAAGGAAAAGAGCTTCAAAGCTTGAAGACAAGGCTTTTGAAGTAACCTAACACAACAAAGACAAAGAAAAAAATTTAAAAATGAAGAAATCCTCTAAAAAGTTTGAAATTATGTTAAAAATAACCTAAGAATAATTGATGTTCCTGAGGAATAAGAGAAATTGAAAAGTTTGGAAAACATATTTGAAGGAATAATCGAGGAAAACTTCCCCAGCCTTGCTACAAATCTAGATATCCAAATACAAGAAGCTCAAAAGACACTTAGAAAATCATCACAAAAAGATTATTGCCTCGGTGCACAGTCATCAGGTTATTTAAAGTCAAGATCTGTGAGGCAAAAGCATCATGTAACCTATAAAGAAAAACCTACCAGATTAACAGCAAATTTTTCAGCAGAAACCCTGCAAGCTAGAAGAGATTGAGGTCCTATCTTTAGCCTCCTCAGGCAAAACAATTATCAGACCCAAATTTTGTATCCATTGAAACTAAGCTTTATAAGCGAAGGAAAGATACAGTCTTTGTCAGGCAAACAATTGCTGAGAGAGTTCACCACTACCAAGCCAGCACTATAATAACTGCTAAAGAAAAGCTATAAATCTTGCAACAAATTCTCAAAATATATCAAAATTGAATTTCCTTAGAGCATAAGTCTCACAGGGTAGCTAAAACAAAAATACAATTAAAAAAACAAGTTATGAGGCAGGAGAATGGCGTGAACCTGGGAGGTGGAGCTTGCAGTGAGCGAGATTGCGCCACTACACTCCAGCCTGGGCAACAGGGCGAGACTCCGTCTCAAAAAAAAAAAAAAAAAGTTATTCAGGAAGCAAACAGCACTCTGAATAGAATAATACCTTACATGTCAATACTAATATTGAATGTAAATGGCCCAAATGCTCCACTTAAAATGTACAGAATGAAAAAATGGATAAGAATTCACCAAACAACTGTCTGCTGTCTTCAAGAGACTCATCTGACACATAAGGACTCACATAAACTTAAAGGAAAGGGGTGAAAAAACATATTCCATGCAAATGGACACAAAAGTGAGCAGAAGTAGCTATACTTATATCATACAAAATTTAAAGTAGCAGAAATTTAAAAAGACAAAGATGAACATTATAAAATAATAAAAGGACTAGTCCAAAAGGAAAATATCACAATCCTAAATATATATATGCACCTAAAACTGAAGCTCTCAAATTCATAAAACAGTTACTACAAGACGTAAGAAATGAGATAGAAAGCAAAACAATAATAGTGCGGTAATTCAATACTACCCTTAAAGCACTAGATAGGTAATCAAGAGAGAAAGTCAACAAAGAAGCAATGGACTTTTAACTATATCCTTGAACAAATATACTTAACAGATAGTTACAGACCATTCTACTCAACAACTGCAGAATATTCATTCTATTCATCAGCACAAGAAACATTTTCCAAGATAGACTATATGATAAGACACAAAACAAGTCTCAACAAATTTAAAAAAATGAAAATTGTAGTAAGTATTCTGTCAGACCACAGTGGAATAAAAATGGAAATCAACTCCAAAAGGAATGCACAACATCATGCAAATACATGAAAATTAAATAACCTGCTCCTGAATGATCACTGGGTCAACAATAAAATCATGATGGAAATTTAAAAATTCTTCACATTGAATGATAGTAGTTACAGAATCAAAATCTCTGGGATACAGCAAAAGCAGTGCTAAGGTAAAATTTCATAGCATGAAATGTCTACATCAAAAAGTTTTTAAAAAGCACAAATTGACAATGTAAGGTCATATCTCAAAGAGCCAGAAAAACAAGAACAAAACAAACCCAAACCAGCAGAAGAAAATAAATAACCAAAATTAGAGCAGAACTAAATGAAATTAAAACAAAAAAAGTACAAAAGATGAATAAAACAAAAAGTTGGTTCTTTGAAAAGATAAGTAAAATTGATACACTATTAGTGAAATAAACCAAAAAAAGAAGACAGAAGACAGAAGATCCAAATAAGCTCAATTAGAAATGAAATGAAAGTTATTACAACCAATACCACAGAAATACAAAAGATCATTCAAGGCTACTATGAACACCTTTATGCACATAAACTAGAAAACCTAGAGGAGATGGAAAAATTCCTGGAAATATACAATCCTCCTAGGTAAAGCCAGGAAGATACAGAAACTCTGAACAGATGAATAACAAGCAGCAAGATCGAAATGGTAATTAAAAATTCACTAACAAAACAGTCCAGGACCAGATGGATTCACAGCTGAATTCTATCAGACATTCAAAGAAAAATTGGTACCAATTCTGTTGATGATTCCACAGTATAAAGAAAGAGGAAATCCTCCTTAAATAATTACATGAGGCCAGTATCACCCTAATACTAAAACCAGGAAGGGACATAGAAAAACAGAAAACTACAGACCAATATCTCTGATAAACATAGATGCAAAAATTCTCAACAAATACTAGCTAACCAAATCCAACAGCATATCAAAAAAAAATAATCCACCATGATCAGGTAGGTTTCAAACCAGGAATTCATGGATCGTTTAATATAAGCAAGTCAATAAATGTGATACACCACATAAACAGAATTAAAAACAAAAATCACATTATTATCTCAACAGATGAAGAAAAAACATTTGACAAAATCCAGCATAGCATTATATGAGTAAAACCCTCAGCAAAATCGGCATAGGAGGAATATACTTTAAGTTTATAAAAGCCAACTTTCACAACCCCACAGTCAACATTATACTGAATGGGGAAACGTTGAAAGCATTCTCCCCTGGGAACAGGAACAAGACAATAATACCCTCTTTCACCATGCCTGTTCAACTTAGGAAGTCCTAGCCAGAGCAATCAGACAAAAGAAAAAAATAAAGGGCATCCAATTCAGTAAAGAGGAAATCAAACTGTCACTGTTTGCTGATGATATGATGGCACACCTAGAAAACCTTAAAGACTCATCTAAAAAGCTCTTAGAACTGGTAAATGAATTCAGCAAAGTTTCAGGACACAGAACAGATGTACATAAATCAGTAGCTCTGCTATACACCAACAGTGACCAAGCTGAAATTAATTCAAGAACTGAACCCCTTCAGCAATAACTGCAAATAAAATAAATACTTAGGAAAACATCTACCAAGGTGGTGAAAGACTTCTACAAGGAAAACTACAAAACACTGTTGAAACAAATGATAGATGACAAAAACAAATGGAAACACATCCCATCCTCACGGATAGGTAGACACAATATTGTACATATGATCATACTGCCGAAAGCAATCTATACATTCAATGCAATTTCCATCAAAATACCACCATTATTCTTCACAGAACTAGAAAAGACAATCCTAAAATTCATATGGAACCAAGAAAGGTCCACATAGCAAAAGTAAGACCAAGCAAAAAGAGTAAATCCAGAGATGTCACATGACCCGATTTCAAACTATACTATAAATCCATAGTCACCAAAGCAGCATGGTACTGGTAAAAAAGTAGGCATTTAGAACAATGGAACAAAACAGAGAACTTAGAAAGAAAGCCAAATACTTACAGCCATCTGATCTTCGACAAAGTATACAAAAACATAAAGTGGGGAAAAGTCACTCTGTTCAACAAATGGTCCTGGGATAATTGGCAAGCCACATGTAGAAGAATAAAACTGGATTCTCATCTCTCACCACATACAAAAATAAACTCAAGATGTATCAAAGACTTAAATCTGAGAGCTGAAACCACAAAATTCTAGAAGATAACATTCAAAAAATCCTTCTAGACGTGTCTTAGGCAAAGATTTCTTGACCAAGAACCCAAAAGCAAATGCAACAAGAACAAAGATAAGTTGATGAGACTTAATTAAATTTATAACTTCTGCACAACAAAAGAAGTAATCAGCAGAGGAAACAGACAACCCACAAAGTGGGAGAAAATCTTCAAAATCTATACTTCTGACAAAGGACTAATATCGAATCTACAAAAACCTCAAACAAATCAGCAAGAAAAAAGCAAATAATCCTATCAAAAAGTGGGCAAATGACATAAACAGACAATTCTCAGAAGAAGATATATAAACAACCAACAAACATATTTTTAAAATGCTTAACAACACTAATTACGAAAGAAATGCAAATCAAAACCACAATGCAATACCACCCTTTTCCTTCAAGAATGACAGTAATTAAAAGAAAAATGTATATTGGTTTGGATGTGGTGAAAAAAGAAACACTTTTATACTGATGGTGGAAATATAAACTAGTACAATCATTGTGGAAAACAGTGTGCATATTTCTTAAAGAACTAAAATAGATCTACCATTTGATCCAGCAATTCTACTACAGGGTTTCTACTGAGAAGAAAAGAAGTTACACAAACAATAAAAAAGAAAATCTTGCACACACATACTTACAGCAGCACAATTTGCATTTGCAAAAATATGGAACCAGTTCAAATGCCCATCATTCAACGAGTGGATAAAGAAAATGTGGTATATATGTATATACCATAGAATACTACCCAGCCATATAAAGGAACAAAATAATGGCATTCACAGCAACGTGGATGGAACTGGAGACCATTGTTCTAAGTAAAGTAACTCAAAAATTAAAAAAAAAAAAAATCATATATTCTCACTCATAAGTGAGAGCTAAGCTATGAGGTTGCAAATGCATAAAAATATTACGATGGACTTTGGGGACTCAGGGCAAAGGGTGGGAGTGGGGTGAGCGGTAAAAGACTATACATTGGGTACAGCGTACACTGCTCGGGAGATGGGTGCACCAAAATCTGAGAAATCACCACTGAAGAAGTTATTCATGTACAAAAAAGTTTTTAAAAATCATTTGTGGCAAGGATAGAAGCCAAATACAGAAAGATACTATATAAAGGAGACACGTAAAAGTAAAAATAACTACTTATGGAGAAATAACTTACCACACTGAATCTCAAAAAGAATCCCTAATCCATATACTTTTGAGAGGAAAACAAATTTGCCAACTGAAGTACAATGTTTTTATTCAACTCTTCTTTAATTTTGCCTTATAATATCGATTGAACAAAAAAAAAAAAAAAGGCACTAGTTGAATTCACAACTCAAACAACTTAACTGTTTTCTGAAACAACTACTCCAGGTATGTAGCATAAGTGTTTTATGCATATTTCTCATTTCATTGAACAGAATACTAAAAGAATATATATACTCAATAGCCAATATTCAATATATTTAATCATTTTTGCTACTCCATCAAGGGCACACCTGAATAAAACTGGCCTTATTGTTTTCCTATGAATGTATGGTATGCATAGTGCAATGAGTAATAATACAGTTGAAAGCAATTGTCTTGATTTATGCAACAGAGTGAGCAGTTTTACCCAGTGGTGCTTTTGCACCTCAATGTGTCAACATTGGCCTTAGTCCGTTTGGGCTGCTATAAGAAAAATAATATGTATTGGTTGGCTTATACACAACATAAATTTATTTCTCACAGTTTTGGAGCTGGGAAGTCCAAGATCAAGGTGACAGCAGATTCAGTATCTGGTGAGAACTCACTTTCTGTTTGTCTTTTTCCTATGTCCTCACTTGCTGTTGGGGTGAGGGAGTTCTCTAGGGTCTCTTTATGAGGACAATAATCCTATTCATGAGGACAGAGCCTCCCAATGCACCTCCCAAAGGGTCTAACTTCTCATACTATCTCATTGTGTGTTAGGATTTCAACATGTAAATTTTGAAGGAAGACAAACATTCACTCTATAGCAACAGTAAAAAAAGGCAAATGGTAGCCTATTATTTTTAAATGATTTTAATTCTGTGTATATGCTAAATTAATTTCAGAAATCTCTAGCCTTTTATACACCACACTTTCAATTCTGATACATTACTCGAATAATTCATTTTTATTCTCCTAAATTCTTGGTGAAATGTCATTTAAGTTCCAGGGTAACTATGTATCATCATGAAACAAAAGGGATGCATTCAGTCAGTCATTGGTACACATTTGCTGAGGTGCCTTTCAGCCATGTCACTTCTATTTTGTAAATTTCCAACATATCTTAGATTCAATTTGGCCTGTGATCACACAGTTCATATAACTTTTGACTTCAGTGTTCCCTTGCCATGAACACAAGTGTCACTGAAGGTCCACCAAAGCTTTCCTTTAGAGTAAATTTCTAACTGTTTATCAGAAATGCAGAAAAATTCAGCTATTTCAACAACCAATCGATCTGGGGCTACTTGATAATTAATAGGGTTGTCTTAGATCTTACTCACATCCATCTCTGTTCTACTGCTACAGTACTTTGCTAGCCTGGGAAACTTCTATAATGCAGACAAATGAGGGGTATCTGTTTTAAAACACACTGAAACTGTATAAAATAAACTGGCCAGCGGTAATTACTTTAACAACTGTATTTATTTGCAAGTCAGAAAATGAATTCATCTGATGGGTAAAATGTATAGAAACTAGTTTACTTATAATCCATTTTGTTTTCAGACTATTTAAGAACTCACCAAGATAAAAGAGACCTCTGGCACGAGGCTACTTGGAGTTTAATTTTGGAGTGCACTGCATCATTATAAATGTGGATTTAATTTAGCAACTATTTTAAAAAAGATGTTCACTATTAAGCTGAAGTTTATCTAGCTCCAAATTTTGGCACCATTTATTTAACCTATATGTCAAAAACTGAGCTGATCACTGTTGTATACACTACTTACATCTTCACAACACTCATATTAGATGGGGATATTTATAACTCTATTTTACAGAATAAGAAAACAAAGTTCAGAGGGGTAAAATCACTTGTCCAAAATTTTACATTTGCTAAGTGGTAAAGCAAGGCTTCAAACCCACATTTGTCTCACCCCCAAACCCATGTCTGTAATTATTCTGTCATGCTGCCTACATTTGAGATCACCTTTCACTTTTCCTTAACTCCCACCTTTGTCTAACAACTCCTACCCTTCCTTAAAATATCCAGTTTATATGTCATTTACTTTATAAAACTTTCTTTGAATTCCTCTAACAAAAATTACTTATTCCTTTTATTGCGATGCTATGGTAACTAAAACATATTTCAACTATAATATTTAGGTTCCTATTATGTTTATGGCACTATTCTAAGTACTGTGGCTTTATTGTTAAATAAAAAGGCATAGATTTAGTCCTAATATAGCTTAAGCTTAATTGGAGAGACACACAAATAAATTTTTAGAAATCAAGTGGATGGCAGGATAAGGTAGTTGAAGAGAACCCTCCAGGAATCATCCCCCACTACAGTAAAACATAATTGAACAATGATCTATGCAACGAAACACCAAATAAGAACCAAAACTCAGGTGAGTAATCACAGTACCTTGTTTTAACATCATATCTAAGAAACAAGGCTCTGAAGACAATAGGAAAGACATTGCCTACATCACCCCTCCCTTATCTCCCAGGAATGCATGGAGAGTATCTTTGTGCTTGGGGGATAGAGAGTGAAGTGACTGTGGAACTATTCATTGGAATTTTGTGCTGCCCTGTCACAGTGGTACATAACACAGGGCAGAATTCTACCAGCCCCCATAAAGCAAGCATTTAGACAATCCCCAGGCAGAGGTAAATACTCCATTCCAGTGGTAGGAACTAGAGTTTCAACTAGCTCCACCGCTCAATAACTGTAGTGCTTGAGGGTTCCGAAAAATTTGAAAAGCAGGTTTATTACATATGTATACTTGTGCCATGTTGCTGTGCTGCATCTATCAACTCGTCAGCACCCAACAACTCGTCATTTACATCAGGTATAACTCCCAATGCAATCCCTCCCCCCTCCCCCCTCCCCATGATAGGCCCCGGTGTGTGATGTTCCCCTTCCCGAGTCCAAGTGATCTCATTGTTCAAGACCGTGAATGATTTTCATTTTTGCCCTTTAAAAGAGAAGTCTGTATTATAAATATTTTGAAAAGTGGTTCAGCTGTCTAAATAATAATAAAGAATTTTCCCCAGCAAAAAAAAAAAGAAAGAAAGAAAAGCAGCCAGGTCACAAGGACTGCAGTTCTAGAACAAATCCGGGTGCAGCACTGGACTCAAAGCCATTGGACTTGGAGTTCACATGACTCCATGAGACACCTTCTCTGGTGGCCAAGGGAATAATCACATCATCCCTCTTGCAACTCTAGGCAGCTCAGCTTGGTGAAAGACTCCTCCTTTCTAGCGAAAGAAGAGGGCAGAGCAAAGAAAATTTTGCCTTAAAACCTAAATATCATTTCAAGCACAGTAAAATAAAACAACAAGCAGATTACTGAGGCCCCCAATTCCAGGCCGTAGCTCCTGGGTGGTATTCCAAGACTCTCCCAGGATCAGAAGGGAACCCTCTTCCCTGAAGAAAAGACACATAGTCTTGAAAGGATTCACCACCTGCTAATTAAAGAGCACTTAGGAATGGAACAAACATCGGAGGTAGCCAAGCAGTAGTTTTCAAGGGCCTTTGGCAAGACCCAGCACTGTGCTGGATCAGGTGTAATCCAGTGCAGTCCCAGTTGTGGTGGCCAAGGGAGTGCTTACATCACCTCTCTCCCAACTCCAGGCAGGCCAGCAGTTTGAAGGAAAGACAGGAAATAAAACAAAAGACTCTGCCTGGTAATCCAGGGAATTCTTCCAGACCTTACCCAAGTGTGTCCAGATGGTGAGTCTGCAAGAGACTCAGTGTTACTAGGCTTGGTATGCATCCCGATGGTGATACAGCTGCAGTGAACAAAGACTTAGATCACAACACTCAATTCTCTTTGAATACATGAAAAGCCTTCTCAAGGAGGATGAGTGTACAAAGAAGCTCAGACTGTGAAAGTTAGAATAAATACCTAACTCTTCAATGTCCAGACATCAAGGAACATATACAAACATCAAGAACATCCACAATAACATGACCTCGCTTAACAAACTGAATATGGCACCAGAGACAAATCCCAGTGTGACAGAGATATGTGACTTTTCGGACAGAAAATTCAAGATAGCTGATTTATTTAATATTATTTTTATTCTTAATTATTAAGGTTACATAATAGGTGTATATATTTATGAGATATATGAGATGTTCTGACACAGTATACAATGTGTAATAATCACATCAGGGTAATTAGAGTATCCATCTCCTCAAACATTTATCATGTATTTGTGTTAGAAATATTCCAATTATCATTGTTAGTTATTTTTAAATATAAAATAAATGAATGTTGACTATAGTCATCCTGTTTTGCTACCAACTATTATTTCTTATTTATTCTAACTATATTTTTGCACCCATTAACCATCCCCACATTTTGCCCTCTACCTACTAACCTTGCCAGTCTCTGGTAACCACCATTCTACTCTTTATATCTATGAATTCAATTGTTTTAATTTTTAGTTCCCACATATTAGTAAGAACATTTAAAATTTATCTTTCTGTGCCTGGGTCATTTTACATAGCCTAATGTCCTCCACTTCCATCCACATTGATGCAAAAAGTAAGATTTCATTTCTTATAGCTGAAAAATCTTCCATTGTGTGTATGTACCACATTGTATTTATTCATTAATCCATTAATAGACACTTAGGTTGATTTTATATCTTGGCTACTGTGAGTAGTGCTGCAATAAACATGGGAGTGCAGATATCTCTTTGATGTACTGATTTCATTTCTTTTTGGTATATAGCCAGCAGTAGGACTGCTGGATCAAATGGTACTTCTACTCTCAGTTTTTTTGAGGAAGCTCCATCGTATTCTTTATAGTGGTTATACTAATTTACACTCACACTAGCAGTGTACAAGGGTTCCCCTTTCTTGCCAGCATTCATTAATGTCTGTCTTTTGGATGAAAGCCATTATAACTGCAGTAAGATAATATCTCATTGTAGTTTTGATTTGCATTTCTCTAATGATTAATTATATTGAGCATTTTTTTCATATGTCTGGTTGCCATTTTTATGTCTTCTTTTAAGAAATGTCTATGCAGATCTTTTGCCCATTTAAAAAATTGGATTATTAGATTTTTCCTATCAAATTGTTTGAGCTACTTATATATGGTTTGGCTGTGTCCCCACCCCAGTCTCATCTTGTAGTTCCAATATTCCTCAGGTGTCATGGGAGGGACCCAGTGGGAGGTAACTGAATGATGGTGTCAGTTCCCCCCATGATATTGATGGCAGCAGCAGGCCGTCGGGAGTGGCCACTGCCACCATGCTGGCTGCAGTGGGAAGGCATGAGCAGTGGTGGCAGCAGTTGCAGCAGGGTGATCCCTGTGCCCCACATCTCCAGGCCCAGAATCTCCAAGGCTGCCAAGTGTGCCACCTGACCTTTGTGCAGCAAAGCAAGACTCACCCTCAGGCCCGGAGCCTCTGTCGCTCTGGACCCTGGGACCCATGTCTCTGCTCCTGCCTACTGCCACTGTGGGGCAGACTTAGGGAGGAGGTGGACAGTCTCTGGAGTCTGCTGTCCCAGGGTTGCTGCAATAGGGCCAGAGTGAGTTGTCTGGTGATGCAGGAGCAGTCAGTGCAGCTGGACAGAGAGGGTATCTAAGGTGGAGCTGGTCCTGGGGCATTGCTCTCCTTTAACACAGAGTGCAGGGGTCAGGCTTGGGATGCAGAGCTAGGGCCATTTTTCAGCGGCCTATAGTGGGAAGTGGGAGTGGCACTCATTTCGGGGACTTGGCCAGTTGCATGGTCACCACCTCC
The DNA here is from genome assembly GCF_008728515.1 of Papio anubis. Lineage (NCBI taxonomy): Eukaryota > Metazoa > Chordata > Mammalia > Primates > Cercopithecidae > Papio > Papio anubis. Next base: position 162,210 of record NW_022166724.1, on the reverse strand, counting down.
ACCCCACAAAGGGTGATGTGTTTCTTTGCCTCAGGAGGAGGCTCTGTGCAGGCCTGCTCAGGGCCACATCCTCAGGGTCCACCTGACATTGGGGTGAGCACCAGGCATAACATTCCCAATAGCTGCACCTGGGTTCCATGATCTTTTCCCAGAGGTGCCCACCCAGCAGGGCCATGAGCCAGGCAAAGGGGAAGTTCTGGCTGTCCCTGAGCACCAGGGTGATGGGGAGCTTGCGGCAACATTGCCCAGCCCCAGACAGCGGCCCTAGTCCAGCAAGGACCTGGAGCTCCTGCCTCAGGCTATGAGGGGGCTCAGCTGTGGCTGCATGCTCCAGTGAGCTGGTGGAAGCTGGAAGCAGGCACCAGCCCCACCCTCCTGGGTACAGCTGTGGCCACCCAAGTCATGGCTGTGGATCTGGGTCTCCCTGTGCTCTTGGAGGCCCAGAAGGCACCCCGCTGCCCTTGCAGGCTGAGAAGTGTCTGGTACTGCTACCTGGCTTCTCCCTGCTGGTAATGCCTGCTCCAAACTTGGAGCAATGTAGCGCTTAGCCTGATCACTATCACAGCCCGGCCAGGAGTTCACATGCTTGGGGCACAGCTGACACACCAGCCCCCTGCCACTTCGGCCCCCTCTGGACATTGGGAACAAACAAGACTGGAAGGGAGGCTGGACAGGGGGCCAAGGACAGCTCAGTGATGGCCTGCAGGTGCCCCTTGGCATAAGCAGCCTGGGCACTACACACAGTGTCAGGAGGCAGATGAGCTTCTGGACAGAAGGGAGTGGGCCCCTGGTGAAGCCCCACCTACAGGCCAGGGAGGGCCTGAAAGTTGAGGGCTGGGCTTCTAGTCCTGTGGCTTGAAGTAAGGACTTGTGGTGCCTTTTCAAAGCCTTTGGTTATGTCTGCCCATAAACCAAACCAATTGACACACACATCATCCTCTCTCAGGCCCATAAAAGCCCTGGGCTCAGCCAGAGCAGAGCAGTGGAAGGGGAGATGACCAGATGACCAGCTGCAGAGAGGAAATACCCTCTATGCTGACAGATGCAGAGATTATGAGATGACCTGCCTTCAGAGAAGAGTCACCCATTCTAGGTCATACTCTCTGCTGAGAGTTGCAAACAATAGAATGATCAGCTGCAGAAAGGAACTATCCTCTCTGCTGAGAACTGAACACTTGTTGGGATTACCTGCCTGCAGAGAGGAGCTACCTTCTTTGCTAGGATCTGAACACTCACTGGACACCCTGGCTATGGAGAGGATCTGCCCACTGCAGGTCTTCTCTGAACTGTTCTATTGCTCAATAAAGCTCCTCTTCATCTTGCTCAGCCTCCACTTCTCTGCATACCTCATTCTTCCTGGTCACAGGACAAGAACTCAGGATCTGCCAAATAGCAAGACTAAAAGAGCTGTAACACAAACAGGGCTGAAACATGCCCCTTGCTCACCACATTGCAGGTGAAGACAAGGAGAGAAGAGTTGTGGCTCTTCAGGGAGAGCAGACCTTGGAACTCCCAGAGCCAGGGCTGTGACTCTGTCTTTAAGCCCCAGCAATTCCTGGTTCCTCCAAGCTTCTGGGCACCACTGCATTCCTTGGTGCCAACTGGGGAACCTGCTTGTGGTGCACCTGGTCCAGCCACAGGCTCACAGATAGCTGGAAAGAATGCCAGCACCTGGATTTGACTATCTTGTGGTATCCGCAGAGTGTCGGACTGCAGGGGCCAGACCCTACACTTGTTTACACACCCCTCATTGTTCCATGCCTGACTCACAGTCTCTCTTGGAGGCATGGGATCCAGGCTAATAGCATGAGCTAAGCACAGCTTGCCAGGCCAAATGAGTAGGATGAACCCAGCAAGACCAAGCAAAACTCAGGCAAAGATACTACTGGCCACAGATTTCTGGCCAGAAAAGTGACACCTTGAAGATCCTGTAACAACTAGGGGGTTCATTAGGGATCTGTGGAAGGGTGAGTAAAAGCAGATCAGCTCTTTCTGTCCTTTTTTCAGAGTCCCTAAACTCCACAATAGCCAAAATGCAAGACAAATACCAGGCCTCTGTCAGACAGGTAAAAGTGACTAACACAGCTGCTGGACTTAAGACATGGAAGACAGGCTTGCTGGGGAGGACAGTGTCAATACCCCATCACCCTCAAGTGTTGGGAATGAGGACACTGTCAATTCCCCGTTACCCTCGAGTTTTGGGAATGTTGGCTTTGTTCCAACTCAGTTTCCCTTCATGGAGGTCTAGCCATCATGTGACACTGGAAGGAGGTGCTGGGGCAACTGAGGGTATCTGACTGAGACTAGCCATCAGTGTTATCCAGAGACCCCTGGACTAACTCTAGTCCCCAACTGCCTGTTAGGTTGTAAGCACTAGGACTTCCAGTATTTCCTACCATTTTTTCTTTCTTTCACACTGTCATGGTCTCTCTTCTTTATATACAATGTTAAATGCTAAGGATGTTTTTGCAAACCAGAGATATTACTGGATAGAATGAGCATTTGGCTTAGTCATCGAAAGTATACAATGGAAGGTTAAGAGTAGCACAGATGAAGCAAAGTGTGCCTTGGCATCTTATGTAAATTTGTGGTGAAAATGTTACTGTAATTTCCTTGGTTGCCAACTTAATACCACACACCTCAAGGTACAGAAAAGAACCATGGCCTCAGGAAGGTAGTTTTTCTGTAAATGTGAGGGCAAATCATCCAATGTTCCATATGTGCAGGCCTTCTATACCTTCTAGGGTAATCTGGACCTTTGGCAACATTGTAGGATTAATTCAGCCCTCTATTGGCCATCTCAGGAAAGGTTGCAAGGGGCAATTTCAGGGAAATAGAGAAGCAAACTCCAGAGGTACCTCAAGCAGAAGCATCAGCCCCCTAAAACACCTCCTTATCCAGGTTTTCTCTCAAGCTTGCCCCAGCCTAGAAATCCTCATTTTAGGCAAGTCTCACTTCTGCCCTTATAAGAGATGCTGGGTGACTATGGCCTGATTAAGGCCCCCTTTTCTCTACAGGGCTTACTGTAAATTAAGAGAGGTCTTGGCAAGTTTTCATACAGCCCTGACAGGTATGTAAAGGCTTTCCATAACTTAACCTAAGTATTTAAGCTCTCCTATAAGGATGTCATGTTACCTTTGAATCAGACTCTCACCACAGCTAGAAGGCAGGGCATCCTGCAAATGGCAGATAATTTTGGGGATGAGCTTTTTTTATCATATAGGGCCAGGGAAGGTGATTGGAAAAGTAGCAGTGCCATTTGAGGATCTTAAATTGGACCCCAATGATGAAATAGGAGAAAGGAGGAAGAAACACTTTCAGGTGTGCATACTGGAGGGCTTACAAGGCACTGAAACTAGGCCTCTTGATTACACTGGGCTATCCATGATAGACTAGAAATTGGATAAATGTCTCACTGTCTTTCTGGGTGAGGTCGGGGAGGCACTGGGAGGGGCTTGGCAAAGCACACCTCTCTGTCTCCTGACTTGGTCAAAGGACAGTTGGTCGTAGGAGATAAGTGTATTGCACAGGCAGCCTCTGATGTCAGGAGGAAGCTGTGGACACAAGCTGTGGGACCAGATGGTACTTTGGAGCACCTCTTGGGAGTGGCCACCTTGGCCTTTTGCAGTGGAAGCTGGCAGGAAGTCCAGAAAAGAGAGAGGAGATACAAGAAAAAGGCAGACACTCTAATAACTGCCTTATGGGCTCCTGGCCCCAGAGTCCCTGAGATGCACCTGTTGACTGCTGCAAATGTGGTGAGTCAGGGCACTTCAGGAGGGACTGTCTGAACAGTGGGAGGAGGTCACCTGTGCCCTGTCCAGTTTTCAATGAGGACCATGGAAGGGCAAACTGTCTGCAGAGACATAGGTCAATGGGTCCAGGGTCAGTTTCCCAAATGGTCCAGCAGGATTGATGGGTCCCATGGCACCTCTCCTTTGCTCTGGTGGTTCAGATCACCATTTCCATCCAGGAGCCCCAGTGATTCTGTGGGTTGAGAAAAGGAGGGTGGACCTCCTCCTGGAATCTGGAGCAGGTCATTCAGTTCTCCTCTCCAATCTAGGCTCTTCTCCTCTCTTGACATGACCTTGAGTGCTGTCTCAGATCTCCTTCCTCCACCGTGTTAGGAGTCAACAGAGTCCTGTGAATATAGAGAACTTTTCTATGTGAGGGGTTTAGTTTTTTTTTTTTTTTTTTTTCTTTTGGAAAACACCTTAATAGGCCAGGTTCCCAATTCCTGGAACTCCCTTTCCCTCCCTTGTCTGAGGAAGACATGGTCCCACAGCTTCACCAGTTTTTGATAGGGAAGCAATAGAGAAGGTGCCCCTACCAATTGCTAGATTCAATTTGGTGAGGGCCACCTGGGACTAATTTAATGGGTCCATACACCCTCCTGAGGCACCTTTTGTTCCCAAGGTTTGGTTTGAAGACCTGGAATGGAACACTAGACCTGAGACAGACCACAGCAGGAATCGAAGGGTACAGCACAGGTGAGCCTGGCTAATTCCTACAAATTAAGCCCTCCCACTTTGTTGATGTAGGACATGCTCACATCCATGACATAGTTAAGATATAGGGAACTCAAAGGTTACTGACAACAGGAGGCTTAGGCACTGCACAGGTAAGTGAGAATATTCCTGAGGCTATGTCTCCCTACTTCATGGGTAAAGGTTGCACTTGCACCCACGGTCAGCACCTGCACAGGTTGCCAGGACTCAGGGATATAAAGTCAGAAGGAGAAAAAGGGATGTCTTTTTTTTCTCTCCATCAGGTACCCTAGGTATTTGTTAGGAAGAGGGAGAACAATGGGATGCCTTCTTCTGCTCTTTTCAGATGGGTAACCAATCATTTTCAGCCTGCACTCCTCTCCAGTGCATCCCAAATCACTGGAACCCATTTCACCCTCAGACGTTGGAGAAAGAAATAAAATATATTTTTCTTTTTTCCTCCTTTGTCCTCTCTTCACGGATGTGTAATTGCATCTCCGTAGCACAGGACATTCCCCTCAGATATATCCTCCAAACTGGGATGAATTTTATTTTCCCAAACCATAACTGCTTGGCAATTACTTGAGGAGGGACAAGTTCTCTTTGTCTTTTTCCCCTTCACAGGACTCTAGGGTCAACAGGGCTCCATGGCTCAGGGGAAGAGAACCCAGAAGCCTGTCATGCTGGCAAAATGGTAAAAGTTCTTACCAGTCTGAATTTTGACTTATTTCTCTCTGTGCAACTGGTTACATGAATGGTAAAAGGCACTACATTCTCTGTCCCTCCATGAAAGCCAGAAATATTTGCCATTTGGCATGGCTAAGGTCAGGTAATAAGAGATTTAAAAGAACTTCTTAAAAAAAGAGTGCTATGGTTAAAAGTCAGGTTAAATAAAGAAGGATATCCAAGTTTAGGTATATTTAAAAGGCCTTTATGTCTTTTCTCTTCGGGAATCTTGTTTTTCTGGAAAAAGGTTTTTCTTCTTAGTCAGCTGAATTATCTGTTTCCATTTTTTGTCTTGCCACTCTTAATGTACACATGAGGGACTCCAGGATGACTTCTAGTGGCCTGGGATTCCTTGGAAAAAGGGCTATACCCCCAGCCCAGTAATCCAATTAAGAGTTTGGCATATGAAAAATATTACAGCTGCTAGATCTCCTTCTGTCTATCTGTGTAGATAGATATGTGTTATGTTTGTGATGCTTATATGAAAGATCTCTCTAATTCATTGGCTTAAGGAAAATTAAGGGCTTAGATAAAATATTTTTAAAGAAAAATAGAAGCTGTAATGCCATTCAGTTCACATGAGTTTAATCTTTGAGAAATAGAAACAGTTATAAAGATTATTGCTAAAATAAAAACGTCTTCAAAATGTAGACATGTGGTCCAAACTGGTAAATCTAAAATTCTGATGTCTGAGTATGTGTTATCAATTATAATTAGGGTTATTTTGTTAGGTTATAGTAGACTATAGAGGTGACCACATTTATTTGTCAATCATATTTGACTGTTACTACCCTAGTACATTTTGATATTAACAGACAATTGTATTGTTTTTATCCTCTTCAAAAAATGGATTATAGTTCTTCAGTGTAGGTTTCTGGTAACTTTGGAGATTGTGAACAGGAATTTCCTGGGTGGACTAAACTAATGGAAGACAGAAGTAATCTTTTTTTAAATTTTTTGCTTGGAAAATTGCTAACAGTTTGTTTATTTTTCAGCATCAAGGAAGCTTTTATTTTGAGCTATTTGCAGCTTTTGAAAGAGAGTAAAGTATATTCCTGAGAACCAACCAGTAATATCTGACTGCAGCTCAGAAGAGACAAGAGGGATGGGCCATGAAAATCCAAGTGGTCATGCAATAAAAGCCTCAGATAATGGCTTCCTTTTTACCAGGGATTCTTAGATAGGCCTCTGAGAGAGATCCCACTGCCATTTTTCCAAAAACAATGCCTCTGTCAGCATAAAGCATTCAAGAGTGGCTACTGTTCCTATACCAATGGCAGTTACGTGTACCTCTTCTGAGGGGGGATTTATGGCAACAGTGGGCCATCTGAAGTGGCCATTGCCACTGCACCAGCTGCAGTGGGAAGGCATGAGTGGTGGTGGCAGGACCAACTTCAAAAGCAGCAGTGGCAATGAGGAGACCACTGTGCCCCATATCCCCTGCATCCCATGTTCCTGATACAGCTGACTGTGCTGTCCCCACCCTTGCACAGGTGGATGAGAACCATTCCCAGGCCTGTAGTTTTTGTCACTCTGAACCCTGGGCCCACACCACTGCTCTCGCCTGCCACTGCTGTGGGGATAGTGTTTAGAAGAGGCAGACAGTCCCCAGACCCCTATGTCATGGGGACCATTGTGATTGGGCCGGGCCAATTCACCTACCAGCAAGGAAGCTGCGTGGTTAGGCAGAGAGGGGCTCCAAGGTGGAGCTGGGCTGGGGTATTGCCATGCTTGCAAACAGAGCATGGGGGCCAGGCCTGGGGTGCAAAACTAGGGCTGTGCTTGGGACTCCAGGGCTAAAAGTGAGAGTGGTGCCCACTTTGGAGACCTGGCCAGTGGCTCAGTCACTGCGCCCACTTCATCAAGAGGGCTGGGTTCCTGCATCTCAGAAGGAGGCTCTGTGCAGGGCCTCCTTGGGCCATGCCCCTGGGGTTTGCCACAGATTGGGTTGATTCCTGGGCCTGATGCTCCCAATGGTCAGGCCCGGGGCCCATGATCTGCTCCTGTAGTGCCCCTTAGGCAGGGCAGTGAACCAGGTGAGAGGGAGCCCTGGGCCACTCCTTAACCCTGGGACCGTGAGGGCAGCTCATGGTAATGTTGCTTCTGCCCTGGAGGCTGGCTTGTGCCCAGCAAGGACCTGGAGTCCCTGTCTCAGGGTAGAAGGGGGTGTGGCCAGAGATGCACACTCGACAGTGCCAGTGGGAGCCAGGAGCAAGCCCAGCCTCTGTGAGGCTGGGTCCTGGGTGTGGCTCCAACTGCCCAAGTAGGGGCTGTAGACCTGGGCCTCTTTGTGCTTTGGGGAGCGAGAAACAGGAAGAAGTCCTATTATTCCTGGGTGCAGGTTCAGCCACCCAAGTTGGGGCTGTGCACCAGGGCCTTTCTGCACTCTCAGGGGCCCAGAAAGTCCCCTGCCATGCTTGCAGGCTCAGAAGTTCCTGCTCCAGCTACCTGGCTTCTCCCCACTGTCAGTACCCACTCCTATCTCAGAGCAATGTGGGACTGAGCCTGAATGCTGTCACAGCCCTACCAGGGGTTCACACATTTGGGACAGTGCTGACACACCAGCCTTCTGTTGCCTCGGCCCCGTCTGGATGTTGGGCACCAACAAGAATGGGAAATAGGCCAAGAAGGGGGCTGAGAATGACTCAGCACTGGCCTGCAGATGCCCCTTGGTATGAGCAGCCTGGTCACCATGGATGGTAGCAGGAGGCAGATGGGATCCTGGGTGGAAGGGAACTTGTCCCCAGTGAGGCCCCACGTTCAGGCCAGGGAAAGCCTGAAGGCTGGGAGCCTGGCTGCCAGTCCCATGAACCAGAATGGGGACTTGTGGTGCCTTTTCTGGGCCTGCCCATGGCTGCTCATGGATCAGTTGGCATGTACTTTCTCCCCTCTGTGGCTCATAAAAGCCCTGGGCCCAGCCAGATTAGAGCAGAGGTTGGAGAGAAGATAGGATTACCAGTTGCAGAGAAGCTACCCTCTTTGCTGAGAGATATAGAGACAATGGGACAAACTGCCTGCAGAGAGGAGCCACCCACTCCAGGGCCTACTCTCTGCAAAGAGCTGCAGATGATGGAACAACTAGCTGTAGAGAGGAGCTACCCTTTTTCCTGATAGCTGAACACTTTTCAGGATGATCAGCAGGAGTTCCCTCTCTGCTGAGAACAGAACACTTGTTGGAATGACCTGCCTGCAAGGATGAGCTACTCTCTCTGCTAGGAGCTGAAAACTTGTTGGGATACACTGGCTACAGAGAGGAGCTGCCCACTTTGAGTCTTCTCTGAGCTGTTCTGTTGTTCAATAAACCTCCTCTTTGTCTTGCTTACCCTCCACTTTTCCACATACCTCATTGTATTAGTTTGTTTTCACACTGCTGATAAAGACATATCTGAGACTAGGTAATTGGTAAAGAAAAGGAGGTATAATGGACTTACAGTGTCATGTGGCCTGGGAGGCCTCACAATCATGGTGAAAGGTGAAAGTCACATCTTACATGGTGACAGGCAAGAGATAATGAGAGCCAAATGAAAAGAGTTTCCCCTTATAAAACCATCAGATCTTGTGAGACTTTTTCACTATCATGAGAACAGTATGGAGAAAACCATCCCAGTGATTTAATTATCTCCCACTAGGCCCCTTCCACAACATGTGAAAATTATGGGAGCTATAATTCAAGGTGAGATTTGGGTGGCAACATAACCAAACCATATCACTCATTCTTCCTGGTCACAGGACAAGAACTCACGACCCACCAAATGGTGAGGCTAAAAGAGCTGTAACACAAACAAGGCTAAAACATGTCCCTTGCTTGCCACATTGCATGTGAAGAGAAGGAGAGAAGACCTGTGGCCCTATGAGAAACCCAGACCTGTGACTTTCTCTTTGGGGCCCTGCAGCTACTGGTGTCTCCAGGTTTTTAGGGCCTACTGCCTTCCCTGTTGCCAGCCAGAGATTCTGCTTGTCATGCACCTGATCCAACTGCAGCCTCGCAGAGAGCTGGCACCCATACCAGCACCTGGGGCTGTCCACCCAATCGCAGCAGTCAGTGTGTCTGACTGTGCACTGCCTGGACACCACACTCACTCACACAACCCCTCACCACTTCATGCCCGACTCACAGTCTCCCTTGGAGGTGTCAGATTCAGGTCGGTAGTGTGAGATGAGCGCAGTCTACCAGGCCAAGTGGGTGGAACAAGCCCAGTGGGCTCGAGCAAGGCTCAGGCAAAGGTGCTACTGGCCAGAGGTTTCTTGCCAGAAAAGTGACATCCCAAAGACCTTGTATCACCATTCTCATGATAGTGAGTGAGTTTTTATGAGATCTGATGATTTTATAAGGGGTTTTTCCCCCTCTTTGCTCTGTACTTTTCATTCTTGCATCATGTGAAGAAGGACATGTTTGCTTTCCCTTCCACAATGATTGTAAGTTTCCTGAGGCCTCTCCAGCCCTGCAGAACTTTGAGTCAATTAAACCTCTTTATAAATTACCCAATCTCATGTATGTCTTTGTTAGCACCATGAAAATGGACTAATACAGTAAAATGGCACTGGGTAGTGGGGTGTAGCTATAAAGATACCCAAAAATGTGGAAGTGACTTTGAAACTGGGTAACAGGCACAGGTTGGAACAGTTTGGAAGGCTCAGAAGAAGATGGGAAAATGTGGGAAGTTTCGAACCTCCTAGAGACTTGGAGAGCTCAGAAGATAGGAAGATGTGGAAAAGTTTGGAGTTTGCTAAAGACTTGTTAAACAGCTTTGACCAAAATGTTGAGAGTGATGCAGAAAATAAAGTCCAGGCTGAGGTGGTCTTAGATGGAGATTAGGAACTTGTTGAGAACTGGAGTAAAGGTCACTCTTTCTATGCAAAGAGACTGGTGGCATTTTGCCCCTGCCTAGAGATCCGTAGAAATTTGAACTTGGGAGAGATGATTGAGACTATCTGACAGAAGAAATTTCTAAGCAGCAAAGCTTTCAAGAGGAAGCAGAGCATAAAAGTTTGAAAAATATGCAGCCTGACAATGCAACAGAAAAGAAAAACCCATTTTCTGTGGAGCAAATCAAGCCTGCTGCAGAAATTTGCATAAGTAACAAGGAGCCAAATGTTAATCATCAAGACAATGGGGAAAATGTCTCTGGGGGCACGTCAGAGGCTTTAACAGCAGCCCATCCCACAACAGGTCCAGAGACCTAGGAGAAAAAAATGGTTTTCTGGGCTGGGTCCAGGGCTTATCTGCTGTGTGCAGGCTTGGGACTTGGGGCCTTGTGTCCCAGCTGCTAAAGCTGTGGCTAAAAGAAGCCAACACAGAGTTTAGGTCATTGCTTCAGAGGATTCAAGACCCAAGCACTGACAACTTCCATGTACTGTTGAGCTTGCAAGTGCACAGAAGTCCACAATTGAGGTTTGGGAAACTCCACCTAGATTTCAGAGAATGTAGAAAAAGGCCTGAATTTCCATGCAGAAGTTTGCTGCAGGGATGATGCCTTCATGGAGAACCTCTGCTAGGGAAGTGCAGAAGTGAAATGTGGGGTCAGAGGCTCTACATGGAGTCCCCACTTGAGCTCTACCCAGTGGAGCTGTGAGAACAGGGACACCATCCTCCAGAACCCAGAATGGTAGATCCACTGACAGCTTGTACCATACACCTAGAAAAGCCACAAACACTCAATGCCAACCTGTGAAAGCAGCCAGGAGGGGTGTTTTTCCTGCAAAGCCACGGGGATGGAGCTGCCCAGAGCTGTGGGAGCCTACCTCTTGCATCAGTGTGACCTGGATATGAGACATGGGGTCAAAGGAGATCATTTTGGAATTTTAAGGTTTAACGACTGCCTTGTGAGGTTTCAGACTTGCATGGGGCCTGTGGTCCCTTTGTTTTGGTGAATTTCTCCCATTTAAATCCAGTGTATTTACCCAATGCCTGTACCCCCATTGTATCCAGGAAGTAACTAACTTGCTTTTGATTTTGCAGGTTCATAGGCAGAAGAAACTTGCCTTGTTTCAGATGAGACCTTGGACTTGAAATTTTGGGTTGATGCTGGAATGAGTTAAGACCTTGGGGGACTGTTGGAAAGGCATCGTAGTGTTTACAAATGTGAGGAAATGAGATGTGGGAGTGGCCAGGGTGGAATGATATGGTTTGGTTGTGTCTCCACCCAAATCTCATCTTGTAGTTTCCATAATCCCCACATGTCATGAAAAAGACCTGGTGGAAGGTACTTGAATAATGGGGGCGGCATTCTCCATGCTATTCTTGTGATAGTGGGTATATTCTCACAAGATCTGATGGTTTCATAAGGAACTTCCCACCACTTCACTCTGCACTTCTCTTTCCTGTTACCGTGTGAAGAAGGACGTGTTTGCTTCCCCTTCTGCCATGACTATAACTTTCCTGAGTCCTCCCCAGCCATGCTGAACTGAGTCAATTAAACCTCTTTCTTTTATAAATTACCCAGTCTTCATATGTATTTATTAGTAGTGTAAGAATTAACTAATACAATTTTCTTTCATTCTCTGGGCTAAGAATATGAGTTTACATTTTTAGAAGACAAACAGATGTCCAAGAAACCGTGTGTAAGAGTTCAATTTTCTCTGCATACTCATCCACATGTTACATTTTTTTTTAATACTAAGTAAACTTACTGGTGTAAAATGATATCTCAGTGTTGTTTTAACTAGCATTTTTCTGATGCTTAGTGATTTTGAATAATTTTTAATAACCATGTATGTTTTTTGTGTATTTTATCACACTCCAGAGGTTGTCTGTTCACTCTGTTGATTATTTTTAACTGTCCAGAAGATTTTTTTTTCATTAGCCCAATTTGTCTATTTTTGTTTTTGTTGCCTCTGTTTTAGAGATCTTAGTCATGAATTGTTTGCCTAAACCAATGGCTTCCAGACTGTTTCCTAGGTTTTCTTCTGGTATTTTTATAATTTCAGATCATACATTCGAGTCTTTAATTCATTTTTAGATGATTTTTGTATATGGTGGGAGATAGTGATCCAATTTTATTCTTTTGCATATGGTAATCCAATTTTCAAAGCATTATTTATTAAAAACAGTGTTCTTTCCCCAGTGTATGTTCTTGTTGATTTTGACAAAGATTAGTTAATTCATTGGCTGTAGATATGTGTCTTTTTTTTTCTGGAGTCTTTATTCTGGTCCATATATATAATATATATATATATAGTATATACACACGCACATATATATTATATATACACTATACTATATATATACTATATAACCAAGGAAGAATGGTACTGGTATAATACCAGTATAATATGTATATAATATATACATATTATATATGCAATGCATATGATATATACTTTTTTTGGTTACTGCATATATATTCTCTCTACATATATATAATATATATACACTATACACATATATATTTTTGTTGTTGTTGTTGTTGTTGTTCCACTTTTCTCCAAGAAGTGTAACAAAACAAAGATGCCCACTTTTACAATTCATATTTGGCATATTACTGGAAGTCCTTGTCATAGCAACTAGGTGACAGAAATAAAATAAAAGGATCCAAAATGGAAAAGAGGAAACCAAATTGTCTGTTCACTGATAATATAATCATACCTAGAGAACCCTAAATACTCTATTATTAGTATTTTGATAAAAATTGCAGTGAATCTGTAGATAGATTTGAGTAACATGGGCATGTTAACAATATCTATACTTCCAATACATGAACAGAAAATATCTATTTTTATATATTTCCCAATATGTGTCATCAATGTTTTACAGTTTTCATTGTAGAGATCTTTTACTTCAGTTAAGTTTATTCCTAGGTAACTCATTTAATTTGTAGCTATTGTAAATGGGATTACGTTTTTGATTTATTTTTCAGATTGTTTGTTATTGGCATATAGAAATAATAGTAATTTTTGTATGTTGATTGTGTACTCTGGAATTCTACTGCATTTGATTGCTAGTTCTAAAAGTTTTTTGGTGGAGACGTTAGGTTCACCTTGATATAAGATTATATCATCTCAAAACAAGAATAATTTGATGACTTCTAGTCCAGTATGTATGTACTTCTTTCTCTTATCTAACTGCATTCTCTAGAACTTCTTATTATAGATATAATAACAGTGGCAAAAGTGAGCAATCTTGTCTTGTTCCAGATCTTAAGAGAAGGACTTTCAGGGTTTTTTTTTTTTTTTTTTTTTATCTTTGGTAAGATACAAACTGTGAGTCTATCATATTGCTTTCATTGTATTGATGTCTGTTTATTTTATCCCTAATATTTTGAGAGTTTTTATTATAAAGAAGTGTTGAATTTTATAAAATATCTTTTCAGCATGAATTTAAATGATCACATGATTTTCTCCATAGTTCTACTGATACAATGTATCATATTTATTGATTTGCACATATTGAAGCATTCTTGCATCCCTGAAATGAATCCCACTTGTTTACCCCAAATGACATTATTTTGTTGTAGATTCAGGGTATATGTGTGCAAGTTTGTTACAAGAGAATATTGCAAGATGCTGAGGTTTGCACTTCTAAGGATCCCTTTGCCCGAGTAGAAAACATCATCCCTAATTTGTAATTTTTCTCTTTTTTTAACTTTTATTTTAGTTTCAGGCATACAAGTGCAGGTTTGTGATATAGATAAATTTTTATTCCTGTGGATTTAGTATACATATTAGTTACAAGGTAATAAGTATCATATGCAATAGGTAGTTTTTCAATCCTCTCTCTCCTCCTGACATCCACCTTCAAGTACACCTACGTGTCTGTTGTTCACTTCCTTGTGTCCATGTGTACTCAGTGTTTAGCTCCCACTTATACGTGAGAACATGCAGTATTTGGTTTTCTATTTCTGCATTAGTTTACTTAGGATAGTGACCTCCAGCTTCATCCATGTTTTGCCACACAGGACATAATCTCATTCTTTTTATGGCTGCATAGTATTCCATGGTGGATATGTACCACATTTTCTTTATCCAGTCTACCATTGATGCACATTTAAGTAGATTCCATGTATTTGCTATTGAGAATAGTACTGAGATGAACATAAGAGTGCATGAATCTTTATGGTAGAACAATTTGTATTCCTTTGAATATATATCCAGTAATGGAATTTCTCAGTAGAATATTAATTCTGCTTTGAGTTCTTTGAGAAATCATTGCACTGCTTTCCACAATAGCTAAACTAATTTACATCCCCATCAGCATTCTCTTTTCTCTACAACCTTACCTGCATCTGTTAATTTTTGACTTTTTAATAATAGTCTTTCTGACTCATATGAGATGGCATTGCAGATTTGTTTTGTATTTCTTTAGTTATTAGTCATATTGAACATTTTTTCATATGCTTGTTGACTTGTTGTGCATGTCTTCTTTTGAAAAATGTCTGTTCATGTCCTCTGCCCACTTTTATTGGGTTGTTTTCTTATTGATTATTAGTTTGTTCCTCATAGATTCTGGATATTAAACCTTTGTTGGATGGATAGTTTCCAAATATTTTCTCTCATTCTGTAGGCTCTTTCTTTACATTGCTAATAGTTGATATTGCTACACAGAAGCTCTTTAGTTTAATTAGGTCCCACTAATCAATGTTTGTTTTTGTTGCAATTGCTTTTGGCATCTTTGCCATGCAATTTTTGCCTAGGCCTATGACCAGAGGGCTGTTTTTTAGGTTTTCTTCTAGGATTTTTACAGCTGGAGGTCTCATATTTAAGGCTTTAATCCATCTTGAGTTAATTTTTGTATATAGTGAGAGATCAAGGTCCAATTTTATTCTTCTCCATATAGATAGTTTTTCTAGCAATATTTATTTAATAAGATATTATTTTCCTATTGTTTATTTTTGTAAACTTTGTGGAACATTAGTTGGTTGTAGCTGTGCAGCTTTATTTCAAGGGTCTCTTCTGTTCGATTGGTCTATGTGTATGTTTTTGTTTTGTTTATATCATATAATGATGTAGTTTATTATTTGTGTCTTGAAATATATTTTACCTCTTACAAATGTAGCCAGTCTTACTCCTTTTTGGTTTCCTTTTTCATCGAATATCTTTTTCATCCCTTTTTCATTCTATGTATGTCTTTATAGGTGAAATGAGTTTATTATAGGCAGCATATAATTGGGTCATGTGTCTTTTTAATCCATTAAACCACTCAATATCTTTTGATTGGAAAATGTAGTCTATTTTAATTCAATGCTATTACTCATACAAAAAGACTATTCTTATTTTGTTATTCATAACCAGATTGTTTTGTAGTAATCTCTTCCTTTCTTCACATCTGTATTCCATTGTGTAAAAGTGATATTCTCTGGTAGTATGTTGTAATTGTTTTGCTTTTTTTGTGTGTATCTTTTTTAGGTGTTTTGATTTGAGGTTACCGTGAGCCTTTAAAATAACATCTTATAATAAATTATTTTAAACTGACTACAACTAAACTCTGATAAAAACATCAACAACGTACAAGCAAACAATTGAAAAGAAAATTTTAAAAAGCCCTCTACCCTTAAACTCACTCCCCCGTATTTTAACTTTTATTGTGTCTTATTTCTATTTTACTTTCTAGCATTTAAAATGTTTTCGTAGCTATTATTTTTGATACGTTTGTCTTTTAGTCTTTCTAGTCAAAATATTAGTGGGTTACACACCATTACAGTGTTATTCTGTATTTGTCTTTTTACTTAGTTTTACCAGTAAGCTTTATACCTTCAAATGATTTCATATTGCTTGCCGATGACCTTTTCTTTCAGATTGAAGATCTCCCTTCAGCATTTCTTCTAGGACAGGCCTGGTGTTGACAAAATCCTTAAGATTTTATTTTTCTGGGAAAGATTTTATTTCTCATATTTATAGAATGCAGGATATTTTCACTGTATATAATATTCTAGGATAAAATTAAAATAATTGAACTCATGCAGATAGAAAGTAGAATTATGGTTTTCAGAGACCTGGAATATTATGGGGGGAATTGTATGTTATTAATGGGTGCAAAAATATAGTTATATAGAATGATTAAGATCTAGTAGTTGCAAGAACAACAGGGTAACTATAGTCAACAATAATTAATTGTAAATGTAAAAATAACTAAAAAGTAAAGTTAGAATATTTCTAACATAAATAATAAATGCTTGAGGTGATGGATATCCCAATTATCCTGATTTGATTATTACACACTGTATGTCTGTATCAAAACGTCACCTGTGTCCCATAAATATACACCTATTATGTATACATAATAGTTAAACATTAAAAATTCTAAAAAATTTCCTACAACAAATTTAATTTATAAAATCAAAGCATATAAAGTGTCCATTATTGATAAGTGTTATCAAGTATAAATGAAAGAGGATGAAGGAAAAAGACTGAAGAGAATGGCAGAGATTTTTATAGAATGATCAAGATAGGATTCTCTGAGTAAGTTATATTTTTTGAACCAGCCAAATGAAGCAAAAAAGGAGAACACTTTCTATATAGGAAATAACAAATCCAAAAAGATTGAAGTGAGAATAAACTTCTCAGTTTCAAGGAACATCAAGAGGTGCAGAAAGTCTGTATCTTGGAGAATAAAATGAGAATAATAATAGAGGAAATCAAATCAGAGAAATACAAGAAATGTAGATTAGGCCGGACGCAGTGGCTGACACCTGTAATCCCAGCACTTTGGGAGGCAGAGGCCAGTGGATCACCTGAGGCCAGGAGTTCGAGACTAGCTTGGCTAACATGGTGAAACCCCATCTCTACTAAAAATACAAAAATTAACCAGGTGTCGTGACACATGCCTGTAATCCTAGCTAATTGGGAGGCTGAGACACAAGAATCACTTAAACCAGGGAGGCAGAGGTTGCAGTGAGCTGAGATTGTGCCACTGCACTCCAGTCTGGGTAATAGAGTGAGACTTGATTTTTGTTTCAAAACAAAAAAAAAAGAAAGAAAATAAAAAAAAGAAAGAAAATAAAAGAAAAAGAAAGAAATTTAGGTTGTGCAGAGCCTGCAATCATTATAAAAAATAGTTCACACACTTCTCGTTTGCTTGTTAGTCTATCTAAGTTGGTGGTCCACATGCCTGCCTCTTTAACATAACGAGCAAGGGCCATGTCTAATTCATTTTGATATCCCTAATACTTAGCACTGGCATTTTGTAGGTATATAATAAACTTATACTGAATTGTGCATATTATGAAAAATACCTTGAAAAAATAACTTATCAGTGAGTCCCATTTTGACAGTGAAGTCAGTTTAAAGATTATTTTATTTCACTTAACCATCATAATATGCCTAGGAAGAAAAAGAATGATCGTGAAAAATGTGTTTTGAAGATTAGCACTAAGTATTAGGTATATATTCTATGCAACTTCATCTCACATTTTTCTCCTATTGCTTTATTGTATTAGCATTCTTGGTGAGGCCTAGAATACTAAATCATGCAGCTATACGGGGAATGCACTTGATTTCTAATTCATACTTTAAATGTTAGGTGAACTACTTTTCAGTGAAATTGTAAGGGGGCAAGTTGACCCTTATAGCACTCAGCCTTCCTCTTCAGTATCCATCCACCTTTCATGACATTTTTATTTCTGAAGGTGCTCCTCAATGGAATTGCTCTTTCAAAGCTCTTAACTAATCCTGACTATTATGTTACTAAATTGCAGCTAAAACACTTATCTACTGAGTGGTCATGATGGAACTAAAAATAATAAGAAACTCTAATGGTAGAATTTCAGGCACTTTATCATGCATAGGGAATCTATTTTGTCAGACAGAAAATTATTCCAAGCACTCCTTAAATATCATTACCTAAAGAAGCCGCCTATTCTTCAGGGAAGACATATGCAGCAGAGGAAACCACCAACTGCTTTTTTCAACTATAATACACCCTGTATCACTCAAGTTTCAGGTACAGGAAAAAGAAAAATATTGAGATATTTTCAGCTGAAAGATATTTAATACAAAAAACTAGGTGCTTAATATATTTTTGGAAGGACTTGATGCTTAGGTACTCACTGGAACTTCAGGAATTACACCCAGAGCAATGTCAGAAAACCTAATTACCAGATAACTTGTTACTTCTGTCATAATCAGACAGGTGAGGATCGAGGTAACCTGCACTGAAATTGTTCATAGATACCTTACTTTTGCTATACTCCAGAGAATGCAGAGAAATAAGATTAGGTGACTGCCACCACCAGCATTACCATTATAATCTGACAAAATAACACCTCCGCAACTGTGTTCTTCAGCAGTAATGAGAAGGCTTCTATCTCTCTTCAGCCTTCCAAATCACACATAAATAAGTCTAATTGACAGAAATAAATACTCATCCCAAACTGTAGCTGTAAAGAATTTGAGCAGTGCTGTCTATTATGTTTTTGAATAACACTTGGGAATATTTTTGGATTTACAGATAAGTCATAAAAATTGTATAGATGGTTTTTATATCACTCGAAACCAATTTTCCCTATTGCTAATATCTTAAATTTGTATGATACATTTGTAAAAACTAATAAATAAATATTGATACACTATTACTATCTGGAGTCAATACTTTGTTTGAACGTCCTTAGTTTTTATCTAATGTCCTTTTGTGTCCTGGAATACCATCTAGATACCATATGACATTTAGTTATCATGTCTTCTGAGACTCCTCTTGTCTGTGTTAGATTCTCAGACTCTCTTTTGTTACTTTTAGCTTGAGAGTTTAATAAATGTTGGTGAAGTATTTTGCAGATTGCCCTTCAATGTGAGGTTTTACTGTATTTTTCTCATGGTTAGGGTTTATAGGTTTTGAGAGGAAGATCACAGAAGTAAAGTGCCATTTTCATCACCTCATATCAACAGTATATGCTATCAACACCATTTATTTTTGTAGATATGGGCCTTGATCATATGCCTTAAATAAGGTTTGTCTGCATATGTCCTTATCTATTGTGTTCCATTGTCTGATGTGTCTGTTTTGTTGAAGTCTCATGCTGTTTTAATTACTATAGCTTTATAGTGTAGTTTGAAATCAGGAAGTGTGATGCCTGAAGTTTTGTTCTTTTTTTGTGTGTGCCTTAGCTATTTGAAATTTTTGGTAGCTTCATATGAATTGTATAATTTGTATAGATTTCTATTTAAAATTCCACGGGCATTGGATAGATATTGCATTGAATCTGTGAATCATTTTGGATAGTATGGACATTTCAGCAATCTGTTTTCAGTTCATAACAATTCAATTCATAAACACAGGATATCTTTCAGTTTATTTGTGTCATCTTCAATTTCTTTCATTAAGGTTTTATCGTTTTCATTTTAAAGGTCTTTAACCTCCTTGGATAAATTTGTTCCTAAGAATCATTTTTGAAACTATTATAAATGTATTTTTTCCATTCACTTCTTTCTCAGATACTTAATTGTTAATGTATGAAAACATTATAAATGTGTGCATGTTTGTTTTGTATTTGACAACTGTAATGTACTCATTTATCAGTTCTAAGAGGTTTTTTTTTTTTTTTTTGGTAGAATCTTTAGGGTTTTCTATCTATAAGATTATGTTTTCAGCAAATAGTGGCAACTTCACTTCTTTCTTTCCAGTTTGGAGTCTTTATATTTCTTTAGTTTACCTAACTGCTCTGGCAAAGTCTTCCAATATTGTGATGAATAGAAGTGACAGGATTGGAAATCTTTGTCTTGCTCCAGGTCTCAGAGGAAAGCCTTTCAGTTTTTCACCATTGAGCATGATAGCTGTGGGCTTCTCATACATTGTATTTATTGTGTTGAGATAAATTTCTTCTATACCTAGTTTGGAAAGAGACGTTATTATGTAATGCTGTTTAATGTTGTCAAATGATTTTTACATATAATGAAAAGTTATGGCCGGGCGCGGTGGCTCAAGCCTGTAATCCTAGCACTTTGGGAGGCCGAGATGGGCGGATCACAAGGTCAGGAGATCGAGACCATCCTGGCTAACACGGTGAAACCCCGTCTCTACTAAAAAGTACAAAAAACTAGCCGGGCGAGGTGGCGAGCGCCTGTAGTCCCAGCTACTCGGGAGGCTGAGCCAGGAGAATGGCGTAAACCCGGGAGGCGGAGCTTGCAGTGAGCAGAGATCCGGCCACTGCACTCCAGCCTGGGTGACAGAGCGAGACTCCGTCTCAAAAAAAAAAAAAAAAAAAAGAAAAGTTATGTTTTGGTCTTTCATTCTGTTAATATGATATATTTATTTATTTGTGTATGTTGAAGCATCTCTGCATTCCAGAGACAAATCCCACTTGATTATGATGAAGGATTTTTTAAAAGTGTTGCTGCATTTGGCTATATGTAATTTTCTTTTCCTATAATGTCCATGTTTGGCTTTGGTATCAGGGTAATGCTAGCCTGATAAAAACAATATGAAAACATTCCATCCTCTTTGATTTTTTGGAACAGTTTGAGAAGGACTGGTATTAATTCTTTATTAGATGTTTGCTGAAATTCAGCAATGAAACCATCAGGTCCTAGGTTGCTCTTTCATGGGAGACTTTTAGCTACTGCTTCAATCTCCTTACTCACTAATTATCTGTTTAGTTTTTCTATTTCTTCATGATACAGTCTTGCTAAGTTTCAAGTGTCTGGGAATTTACCTATTTCTTCTAGGTTATCCAATTTGTTGATATACAGTTGCTCATAGTAGTCCCTTAAAATTCTTTGTATTTCTGTGATATCAGTTGTAATGTCTCCCTTTGCATTTGTGATTTTATTTACTTGAAACTTTTGTTTTTTATTTCTTAGATTAGCTAAAGTTTTGTCAATTTTTTATCTTTTCAGAAAAACTGTTCATTTTATTTCTTGTATAGTTTTTCTAGCCTCTATTTCATTTATTTCTGCTATGACCATTATTATTTTCTTCCTCCTGCTAACTTTGAAATTTGTTTGTTGTTTTTCATTTCTTGAGGCGTAACATTAGGTTTATAAAGATATTTCTTCTTTTTCATGTAGTGTTTATTGCTATATAATTTTATTTATTTATTTTTGAGACACGGTCTCAATTTGTCACCCAGGCTGAAGTGAGTGGCACGATCATGACTCATGGAAGCCTCAACCTCCCAGGATCAAGTGATTCTCCTACCTCAGGCCCCCAAGTAGCTCAGACTACAGACTTAAGCCACCATATCAAGTTAATTTATTATTATTATTATTACTATTACTATTACTATTATTATTATTGTAGAGACAGGGTCTCACTATTTTGCCCTGGCTGCTCTTGGAATCCTGGGCTCAAGAAATCATCCCACCTCACCCTCCCAAAGGGCTAGGATTACAAATTTGACCTACTACACCTGGACAACTTTCTACTTAAAACAGCTTTTGCTGTAACATATAAGGTTTAATATGTTGTGTTTTCATTTTTATCCATCTAAAGATATTTTTAAAATTCCTCTTTTAATTTTTTCATTTACCCATTGGTTGTTCAAAAGCATTTTGCCTAATTTCCAAGTATTTTTAAATCAAAACTTCAGATATTGATTTTTAGTTTTATACCATTGCAATCAGATAATATAATTGACATAATTTTAGTTTTCTTAAATTTCCAGAAGTTTGCTTTGTGTTTTGCCATGTTATCTATCTTGGAGAATGTTCTATGTGTGCTTGAGAAAAATATGTTTTCTGTAGTTTTTGGATAGAATGTTCTGTATATGTATGTTAGGTCCATTTTTTATAAAGTGTTGTTCAATTCAAATGTTGTATTAACTTTTTGTCTGAATTGTCTGTTTATTGTTGCAAGTAAGTTATTGAAGTCCCCTACTATTATTGTATTGCAATCTATTTCTCCCTTTATTTTCTTTAACATTTGTTTTACATATTTAGTTCATCCAATAATGAGTGCATATATAATAATAATTGTTATATTTTAATATGGTTTGTATCTGTGTTCCAAACAATCTCATGTCAAATAGCAATCCCTAATGTTGGAGGAGGGGCCTGGTGAGAGGTGATATTGATCGTGGGAGCAGCTTTCTTATGAATGGTTTAGCACCATCCCCTTGGTACTCTCCTCACAATCATGAGTGAGTACTTGTGAGATCTAGTCATTTAAAAGTGTGTAGCACATTCTCTTTCTCTCTCTCTTGCTCCTGCTCCCAACATATGAGACATCTTACTTCTCCTTTGTCTTCTGCCATTATTAGATGCTCCCTGGGACCTCCTCAGAAACAGAAGCTGTTATGCTTCCTGTACAGCCTGCAGAACAGTTTGCCAATTGCACCTTTTTTCTCTATAAATTACCCAGTCTCAGGTATTTCTTTACAGCAGTGTGAGAATGGACTAATTCCGAAAATTGGTACCAATGAGTTGGGCATTGCTATAAAGATACCTGAAAATGTGGAAGTGACTTTGGAACTGGGTGATAGGTACAAGTTGGATGAGTTTGGCGGGCTCAGAAGAAGATACAAAGATGAGGGCAAGTTAGAACTTTCTAGAGACTGGGTGAATGACTGTGACTCAAATGCTCATAGTGATAGGGACAGTGAAGTTCAGGTTGATGAAGTCTCAGATAAAAATGAGAAACATATTGGGAACTGAACCAACAGTCACTTTTTTATGTCTTAGCAAAGAACTTGGCTGCACTGCACCCATGCCCTAGAGATCTGTGGAACTTTGAACTTCAGAATGTTGATTTAGGGTATCTGGCAGAAGAAATTTCTAAGCAGCAAAGCATTTAAGATGTGGCCTATCTGCTTCTAACAATCTTTTCTCGTATGTATGAAAAAAGAAATGACCTAAAGTTGGAATTTATATTTGAAAGGGAAGCAGAACATAAAAAATTGGAAAATTGTCACCCTAACTATGTGGTAGAAAGGAAAAGCCCATTTGCAGGGGATAAATCCAGTCAAGCTTCAGAAATTTGCATAAGTAAAATGAGCCAATAGTTAATAGCCAAGACAATGGGAAAAAGGCCTCAAAGGCATTTTAGAGAACTGTGTAGCAGTCTCTCGCTTCACAAGCCTGGAGTCCTAAAAGTACTGAATGGTTTTGTCAGCTAGGCTCAAGGCCTGCTGCCCTGCATGGCCTCTGAAGATTACTCCTTATATCCCAGCTGCTCCAGCTGAAGCTGTGACTCAAAGGGGCCCAGGTAGACTTTGGGCCACTGCTTCAGAGACTGTAAGTCATAAGCCTTGGCACTTACTGTGATTTTAAGCCTGTAAGTGCACAGAGTGGAAGAGTTGAGGCTTTGGAGCCTCTGTATAGATTTCAGAAGATGTATGGAAAAGCCAAGATGTTCAGTCTCTGCTGAAGGGTTGGAGCCCTCATGGAGAAGCTCTACTAGGTTCTACACCTAGTAGAGTAATATGGAGAAAAAAAATATTGGATTGGAGCCCCCACAGAGAGTCGCCTTGGGGACAATGCCTAGTAGACCTGTGAGAAGAAGGCCACCATCCTCCAGACCTCAGAATGGTAGATTCACAAGCAGCTTGCACCCTGCACTCCTAAAAGCTGCAGAGAATCAATGCCATCCCATGAGAATAGCTACAGGGGGTAAATCCTGCAAAGCCACAAGAGCGGAGTTGTCCAAGGTCTTGGGAGCCTACCCTTCACACTACTGTGCCCTGGATGTGGGACATAAAGTCAAAGCTTTAAGATTTAATACTGCACTGCTGGGTTTCAAACTTGCATGGGATCTGCAGTCCTTTTCTTCTGGCCAATTTCTTCCTTTTTGAATAAGAGTATTTACCCAAATGCCTCTATCCCCATTGTATCTTGGGTGCAACTATCCTGTTTTTTATTCTACAGGCTCATAGGCAGAAAAGACTAGCTTTGTCTCAGATGAGACTGAGGACTTTGGCATTTTGAGTTAATGCTGTAATGAGTTAAGAGTTTGGGGAACTGGGTCAGGTGTGGTGGCTCACGCCTGTAATCCCAGCCCTTTGGGACACCGAGGATGCTGGATAACCTGAGGTTGGGAGTTCGAGACTAGCCTGATCAACATGGAGAAACCCAGTCTCTACTAAAAATATACAAAATTAGCCGGGCATGGTGGTGCATGCCTGTAATCCCAGCTACTCGGGAGGCTGAGGCAGGAGAATCACTTGAACCTGGGAGGCATAGGTTGTGGTGAGCCAAGATCGCGCCATTGCACTCCAGCCTAGGCAACAAGAGTGAAACTTCATCTCAAAAAAAAAAAAAAAAAAAAAAAAGAAGAAGAAGAAAAGAAAAAGAAAAAGAGAAACAAAGAGTTTGGGGGAAGTGTTTGGAAAGCATGATTGTATTTTGCAATGTAAGAAGTACATGAGATTTGGGAGGCTAGGAGTAGAATAATATGACTTGGATCTGTGTCCCTGCCAAATCTGTCAAATTATAATCTCTGATTTTGGAGGTGAGCCCTGGTGGGAAATGATTGGATTATGGGGTCAGCTTTCTCATGAATGGTTTAGCACCATCACCATGGTACTGCTCTTATAATCATGAGTGACTTCTCATGAAATCTGACTGTTTAAAAGTGTGCAGAACTGTCTCCTCTTTTTGTCTTATTCTCCTGCTTCCACCATGTGAGATGTCTTGCTCCCCCTTTGCCTTTTGCCATGATTGGAAGCTTCCCGAGGCCTCCCCAGAAGCAGAAGCCACTATGCTTCCTGTACAGCCTTTTGAATGAAGAGCCTATTAAACCTATTTTCTCTATACATCACCCAGTGTCAGGTATTTCTTCATAGAAATGTGAAAATCAACTAATACACAGCCTCTTGAAGAGTTTACTCCTTTATTATTATATAATGCTCTTCTTTGTGTTTTTTAAAATGATTTTTCACTTAAAGTTTATTTTTTTATATAAGCATAGTTACCTCTTTTCTCTTGATTTCAATATAAGTGGAATATCTTTTTCCATTCTTCTATGTACAGTCTATGTATGTCCTTAAAATTCAGATAGACCCATGGTATGCAGCATAGAGTTGGATCCTATTTTTTTAATCTATTTAGCCCCTATGTCTTTTTATTAAATGATGCATAAAAACTTACCACTATCATTTTGTTAATTGTTTTCTAGTTGTTTTGCAGAAATTTTTTTGTTTCTCTTTTTATTCTTTCTTTATGGTTTGATGGTTTTCTCCACTGCTATGCTTTGAATCATGTCTGTATTTGTTTGGTACTTTCCTACTAAAGAGATTTGCTTTGTGGTCATTATGAAGTTTACATAGAGTATCTTATAATGACAATAGCTTATTTCATGCTGATAACAATTTAACTTTGATTAAAAACAACAAATTTTATTTACACACATTTTATGTTTTGATGTCAGAATCCACATCAGTTTATGAGTATATCTGTTAACAATTATTTTGGCTTAACATATTATTAGTAGTTTTTTTTAATCCTCTTACTAGGAATATATTATTATTATAATCCTGGAGTATTATGAATAAGGCTCTGCTTTACTTATGCCACTGAGATTTGTGCTCTCATGATTTTTCTGTTATTACCAGGTTTTTTGTTTCAGTTTAAAGAATTTCCTTTAGTAATTCTTGTAAGGCAGGTATAGAGGTGATAAACTCCCTTAGTTTTTTTATTTTTGTCTGGGAATGTTTTGCTCTGAAAGACAGCTTTGCTCAATAAAGCATTCTTTGTTGTAATTTTTTTCTTTCTTTAATTATATTTAATATATAATCCCACTCTCTCCTGGCCTATACATTTCTTCTAAAAAATCCATTGGTAGTTATATTGAAAAATTTTTTATGATATATGTTTCTTATCTCTGGCTGCTCTCATAAGTTTTTTTTTTTTTTTTTTTTTTTTTGAGACAGGTTCTCACTCTGTCTCCCAGTCTGGAGTACAGTGTTGCAATCATGGGTCATTGCAACCTCAATTGCCCAGGATCAAGTGATCCTCCCACCTCAGCCTCCCAAGCAGCTGGGACTACAGGTGCATACCACTGTGCTTAGCCATTTTTAAATTTTTGTAGAGATGAAGTCTCACTTTGTTGTCTAGGTTGGTCTCAAACACTTGACCTCAAGAAATCCTCTCACTCTGGCCTCCGAAAGTGCTGGAATAACAGGCATGAGCCATCACACCCAGACTTGTCTTTGGTTTTTGATTTTAGTATTCTGTGTTTCAGTATTATGTGTTTTGGTGAATTCCTCTTTGGGTTGAATTTGATTGGAGATCCCTGTGCTTCCTGTACCTGGATATTAGCATTAGAATATGTCCCCAGATTAGGAAAGTTTTCAGTCATTTTTTTAAAAATATGCTTTCTGCTGTCTTTTTTTTTTTTTTTTAATCTTTCTTCTCCTGTTGCAACCCTTATTTTTGAAGGTTTTGTCTCTCAATGGTCTCCCATAATTCCCATTGGCTTTCTTTATTTTTTTTTTCTTCATTGCTTGTCTTTTTGCTCCTATTACAGGATAATTTCAAATGTTCTGTCTTCCAACTCACTGAGTCTTCTGCTTGATCATGATTGATGTCAAATATTTCTATTGAAATTTTTTAGTTTAGTAATTGTAGTTTTTATCTCTAAAAATTGTATCTTTTTATTGTTCTTATTTGTCATACTTCTTGCTTTGTTCATGTATATTTTTTCAAATTTAATAAAATTATCTGTCTATATATTCTTGTAGTTTACTGGACCTCTATATTTTTATTATTCTAATTTCCTTGTCATTCATGTTACAGATGTCAATTTCTTTGAGTTCCATTATTGGAACTTTATTAGTTTCTTTTGGAGATGTCATGATTCCCTGATTCTTCACAATTCCTGTGTTCTTTCATTATTGCTTGAATATATAAGAAGTCATATATATATTCTGGCCTTACAGGTATTCTTTTTGAAAGGATAAACATTTACTGTTTAAACAAGTCTGTGATTCTGGAAGGACCAGTTGGTGACAATCCCAGGTGCACAGAACTTGCTGTGAGTGTTCTAGTTCGCTGGGCCTCTGTCATTGCTCTGATGTTTGGGAGAGCTGATAGCTGGGCTCTGCCGTCTGCTGAGACCACTGGCTGGGCTGGCCTATCATATGGAGCTGCTGAGTGGATACTTCAATGGTTTATGGTAATACCATTCACAGGAGACATTCCCTGGCTGGGCCATTTGGCTATTTGAGGTTTGTAGTTGGGCAGTACTTCAGGCTGGGCTCTGAGGTTAAGCAGAGTTTGCTGCTCAGCAAAGATAAGGCCAGGGACTATGCTCCTTAAAAATGCACAATTGATAATTGTATTCCCGTCAGGATGGAGCTATGGTATAGACTTTTAGCTGCATTGAGTTGCTGTTTTCCTTCCTGAGTAAAGCATGTCTAGTCTCTATGAATCTCCAAAATGAACATAGATGAAAATATCCCTGTCTGGGTGAAATTGTTGGGTGACTCTTTGGCTGATTGTAGCTGCTTGACATCCCAGGTCAAGCCAGTCTATATCCTCTGCTTCTGTTTCCCTGCCTGAACAGAGTTGTTGGAAGGATGTTTTATTGCTGAGTGAAGCCACTGCTTGACTTCCTGGATGAAACAAGTCTAGTGCTTACACTGCTTAACAATGGTAACAGGTGGGTGTCTTCATGCTTGAGTGGTCATTGGGGTGAGTCCTCAGGCTGGGTGTGTAGACTAGCAGTCTAAGTACTCAAACTTGGTCAAATTTCTCTCTGTGCTTCTGAAGGTGACCAGTTCAGTTTTGCAGGTGACCTTCGAGGTTAGTTGGTACCTGCCCTCAGGCATTATAGCTAACAAAAATACAGATGTACCATCAAATCCATGCATAGGTCACTATGACCTGTGCCCTCTTTCTTTGTTTCTGCCTGATTCCAGGCAGTTTAGTGATGCCATTTTTTTTTTCTAGTGTTTCCTTTAGTGCTGCTTCTCCTAGAGTACTTACTGAAGTGAGATTAGATTGGGATTTCTGGGAAGTGTCTTGGAGTATTAGGGAAGCTAGATAACTGCCTTCAGTTTTCATTTTCCCCGTAGATACTAAACACCCAGGAAAATTCTCTCCATTTGGTTTTATTCCAACTTGAGGGTGTAATATGGGTGACATGGTCTAATTTGGAATCCACTCATTTCTGTGAATAATGTGGTTATCTTAGACTTATTTCCAAGTATTGGGGTTTTAAAGGATGTTATGGTGTGTGGATAGTTAGCAGTTGAACTTTCTTTGTGAGAAATGGAGCCTGAGACATCTGATTTCACCGTCTTTCTGATTTTCTGTCTCCAGTTTCTTTTAGTATTAAAAACTAATATCCGTGTGCTAGATGTGGTAGTTAATATTGGTGTGCAGTTGCTTCTAGGACCTCTCAGCTGACACGGAAGGAAATATTTACACATATGAACATACTTGTGTTTATAAATGTATCTATAAATATTTATATGCATAATTATCTGTATCTCTATTACACTAAACATATTAATGTCTCCAACTCTAAACCATTAGCACATATATCATTCTAGCCACTAACCTTGCTTGTATGCAAATTCTTAGTCCAACAGCAATAAATGGCATGTCTACCATCTTCCAGACATTTGCTTATATGTTAAATTATAGTATAAATATGTATTGGTTTCAGAGTTATTAATCTATACGTTTGTGAGAAACAACTTTACAACCTAGAGTACACTGCTTATATACAGTTCCTTTTATTTTTAATTTTCAGTTTGTATTGACTTTCAAAGTTACTTAGGTCTGCACCTGTTTTCCTCCATGTCCTTCACAGAGCTTGTCTCTACATATATTATATACACGTAGACACTTTTGTTGAATTCCACATTCAATCTTTGTATCCCCTGAACTCCTAATTGATTTTTTCAAGAGTTTACTTACCTTAAGTTTCACAATATGGTGCTATAAAAGTCTATAAGTTTTGACAAATACATATTATAATGTATATACCTTCACTATTTCACAAAGATTCATCCTCTTACTTTAAAAAGCCTCGTATACTTCCTTCTGTAATACATTTTCTCTTCCTCACATACTTTGTAACAACTCATTTGTTTTCACTTTCTATAGTATTGCCTTTTCCAGAATGACATGAATAAAATCACAGAAAATGTAGAATTTTCAGATTGTCTTTTTTTACTTAGAAATAAGCATTTAATATTCAATGATTTTTATATGGATTGATAGTTTATTCTTTTTTATTGCTGAGTAGTAGTCCATTGCACAGATAGTTCATTCCTATTTATTACTG
This sequence comes from Papio anubis, assembly GCF_008728515.1. Taxonomy (NCBI): domain Eukaryota; kingdom Metazoa; phylum Chordata; class Mammalia; order Primates; family Cercopithecidae; genus Papio; species Papio anubis. The sequence continues at coordinate 132,906 of NW_022166724.1, read as the reverse complement.
AATAGTATTCAATATCTCCAATTTCACCTACTAAAGGATATCCTGGTTGCTTCCATTTTTGGTAATAAAGAATAAAAGTACTATTAATAGGTTTTATTTTCAGTTTGTTTGTAGACTTAAGTTTTCAATTACCTCAGCTAAATACATAGGAGTGTGGGAATGTTGGGTCATATGGTAAGATAATGTTCAATTTATGAGAAACTGCCAAATTGCCTTCTAATGTAGCCATACCATTTTGCATTCCCACAAAAAAAGGTTTCTGTCTACATTCTTGTCAGTAATTGTTAATTCTCAATTTTTAGATTTTAATCAGTCTAATAGTTAATGCTATCTTACTGTTGTTTATAAATTATTTTTTAACTTTCCAGCCTCTGTAATATAACATTGCACATTAGAAAGTGGTTGGGATGAACACTGAGTGCCAATTTGCTATATCTATAACAGGTTATTTGAGTTGCTTGGGGGTACAAAGATAACAACTGGGGCAGTTGTTAACCTCAGTTGGCATTTTCTCCAAGACTGAAAATGCATATTAATCAATGTAGATAGATAAAAAATGCTCAAACGAAAATAAAACGTCAAACATCTCAGTGAAAAACATGGGGAGAAAAACAGCACCATTTGATCTGAGTCAGAGAGTATTTATTAAGCACCTGCTACTCACAAGATAGTGTGTTAGACACTGCAGTATATCTAAGGATGACTGAGAAACAATATAGCACCTTAATAAATCTGTACATTTCTCAACTTCCAGAAAGACTCCACTGATAAACTTATTTTCTTCCCTCTATTTGGTAAGATACTCTTCCTCTATGTACCCAGAATATATTGAAATATAATTTGATAAATATGGAATAGGATAAGGGACATGAGCATTTTAGATTTAAATCCAGGTATCTTGGCATACAAGCTCTGTGACATTTCATAAAGTTTTTTAACCTCTATGGATGTATTTTTTTTATTTTTTTAAATCTGAATAATATTATACTATGTCTAATGTATTTAAATGTGTGATTAATGTATTTAATATAGGTAAAATGAATAGTATACAGTATGAGCTTAGTAAATATATCAATTAACACTATCTTCTAGTTCTATTAATCTAGTATACAAAATCTCTAGTAGCTGCCATAGAGTTAGATATATGGGATGGGAATGGTCGAGAGAAAGCAAGAACCTACCAGGTAGAATTTCATGGAATAATTGAAATTTAATCTGGTCCATAAAATACGGATAGAATTCAACAAGTGGAGTCTGGGAGGATGACATTGCCTAAAGAAGCATTCTCCCTAATAAAACATTTATTTGCATAGAGGTTGAAACAATCTGAACAGTAAAATTTAGACTGTATTTTGTAAGAAATGTTTCTCATTAATTTTTACTTTTATAAATCACCCATATTAATGACATATGCACATAGTATATTGGAAAGTAATGGGACCAATGATTCTTAAAGAAAAAAAAGGAAATGTCACTTGACTAAAATATTGGAATATGACAGGAACAAGATCTGTTTTAAGGAAATATTCTAAGCTTCCAATTCAATACTTAAGATGTTTACAATTGAAAATCATCTCTCATTATCTGCCTCACTGGGCACATGTTGGCTTGTTTACTGCCCTGCTACATACAGTCTCCTTTCCAAGAAAGTTTGGTAGACAATTTTGGAAATTTAAAGATGAAGCAAGTCAACCCCAACCCCAACCCCAGGCAAGCCAGCTACTCAGAGCATTGAATTTCCAAGGTGGTCAGAAGCTCCACGTGTTGCTTTTAGAAATTCACCTAAAGAACTCACCAGCCTAAAAAACATGACTTCCTTTTTATTAGTCTGGAATGGTTTAAAAAGAAACTCTATTTTTGTAGGCTGACATATTTTGGAAAAGAATTTTGGAATCCCACAGTAGTTACTACCCTAACCTTTACCAGAGGCAGTGCTTCAGTAGCATACATCATGTTATTTATTTAATCAATTTCCCTCTTTTAGAACTTACTAATTTTTTCAAATTTGGCCACCAAATTCCACCAAATGAAACCATTACGTCATTTACTTTTGCTTGTAGTATTAATATTCAAATGGCAGTCTCCAAATTATAAATGGTTTAGGGACACATTTGATGTATAGTCATAGTATTACACGAAGTGTTCTGATAGTTATTTTGGACAAAAGATTAAAAATTATTTTATCCTTTAATTTGTAAAAAAATTAAATTATCTTTCAATAATAAAAATGTCATTATATTCAAAAATGATCCTCAGCAGAACATGAGACATGTAACCTGTCATGAACTGTCAAGTGCAAAATATTTGAAAGATTAATATATGCCTTTCATTTGATTCCAAGGACATTGGTTACATAACAGCTGCATTTGGTCAGGTGATTCTTCAGAGAATATGTTCAAGAAATGTGTCTTTGAATTTAGCTTAATAAAAAATTAGTTACATATGTTAAAATATAGATAGATTATAGATAGATGAAAAATTTAAGGTAGAAAATAGTGCAAATTAAAGTGCTTTTTTCCCTTCTCTTTCTAGGTTTCTAATTTTATTTACTTTATTTGTTTTCTTTTGAAATTGAAACATCTAGAATAAAATTTGTTTAATTTAATGCATAAGCATACAAAATTATTTGGGCCAGAGAGAAAAGTTGTGAGGGCCTGTAATTACCTTATATATATGCTTGTATGCTAAACTTCTACTTCCTAATAGTGTGTTGCTCCAATGTACCTCTAATATTTTCCTACTGCTAAAAGTAAGAAGATAACGTAATAAAAATAAATGTAAAAGCAAAATTGAGGAATTCCTTTTAGGTCCACTACCAGAATATCTCCTCTCAATGAAAAGATGTGGAAAAAATAACATGTCTTCTCAATGTCAAATGGCTACTGTAATAGATTTGCTTGAATTCCAGGGGCCACATAGTGATTCATAATTAGAATATTTGAGCAGTGACTTATAGTAGAGGTATTTGGCAATGGCTATGGTGACATTGAACCTATCCACTGGGTAAACCAAAAAGTTACTAGTTTTCAGTGGGGGTCAAAACAAAATAAGGTTCTGCAAAATATCGAGGCTGCTATGCAAACCATACTGCCACTTGGTTCATATGATCAAGAAGAGTCGGGCTGGGTGTGGTGGCTCATGCCTGTAATCCCAGCACTTTGGGAGACTGAGGCAGGTGAATCACCTGAGGTCAGGAGTTCAAGACCAGCCTGGGTAACATGGTGAAAACTCGTCTCTACTAAAAATACAAAAAACTACCTTGGCATGGTGGCGGGCACCTGTAATCCCAGCTACTTGGAAGGCTGATGCAGGAGATTCGTTTGAACCCAGAACCGGAGGTTGCAATGAGCAGAGATCATGCCACTGCACTCCAGCCTGAGCAATAAGAGAGCAAAAATCCGTCAAAAAAAAAAAAAAAAGAAGAAGAAGAAGAAGGAAGAAGAAGAAGAAGAAGAAGAAGAAGAAGAAGAAGAAGAAGAAGAAGAAGCAGCGGCGGCGGAGGAGGAGGAGGAGGAGGAGAAAGAGTAGGAGGAGGAGGAGGAAGAAGAAGAAGGAGGAGGAGACTCAATTGTGCTTGACCATGTCAAAGGCCAATAGAGATGCTGTTTGAATCCTTTATCAGGCACCTATAGGTAAATCTCAATGCTGACTCCTAGGATTTTGAGACAAAGCCTCGTCATCCTCTGTAGATAACTACTCTTTTTATGTACAATAGTTCCTGGCCTGTTACTGGGCCTGTGTAGAGAATGGGCTCCTTACCACGGGCCACCAAGTTACTATATGACCTAAGCTTCCCATCATAAAGTAGGTGTCATCTGATGACAAAATGAGAGATAGACATAGGGGTCAGAGAGGTGAACACACCACCTACACAATTCCGTTGTAGGATATGGCTTAGATCTGGCCAATTGAACAGACAACTTATAGAATCAAAGAAAAATTTTCAAATTGTGTATCTGACCAAGGTTTAATATCCAGCATCTATGAGAAACTTAAACAAATTTACAAGAAAAAAACACCATTAAAATGTGGACAAAGGTTATGAACAGACACTTCTCAAAAGAAGACATATATGAAGCCAACAATCATATGGAAAAAAAGCTCAACATCACTGTTCATTAGAGAAATGCAAATAAAAATGACAATGAGATACCATTTCACACCAGTCAGAATGGCTATTGTTAATAAGTAAAAATAACAGATACTGGTGAGGTTGCAGAGAAAAAGGAACGCTTTTACAGTGTTGGTGGGAGTGTAAATTAGTTCAAACATTGTGGAAGACAGTGTGGAGATTCCTCAAAAATCTAGAGATAGAAATACCATTTGACCCAATAATCCCATTACTAGGTATGTACTCAAAGGAATATAAATTGTTTTATTATAAAGTCACATGCATGCATATGTTCACTGCAGCACTATTCACAATAGCAAAGACATAGAATCAACCTAAATGCCCATAAATGATATACTGGATAAAGAAAATGTGGTACATACATTCCATGGAATACTCTGCAGCAATAAAAAAGGAACAGGATTATATTCTTTGCAGGGAGATAGATGGCACTGGAGGCCATTATCCTCAGCAAACTAACACAGGGACAGAAAACCAAATAAAACATGTTCTCACTTATAAGTGGGAGCTAAATGATGAGAACATATGGACACATGGAGGGGAACAATGCAAACTGGGACCTACTGGAGAGTGGAGGGTGGGAGGAGTGAGAGGATAAGAAAAAAATAACTAATGGATACTAGGCTTAATACCTGGTTAGTGAACTAATCTGTACAATAAACCCCCATGACTCACGCTTACCTATGTAACAAACCTGCACATTCTGTACACATACCCCTGAACTTAAAATTTAAAAAAAAATTAACCATAGGCAAGGTGAAGACACTTACTCAAAGAAAGGATCTGGCATAGAAAATAAATCTAGATCTGGATTCTGAAACTTACCTGACCTGACGAGCATTTACCCTATTGTTGATGTATCCTAGGGAGTTTCAGTTTTCCAGGAGAAGAGCCTTGGTGGCCCGTACAACAGTAGGGTGCTAAGACAAGTGGGTATTTGCCAACTAGTGCAGAAGTATTTAATACTTTATCAGCTATTCATAGAACTATATGCATGAATACTAGCTGAATATTATCCCTTAAAGATGCCATGAGTCATGTCTTTTCTTTCCATGATGAGAATCCAGGCTGAGAATATAAAGAAGAGTGACTTAGAAGTAGAATAGAAAAACAAACTGAGAGCTTTTCTTGGGGAGAGTGCTGGAAAAAGATGAGGCGCTAGAATAAAAAAGATTAGATATGACAAAGAGCCCCAGAAAGCATAAACATAGGAAGCAGAGACAAATATTTTATTTCAAAATTTTGCCAGGGGCAGGTCTTGCTTACCTCTTTTCTTCTTCTCAGAAGTTTAATAGCACTACACCTTAAAAAGTGAACAAGAGAGAGGCAAAGACATGGTGGCAATAGCACAAGACTCTCTAAAAATTCACTCTTTAACAATCCCTCTCAGGTCCATCACAATTTGTCAAGGAAGGGAAGGAAGAATATTCCTCTTTCCCAGTTTTCTCTCTGACTTTTTAAGGAAGTAATGCTGAGTAGCATAGGGCATTGCTCCTTCTATTCCTTTGTAGAAAGTGACATAATATTTTTAAAACATATTTTGTATTCTTAGTTGGGAAATAATTCAGAAATCTTTAGTTCAAAATCTTCCTTTGACAGATGAGTAGACTGTGCCAGCAAGAAAGGGAAGTACCTAAGTCACACAACTGGTAATTGGCAGAACCCAGACTGGAACCCAGGTGTCTTGAAACCTAGTCGAATTTTCTTACTTACTACCCCATGTAGCTTCCCCCTGGATCAAATTTTCATAGCTGTCAGTTGCAACTTACTAACAGCTATTCCTATTACCAACGGTTTTTATGGCAGTGAATTACATTATTTTTGTCTTTTTGTCCAGTAGCCCAATCCCATGAGTTTTGAGGCATTTTTTATGGATACGTTTCTGACACTAAGGCAATTTGTGAGTTGACCTCCAATATGCTAAACCAATTCCATAGTCCTGTAAGAAAACTTCTGAATGACTGTTGCCCATTTTAAAATACTAAGGCAGCATGCAATTGTAGCCTGGAATGTAAATGTGATTGACGGTTTTCATTATTTATGAAAACACACCTTCACTTCAGATAGTGAACCATAAAATAGAAGACCATAAAGAAATAGAGTCCTGGCAAATGAGAAATAAACAGATGCTACAATTTATAGTGTTACTAATGGATACCCTCTGTTAACACTACAATAGCCACCAAATCTATACCATGGGGGACAAATTTTACTTTTGTCTGTTATCTGTCAGAATTTTACCAATTTCAGCATTTATAATGTCTATGAATATTTACTGCACTACTTTGAGTATCATAGTAATAATGTTTTATGTATTTCATCACTCAACTCACTATTTAATAGTTTATTTGAAGTTACGATCATTGTCACAACAATTTTTCACATTAAACACACATCACAAAACTAAGTAAATAATGACCTAGATTAAATTGCTTATCTCAAGTTAACCACTTACTCTGGAGTACTTTATATAGCTATAATAATGGCAATAATTTGCATATTTATAATGTATTAAAATTATAAACATTGTGTTTTATATGCATATCACCAACATATTGTTTTCTGAATAAAAAGCATATTGAGTTATAATTTAAATATCATAATATTCACCCTTATAAAGTATACAATTGAGTGAAATTTAGTATATTCAAACAGCTGTGCAACCATCACCACTATCTAATTCCAGAATATCTTCACCACCCCAAAAAGAAATTCCTGAACCTTTAGCAGTCATTCCTTATCTGACCCTCCCCACAGCTCTTAGTAATCAATAATCTACTTTCTGACTCTATGGCTTTACCTGTTCTGAATATTTCATATACAGCCATCCCTCGGCATCTGTGGGGGATTGGTTTCAGGAACCAATGAAGATACTAAAATCTGTGGATAATTTAGTCCTTTACATAAAATGTTATAGTGTTTGCATATAATCTATGCACATCCTCCCATATACTTTAAATAATCTCTAGATTACTTATAATACCTAATACAGTGTAAGTGTTGTATGAATAGTTGTTATATTTTACTGTTTATGGAATAATAATGAGAAAAAAGGTGTATATATGTTCAGAATGAATATGACCATCGTAGCTCTAGCTACAGTTTCAATCCACGCTTAGTTGAATTATCAGATGGCAGAACTCACAGATATGCAGGGCCAACTATAAATGGAAACACAGAGTATGTGATGTTTTGCTTTTAGCTTCTTTCAATAAGTGTGGTTTCAAGGTTCATCCATGTTGCAGTATGTATCACTTTATTACTTTTACAATGGAATGTTACCAAATAATATTCCATTGTACAGATATATTACATTTTGCTTTTGTCATTTTTTTAAGGACATTTGGGTTGGTTACACTTTTTGGTTATTCTGAATGATAGCTTTGCTCTGAACACTTACGTATAAGTTTTTTATGGTCATATGTTTTTACTTCTCTTCAGTATATACTTAGAGGGGAATTGTTTTGCTATATGGCAACTCTGAAGTTAAACATTCTATGAAATTGCCATATTGTTTTTTAAAAAGGCTAAAAACATTTTATATTCCCACTAGTAATGTATAATGATTCCTATTTCTCCACATCCTTGGCAACACTTGTTATTATAACAATTGTATATGTAGATAACATGTATTTCAGACATTATTCATTCATACACATATAACATAAATATAGCTATTATAGTCAGGTGTGAAGTAATAATTCATTGTAGTTTTGATATGCCTGCTTCTAAAGTGATGTTGAACATCTTTAAATTCATCTATTTTTAATTGCCTTATATATAATTTTGTTTTTGAGTTTTAAAGGTTCTTCCTAAATTTTGGATTCCAGACATGTATCAGATAAGTGATTTGCAAGTCATGATGATTTTGAAGAATGATTTTTTTTGTTTCTTTTTTTTTTTTTTGAGATGGAGTTTTATCCTTGTTGCCCAGTCTGGAGTGCAGTGGCGCAATCTCAGCTCACTACAAACTCTGCCTCCTGGGTTCAAGTAATTCGCCTGCCTCAGCCTCCCGAGTAGCTGGGATTACAGGCATGCGCCACCACACTCGGCTAATTTTGTATTTTTAGTAGAGGGTTTCTCCATGTTAGTCAGGCTGGTCTCGAACTCCCGACCTCAGGTGATCCACCCGCCTAGACCTTCCAAAGTGCTGGGATTACAAGCATGAGCCACCGCACCCAGCCAAGGAATAATATTTTAAAAATTTTGATGAAATACAATTTATCAATTTTTATTTATTTTATACTTTCGGAGTCATATTTAAGAACTATTGCCTAATCGAAAATTAACATCTATATATTCTTCTAAGACTTTTAAATTTTTGGCCCTTACATTCAGGTTTATTATCTATTTTGGGTTAATTTTTGTATATGATATAAAGAAAAGGCTCAATTTCATTCTTATGCCTGTGAAAATACAGTTTTTTTCTAGCACCATTTAGTGAAGAATACATTTCCCCCATTGAATTGTCTTCGCACCACTCTTGAAAATCAATTGACCATAAATGTTAGGGTTATTTCTAGATTCTCAAATCTAATCCATTAATTTATACTGTCTACCACTATGCCAGTACCACAATCTATTTCTTTAGTAGTAAATTTTGAAGTTAATAAGTGGGGGTCTTCCACTTTGTTCTTATTTTCAGGATTGTTTTGCCTATTCTGGATCCCTTGCACTTTCATATAAATTTTATGACTAACCATATCTATAAATAAATTAACCCTATTTATTTATAAATAATTTGAGCATGTACGAAAAAAGAGATTGTCTTGTTAATTTCTGCAAAAAAAGACAAGAGGAACTGTGATATTAACTGCATTGAATCTGAAAGTCAATTGGGAAAATATTGCTGTCTTAACAGTATCTAACAGTATTAGATCTTCCATTCTATGAACATAGAGCATCTTTCCACACATTTAGCTCTTCTTTAATTTTTTCCAACAATTGTTTTTAATTTTTAGAGTATAAGTTAAACATTTATTTTTTAACTATGCTTTTTTGATGCTATTGTAAATAGAATTGTATTCTTAATTTTATTTTTGAATTATTTGTTGCTATTGTACAGAAATACAATTGATTTCTGTACACTGATAAGGTACTCTATAAATGTCCTAAATTTATTAATTTTAGTTGTATGTGTGTATTTACTGGGTTTTTCTATATACAAGTTTGTTATTAGCAAGTAGAGATACCTTGACTTCTTTTTTTATCTGATGTCTTTTATTTATTTTGTCCTTACCTTCAGTACAAGGCTGAATGGAAAGTGAGAGCAGAAATCCTAGTCTTGCTCCTCATTGTCATAGGATCAATGTTTTCAGTCTTTCCCCTTTAACTATGATGTTAACTCCCACTTTTTTACAGATGCCCTCCACCAGGTTGAGGAAGTTCCCTTCTAGTCCTAGTTTGCTAAGTGTTTTTATTGTACAAATTTATTCAATTTTTAAAAAAGCATTTTTCTCTGTTTATTGTGATAATCATGTGATTTTTGCCCTCTCTTTGGTGAATACAGTGTTAAACATTAATTGATTTTCAGATGTTAATCTAAGCTCGCATTTTAGGAATAAATCTCACTAGATTATGGTGTATAATTATTTTAATATATTGTTGAACTATATTTTTCTAATATTTTGTTAAACATTTTCTATCTATAGCTATGAGGTATATTAGCATACAATTTTTTGATATTTTTGTCAATTTTATTAATTCAAGTTTCATCCTTTCTAGTTTAAAAAATGTGTAGAATTGATATTAATTTTTTCTTCAAATATTTGGTAGACGTAATTAGGAAAATCATGTAGATCTATGCTTTTCTCTGTGGGAAGTTTCTAAATTTGCTAATTCAGTCTCTTCATTTTTATAGATCGGTTCATATGCTCTATTTATTTTTAAATAAATTTTGGTAGCTTATGTATTTGTATATTTAATCTAGATTATCTAATTTGTTGGCATATAATTGTGCACAAAATTCCCTTAAAATACTATTTATTTCTATAAGGTTAATAGTGATATATTTTTTTTTGTTCCTGAACTCATTAATTTTAGTCTTCTCTCATTTTTCCTTGGTCTCTCTAGGTAAAGATTTTTCAATTTTGCTGAAAGTTTCTAAATACCAACATTTAGTTTTATTTTTTTAAATTGTTTTCCTATTCTGTTTTCATTTATTTTTGCTCTAATAGTTATAATTATTCCCTTTCATCTACTAAATTTGGGTTTAGTTTATGCTACTTTTTCTAATTTCTTAAGATAAAAATCTAGGGTATTGATTTGATGTTATCTTTCCTTTTTAAATATAGGCAGAAGCTATAAATTTCCTCTAAGTACTACTTCGACTGTATCCCTTAAATTTTGGCATGCTGTGGCTTATTTTCATTTATCCAAAGGTATTTTATTTTTTTCCTGTGATTTATGGCTTAATCTGTTGTTTATTTAGGATTGTATTGTGTAATTTCCACAAACTTGTGAATATTTGTAATTTTCTTTTGTTATTAATTTTTAAAATTCAACATCCCTTTATAATAAACACTCACAAAAATTGTCATGGAAGAAATATTCCTCAACAAATAATAGTCATATACAAAACAACAAAAGCTAATACAATACTGACAGGGAAAAAAAAATCTGAAAGCCTCTCCTCTAAACTCAGGAACCAGAAAAGGATTCAAACTCTTACTACTGTTATTCTGCATAGTACTTGAAGTCCTAGTTAAAGAAGACAAAAGAAAGATATAAAGGGCATCCAAATTGGAAAGAAAGTACTCAAATTATCCTTGTTTGCTGATGATATGATCTTATATTTGCAAAAATCTAAAGACTCCACAAAAAACCTATTAGAACTGATAAACAAATGTATTAAAGTTGCAGGACACAAAATCAACCTACAAAAATTAGTATCATTATATGTGCCGACAACAAACGATATGAAAATGAACTGAAGAAAGTAATCCCATTTATAATAGGTGCAAATCAAATAAAATATCTAGGAATTAACCAGAAAGGTGAAATACCTGTAAAATGAAAAATACAAAACATTGATGAAAGAAATTGAGGAAGACACGAAAAAGTGGAAAGATATTCCTTGTTCATGGATTGTAGGAAACAATATTGTTAATAATGTCTATACTTCCCAAAGCAATCTACAGATGCATGCAATCCCTGTTCAAAATATCAATGACATTCTTCACAGAGAAAAAAAACCCTAAGATTTATATGAAACTGAGAGGAGGTTCTAGCTGGGCTGTCTGGGTCGAGTAGGGGCTCAGAAAGCTGTGAAACTCACTCATTTCCTGTAACAGGACTTACTTTGATCCTGGATAAATAATATTGAACATATATGCTTAAAATATTCCTAACATTAGAATTTGTATATGTGTTTTCTTTCTCAAGAAAACTATAAACAGCAACACTTCTGCTGTAAGCTTTTCTGTGTCCGCTCTTCCTCTCTCCCTTCCCTCTCCCCTAAAACTAAAAAGAATGTTAAAAGCCCGTTTTTCTGTGATCATCAGATCTTATTTATGCTCCCAATTCCAATTCCTTGTAAACACAATTTGAAAATCCTGTGAGATCCTGTCTCCTTTGCCGTGCTGCTCCAATGTTATAAAGTAAATAAAACTTAAGTTAAAATTCCGGTTTTCCTCAAGATCTAAGACATATTATTTGTCTTTGTCTTTTGCTCTGGCAGCATCTTCCCACCGCACGTATTTCCTGCCTTAAAAAGTTTAAAAGGTAATCAAAAAAATCTAACACTGGCTACCGCTGGGGACCCCTTCCACGCTGTGGAAGCTTTATACTATCACTCTGCTCAATAAAGACTACAGCTTTTTTTCTCTGGGTCCCATCCGTGTCTCTCTCTCACCGAGGGCTGCCGCCACACCAAATCTTTGGCGTGGCTAAGGCAAGAACCTTTGGTGTTACATTTTGGCAAGCCAGCCAGGAGAATCTCCAGGAAAGGCATCTAGATCGTCATGTGATGAGTAGGACTGGAACTCTTTTGCTTGCTATTCTGTCCTGTCCTTCCTTAGAATTCGGAGGCTAGTTTACAATCCCACCAACAGTGTAAAAGTGTTCCTATTTCTCCACATCCTCTCAGCACCTGTTGTTTCCTGGCTTTTATTAGTCGCCGGTCGCTGGTGTGAGATATGGTATCTCATTACTTGGTTTTGATTTGCATTTCTCTGATGATGGCCAGTGATGATAGGCATTTTCATGTGTCATCGGTAGCTGTATGAATGTCTTCTTTTGAAATGCTCCATATCCTTTGCCCCACTTTTGATGGGGTTGTTTGTTTTTTTCTTATGGGAATTTGATTTTTGCCCGAGTTCTTTTAGTAAGGTTCCTGGATATTAAGCCCTTTGTCCAGGATAAGGTAGATTGCAAAATTTTTCTCCCCACGTTCACCAGCCAGAGTTGCCCATAATTCCGCTCAGTGGTAGTTTTCTTTTACGCTTATTGCCGAAGCTCTTGGATTTAATGAGGATCCATTTTATCCGAGATTTTGGCTTTTGCTGCTGTTGCTTTGGTGTTTTGGGCGGAAGTCTTTTGCCCATGCCTATGTCTGAATGATAAAGGTACTACCTAGAGTTTTCCCTCCTAGGAGTTTTATAGTGGCCAAATTCTAGATTTAAGTCTCTAATCCATCTTGAATTAATTTTCGGCGTATAAGGTAAGGAAAGGATCCAGTTTCAGCTTTTCTACTATGGCTGTAATTTTCCCAGCACCATTTATTAAGTAGAATCCTTTCCCCATTTCTTATTTCTCTCAGACATCCAAAGAGATCAGATGGCTGTAGATGTGTGTGGTATTATTTCTGAGACTCTATTCGCAATTTCCATTGATCCTATATCTCTTTAGTTTTTTTGGAGTACCAGTGCCATTATAGCTTTGGATTACTGCTTAGCCTTGTAGTATAGTTTTGAGATCAGGTAGCGTGATGCTAGTTCAGCCATTATGGAAAACAGTATGGCGATTCCTCAAGGATCTAGAACTAGATGATATACCCATATGGCCAGCATCCATTACTAGGTATATACCCAAAGTTATAAATCATGCTATAAAGACACATGCACCTGCGTCGTTTATTGCAGCGCTGTTACTAATATAAAGAACTTAGAATCAACCCAAATATCCATCAGTGACAGACTGGATTAAAGAAAATGTGGCACATATACACCATGGGAATACCTATACAGCCATAATAAAAGGATAGGTTGTGTCCTTTTAATAAGGACATGGATGCAGCTGGAAACCATCATTCTTCCAGCAAACTGCTCAGAACAGAAACCAGAGCACGCGTGTTTCTCCTCATAGGTGGGGAGTGCCCCAAACAGGAATCACTTAGACTCAGGAAGGGAACATCACACTGGAGACTATCAGGAGGAGGGAGAGGGAGGGATTGCATTGGGAGTTATACCTGATGTAAATAGCGGAGTTGATGGAGTGCTAATGAGTTGATGGGTGCAGCACAACAACATAACCACAAGTATACATATGTAACAAACCATGTTATGCACATATTGCCTAGGAGCTTAAAGTATAATGAAAATAAAAAAGAAGAAAAGAAGAAGAAAGAAAGAAAGAAAGAAAGAAAGAATTCGGAGGCTAAACCCGGAACTTTTCGGTCACTTAAAGGCGATTAGCGTGGCAGCTGGACTAAAGACACTGGTGTCAGACTGTCCGAAAAAGCGCTCTCCAACAACCCCGGACCCTCAGGGGCTGGGAATGTCGGTTAGTCTGGATCCAGTTCATAACTCTTTCACTTTCCGTGGAGGTCCCGAAGTATACCCAGGAGTTATCAGCGGATGTTCTAGTCTCCCAGATTTCCTGGTCGAGACCACGGCCCCGCCAGGGGCTCCCCCTGAAAGGGTTACTGAGCCTGAGACCGCCACATCTTCTGACCCCTGCCTCCTGGGTCCTAATGTCCCCGGGCTAGACTTCTTTCCTCATCTTGCAAGCGAGGTTATTCCCGCTAGGCCGGATGAAGATTCCCTATTTAGAAGTCTTTTTTTTTTTTTTTTTTTTTGGAAATTTAAAAATATTTACTGAACAGAAATATAAACATAAGCCCCCAAAGAAAATAAGATGACAAACTTTAAGTAAAATGTAATCTCCCCCTAATTAATATAACTGCTTTCTGTTCATGGTTTACAGAATGATGGATCTTTCCCTTCTATCCCTTTGTACCTATGTGTATCTAGCACAAAAGTTCTTAGCTATGGCTATGGGCACACAGAAACTTCCTATAGATGATTATGTTCAAATGTTTATTTACTTTCCCCAGAATAAATTGGGGCACTGGCACTGGCTGGATTGATCACAGAACAGATACTCAGGAAGGTCTGATCCTCTTGAGTTCCACGTTTATGAGCAAAAATTGGACGCCATGGCTCGCTAACAGGAATTTTGTTGAATGTGTAGATATGGCACCCATCACTAACATTGTAAAAGGAAATGGACCTCATACCTACATCCAGGAAAATCCCCACTCTATGCAACTGGTGACTCACCCAGAGAGAAGTCAGGCATACTGCTGGCGGCAAAGACCTTTCCTTTTCCGCAACCCACAGTCAAGAAGCCGTGTTCTGAAGAAAGCACAATCTTCCCCTGTCGGTTCACAGATTCCTTACAAATGCCTACATCCCATACTTCGCTGGTGCCCACGTCCACCTCCCAGTAACGGCGGCCGGAAGTAAAGCAAGGGGCGCCCAGGACGCACAATGCAATGTGCAACCTCTCAGCTTGCTCCTTCCTATTCTGGCTGAAATCCCGACTTCGGAAGCTCCTCAGGTCTTCAGAAATGATGAGATAGTTGTTGGCTGTGTCCACATCCAAAGTCATATCCACTTGAAACTTCCTTATCTTTGGGTTCGTTGTTAGAATAGATTTCAGCTTGGGCTCTAGTTACTTGATGATGGAAACCTGCGCCCTCAGCTTGTACTTTGGCTTGATGTCATTCTTCTGAGAGACCACAGAGCAGAAGCGGCACAGTAAACCTTCCCCATCGGGCTCCTTCTGCAGTGCATTGAGGCATTGAAGGCAGCAGACATATCCGCATTTCAGCTGCATGGGTTCTTCAAGATCTTTTAGACAGACAGGACATCTAATGATTTGTTTGAAGTGTTCAGCCACGGCAAATAGTCTCTCCTTCCGGAGTTTCTCCCCTGGCCTCCAGCTGCTTCTGTGGACAACTCAGATCTCTAGAAGTCTTATTTACTTGGGGTGGTGCCCAAAAGATCCCTCTTCATGGTGCCTTCCAGGGTTTAGACAGGTGTCACCACTCGATGGCTATTTTAAAGGGCCAGTTCCCCACCATAGTGTATGGTCCCCCACATCAAGACAATTTAAAGACAGCTCTGTAGTTTTCATGTAGATGGTAGACAAGCCTTACAGCATTTCCTCCATTGCTCCCCAAATAGACTTTCCCCTTCCTTGGGGCCTCTCAAGTACAATCTGTGGTGCCTGGGTATAGCTCTTAGAGCCGACATTAAAACAGTTACGGGGATTCCTTAAAATCACTGACTTTTGCCAACTGTGAATTCCTAAATACAATAAAATGACCAGGCCACTCTATACCCTAATAAAAAAAAAAAACTCAAAAGACAAACACCCATCTAATAAAAACCAAAAACAAAAACAGCCTTCAAAACTTTAAAACAGGCTCTAGTACAAACTCCAGCCCTGAGCCTCCCCACAAGACAAAATTTCTCTTTATATGTCACCAAAAAAACAGAAATAGCTCTTAAAGTTCTCACTCAAACTCATGGGACAACCCCACAACTAGTAACATACCTAAATAAAAAAAATGAATATAGTAGCCAAAGACTGGCCTCACTGTTTACAGGTGGTTACAACAATAGCCATCTTAATGTCTAAGACTATTAAAATAATAGAAGGAAAAAATCTCACCATCTAGACTACTCATAATGTAAACAACATATTAAAACTAAAAAAAGTTTGTGACTCAACCGCCTACTCAAATAACAGACACTACTCCTTAAGGGACCAGTATTTCAAATACACACGTGTACAGCCCTCAACCCTGCCACTTTTCTCCCAGAAGATGGGGAACCAATTAAACATAACTACCAACAAATTATAACTCAGACTTATGCCACCCAAAAGAATCTCCTAAAAGTCCCCTTAGCTAACCCTAACCTTAACCTGTACTCCAGTAAAAATTCTTTTGTAAAAAATAAAGTACAAAAAACAGACTATGCCATAGTTAATGATACAACAGTACTTAAAAGTAAGCCTCTTCCCCCAGGGACCAGTATTCATTTAACAGAACTAGTAACACTTATGCAAGCCTTAAAATGAAAAATAAATAAATAAATAAATGTATACACAAATAACAAGTATACTTATCTAGTCCTACATACACATACTACAATATAGAAAAAGTTCCTAACCTCTAAAAAAAACCCATTAAAATCATAAAGTTATTACACACAATACAAAAAAGTTATTACACACAATACTAAAAAATTAACAGTCTTACACTGCCAAGGCCAAAAAAAAAATAATAATAATAACGCCAGACACTAAGGCCAAACTTACTGCCAGACAAAACTTTCCTCCAAAAATGCCCATAAAAGGACCCCTGGTATAAAACAACTCCCTTCAAAAAGTTAAGCCCCAGTGTTCCCCAATTAAAACAAAATGGGGACTTTCACGAGGACATAATTTTCTCCCCTCGGGGTGACTAACAACAGCAACAAAAAAGGTACTTATACCCAAAGCCGGCCAATAAAAAATACTTAAAACCCTTCACCAACTTCTCATATGGATATTAGAAGTATCCATAAGATGTCCACATCCTTATTTACAGGACCACACCTCCTCAAAACCATCTGACAATTAGTCAAAGCCTGTAAAGTGTGCCCCAAAAAATAACCCCTTAGTTCACCATAAGGCCTCCCCAAAAAGACAAAAAAAAAAAAAGAAGACATTATCCTAGAGAAGACTAACAGTTAAATTTTACCCATATGCCAAAGTCAAAAAAATTTCAGTACTTATTGGTCTATGTTAATACCTTTACAAATTAAATAAAAGCCTTCCCTTACAAAACAAAAATAGGCCCCCAAAATGGTTAAAGTCTTAGTTCATAAAATAATTCCTAAATTTAAACTTCCCAAAAACATACAAAACAACAATAAACCAACTTTTGACACTACAATAACTCAACAAATTTCGAAGACACTAAAAATACACTATCACCTTCGCTGTGCCTAGAGGCCACAATCCTCAAAAAAAGTCAAAACAAAAAAACAAACAAACAAACAAACAAATATACACCATGGACTACTATGCAGCCATAAAAAAGGATGAGTTCGTGTCCTTTGTAGGGACATGGATGAAGCTGGAAACCATCATTCTCAGCAAACTGCCTCAAGGACAAAAAGCCAAACACCACATGTTCTCACTCACAGGTGGGAACTGAACAATGAGAACACGTGGACACCAGAAGGGGAACATCACACACCAGAGCCTGTCATGGGGTGCGGGGAGGGAGGAAGGATAGCATTAGGAGATATACCTAATGTAAATGATGAGTTAATGGGTGCAGCACACCAACATGACACATGTATACATATGTAACAAACCTGCATGTCATGCACATGTACCCTAGAACTTAAAGTATAATAAAAACAAAACAAAAGTGTAAAAATAAAATAAAATAAAATAAAATAAAATAAAATAAAAAGCTAATGAAACACTTAAAAGACATTAAAAAAAAACTAACACAAAAAAACTCATCGCCCACGGCCCACTCTCTTGCCCATAGCCTTATTAAATAAAAATTTGAAACTCTACTCACAAAATGGGACTCAGTCCATATAAAATACTATACAGACAGCCTTTTCTCACAAATAACCTCCTACTCAACCAAAAAGTGGCCAATTTATTCAAAAATATAATTTCTCTAACAAAATATCAACAAAATCTTAAAACTTTACCTAAGAAGTATAACAAAGAAAAATAAAATTATTTCGAACAAAAAATCTAGTATTGGTCAAGTCTCTCTCCCCTCTACCTCTCCATCTATAAATCCCTTATGGGAGGGACCATACTCAATAATCCTCTCTACCCCCACCACAGTTAAAGTAGTAGGAGTAAAATCCTAAATTCACAACACCCAAGTCAAACCTTAAATATCTCCTAAAAAACTTACAAAATTATCAACTCAAAAGTCACAAAGTCAGCCAGACCAGCTTCAATACACCTGTCAGCCACTAGAAGACTTACGTCTCCTATTAAAAAATAAAAAAAATAAAAAATAAAAAAAAAACCTCCAGCCAAAAAAACTCCTACTGTTAATTCTAAAAAAAAAAAAAAAAAACTTTTTCCTACCTAAAAGAAAAAGTAAAAACCTACATAATCTTTAACATCTCTCCTTACTCTTTTTAATAAAATCCTTCTACTGTTTCGTTACATTATTAAACAGTATACTAACTATACTTTTTACAGTAAAATTATATACTGTAACTCCAGCAGAGACAAAAATCTTAATCACATCGACCTTTCTTCTATCGTCCTTCCAACAACAATTTACTCCTTTTTCCCTCCTCTTTCCTATGACCGTTCCACCTACAACACGTCACAACTCCTCTTAAGCCTCCTGCCACCCTCTTTGTACTTATGTTCCTTTCTCCAACTATAACACACCCCCCATGTCAGTGTGCCTCTCCTAAAAGAGTCAACTGACATTCTCTCAAAAACTCTTGGGAATTAGGTAGCCCCTTCCAGACACCCACACCTTTTGCCACATATACTTGTATATATAGAAAAAAAGTTATAAAATTACTTCTCTCTGTTCTCACAATAGCCGTACATATCACCAAAAAAAAAAGAAAAAAAAAAAAAATCCAAACTAACTCCCTAAAAAATGGGGGGCCAACACTTGTTAGACATATTATACCCATATAGGTATGTCTAACTAAGGAGAAGTTCAAAATAAGACTAAAAAATGACATATCCAACAAATAATTTAAAATTTAGTACAACTCTCCAATACTCCCAGTCCATATAAAAAAATTAGACCTTTCCAGACTACAAAAAACTCTTAACCCTCATTCCCATCTCTAAAGCCTGTTTAACACCACCCTTACAAAAATACAAAAAGCCTCTCCTAATAATCCACCCAACTGTTGAGTGTGTCTTCCCTTATGTTTTCAACCATATGTCCCAGTCCCTGTCCCCAAACAGTAAAACTTATCCACCCCAGTCCTAAACATCACCAAATTAATCAGTCCCATAGTCATCAGTTTACCAACCACACAGACCTCAAATCTCACATACATAAACTTCAACATGACTCTCAATTACAACGCCTCCCAATGTCAGTCCTAAACATCAATAACCTCAGGTTTCACCTGTCTAACTTCAGACATTTTTTTCATCTATAATAACACAGCCTATCAATTCCTAAACGGCACTCCAAAAAAACTATACTTTCTCTCCTTTCTAGCACCTCCCATGTCCATATATACTAAACAAAAGTTACAAAGTCTCCTTATACCCCAATCTTACCACACACAAGCCCTTATTGTCCCTTTTATTATAAAAGGCAAAATACTAGGCAAACTTAAGACTAAAATTAGAGACATAATCTCCTCCACCCAATTCTATTATAAATGATCACAAAAATTAAATAATAGCATAAAACAAGTTGCCATCTCCCTAGTGACCCTACAAAGCCAACTTAATTCTCTAACTACGGTCGTCCTTCAAAACCAGAGAGCCCTAAACTTATTAACAACCAAAAGAGAAAAAAGCTGCCTCTTCTTAAAAAAAAAAAAAAAAAAAAAAAGTTACTATTTCGTTGATCAGTCAAAAATCATTACTAAAAAATAAAATAAAATAAAATAATTTAAAAACTTAAGCACTCAAAGCCCTAAAACATATTTAATAAATAAATACCTTGACTCTTCCCCTTTCTAGGCCCTACAACAGCCATCCTACTATTACTCACTTTCGGGCCTTACATTTTTAACCTCCTTGTCAAATTTGTTTCCTCCAAAATCAAGGCCATCAAACTACAAACGGTCTTACAAATAAAACCTCAAGTAAACTCAACTCACGACTTCTACCAAGGACTCCTATGTCAACCCACTGGTCCCTCACTAACCTAAAAAGTTCCCCTCTAAAAGATGCCACAACTACAGGGAACTTTGTTCTCCCCTAATCAACAAAAAGTAACCAAAACAATGTTGCCCAATTCCCAACAGCAGTTGGGATGTCCAGTCTAAAAGGGGGACTGAGAGGGGGTTCCAGCTGGGCTTCCTGAGTCGAGTAGGGGCTCAGAAAGCTGTGAAACTAACTCATTTCCTGCAACAGGACTTACTTTGGTCCTGGATGAATAATATTGAAGATATATGCTTAAAATATTCCTAACATCAGAATTTGTGCATGTGTTTTCTTCCCCAAGAAAGCTATAAACAGCAAAACTTTTGCTGTAAGCTTCCCTGTGTCCTCTCTCCCTCTCTCCCTTTCCCCTCAGGTAAAACTAAAAAGAATTTTAAAAGCCCATTTTTCTGTGATCAGCAGACCTTATTATTCTCCCAATTCCAATTCCTTTTAAACACAATTTGTAAAATCCTGTGAGATACTGTCTTCTTTGCTGTGCCCCTACAAGGTTATAAAGTAAATAAAACTTAAGTTACAATTCCGAGTTTCCTCAAGATCTAAGACATGTTAATTGTCTTTGTTTCTTTTTTTTTGTTTTTGTTTTTAATTTATTTATTATTATTATTATACTTTAAGTTCTAGGGTACATGTGCATAACGTGCAGGTTTGTTACATATGTATACTTGTGCCATGTTGGTGTGCTGCACCCATCGTTTCTTGCTCTGGTGACATCTTCCCGCCGCACGTATTTACGCCTTAAAAAGTTTAAAAGGTAATCAAAAATCTAACACTGGCTACCCACCCGCGACGCCTTCCATGCTGTGGAAGCTTTATACTATCACCCTGCTCAATAAAGCCTACAGCTTTTTAACTCTAGGTCCGATCCGTGTCTCTCTCTCCCGGCAGGCTGCGGCCACACCAAAACTTTGGTGTGGCTAAGGCAAAAACCTTTGGTGTTACAAAAAACCACAAAACGCCTCAAATAGTCAAAGTTATCCCAGGAAAAAAAACTGGAGAAATTACATTACCTGACTTCAAATTATAATACTGAGCTATATTAACCAAGATACCACGATACTGGCATTAAAACAGGAATATAAACCAACAGAACTGAATACAGAACAAAGAAGCAAATCTACACATCCACAATGAACTCATTTTTGGCAAAAAGCCAAGAATACACATTGGGAAAGAGACAGCCTCTTCAATAAATAGTGCTGGGAAAACTGGTTAGCCATACTGAAAAGAATAAAACTAGACTACTATTATCTTCCCACATACAAGCATCAAATCAAAATAGATACTTAAACGTGAGACCTCAAACTATGAAACTAATCAAAGAAAACACTGAAGAAACTTTTCAGGACAATGGACTGGGCAAGAATTTCTTGAGTAACACCCCACAAATACAGATAACAAACACAAAAATGGACAAATGGAATCACATCAAGTTAACACACTTATACACAACAAGGGAAACAATTAAAAAAACATGAAGAGACAACACACAGAGTAAGATAAAATATTTGTAAGCTATCCATCTAACAAAGGATTAGTAATCAAAATATACAAGGGAGTTCTACAACTCTATAGGAAAAATATCTAATAATCCAGTTAAAAATGGTCAAAAATTCTTAATAGACATTTCTCAAAAGAAGACATACAAATGGCAAACATGCATATAACAAGGTGTGGAACATTGTTGATCATCAGAGAAATGAATATCAAAACTACAGTGAGATATCATCTCGCCCCAGTTAAAATGGCTTTTATACAAAAAATAGGAAATAAAAAATACCGTTGAGGATGCGGAGAAAAGGTAACACGATTACACGGTTAGTGGGAAAGTAAATTAGTACCACCATTTTTGGAGACTCCTCAAAAAACTAAAAAGAAAGCTACCATGTGATCCAGCAGTTCCACTGCTAGGTATATTCCCATAAGAAAGGAAATCTGTATATTAAAAAGATACCTGCTCTCTCAAATGTTTCAGCACTATTCACAATAGCCAAGATTTGCAGGCAACCTAAGTGTCCCTCAACAGACAAATGGATAAAGAAAAAACCTGGTCCATAAGCACAATGGACTGCTATTCAGCCATAAAAACGAATGAGATCCTTTCATTTGCAAAAACTTGAATGGAATTCAAGATAATTCTGTTAAGTGAAATAAGCCACGCATTGAAAGACAAACTTTGTATGTTTTCACTTACTTTTGAAAGCTAAAAATTGAAACAATCAAATCGTGGAGATAGGAGGTAGAAAAAATGATTACCAGCAGCTGGGAAGGGTAGTAGGTGATGAGAGTGGGTTTCGTTCATATGTACAAAAAAAATACTTAAAGAATGAGAAAGACATAGCATTTGATAGTGTAACGGTGTGACTACAGTCAACAACAATTTATCGTACATTTTAAAATAACTAAAAGTGTATACTTAGATTGTTTATAACACAAAGAATGGATAAATGCTTGAGGCAATGAATATCTGTACCCTGATGTGATGATTACATCTTGTATGCCTGTACCAAAATATCTCATGTATCCCATAAATATATATACCTACTAGGTAACCACAAAAATTAAACATAAAAAATTAAAAGTAAATTAATTTTGTAAGTGTAATGAAATTCTTGTTTTTTAAGCATATTTTATCCATAGCCAAATTAAAGTTATATATATCTAGAAGTTTGTTGAAATGGTATCATTTACAGTGACATTATTTCAGACAAAATGTAGTTCTAGGAAAATACAAGTAAGACAAGCTACTGTATCTACTGCAATACTGGTTAATTATGTTATGAATCCTCATGCTGTCAGATACTTTTGGTCACCGCAGATCAAATTTAAGGTCAGGCACAGTAACTCATGCCGGTAATGCCAACACTTTGGGAGGCCGAGGTGGGTGGATCACTTGAGGTCAGGAGTTCGAGACCAGACTGGCCAACATTGTGAAATCCTGTGTCTACTAAAAATACAAAAATTAGCCAGATGTGGTGACACAGACCTGACACAGACCTGTACCAGCTACTTGGGAGGCTGAGGCAGGAGAATCGCTTGAACCCAGGAGGCAGAGGTTGCAGTGAGCAGAGATCGAGCCATGCACTCCAGCCTGGGAGACAGAATGAGACTGTGTCTCAATAAAAAAAAAAAAAAAAGAAAAAAAGAAAAAGAAAAAAAAAATTAAGAAACAATGACATGATTATAACATTAGTTTTTTTTAGGCATACTAATCTTAAGGTATTTATTCAGGATAGCATTTGTGAGGGTAGTGAGCCTGGAGGTGAGAAAACAGTTTGAAAGCTATTAGTAATAACCAAGATGTGAGGTAAAAGCAGATAATACATGTGTTTTCATTTTCTCTTAATTTCATTTGAATGTTTATTGGTACAATATAAGAGATCATTTTGTCCATGCCTTTCTCTCACTACATTGTGAACTCTTTAGAGACATGCCATGTCTTTTGATCTCACAATGTCAATATCCCTTGAATTAATTAATAGTAAGTCACTGTTTTTCTCCCTATCTTTAATTTGAGTGAACAAATTGCCAGAGGGCTTAGATAGGCCTCTTCATAAAAAGGAAGAAATATTGGTAAGGAATTCTCAAAGGCTATTTCTCTAAATTATATAAATCTAAATTCATTTGATCAGTATCTCAACATCCCAATTCTCAAATACTTCATAGGAGCATAGGAGTGATAATTTATGATAAATGCTAGAAGAAAATTTGCATGAACTCAGTTCTTAATTTATTTCCTCAAACAAAAATCCTAAATAAATGCTATGCATTATCTTATCTGCTCAGTGAAATAAAAAGAAAAATTTCCCTCCAATGTGCAATAAATACATAACATATCACTGAGAATTATACGTGCTTCAAATGTTTGTATATTTTGTGAACTTTAATAATGTTTTACACTTAATAGATATTATAAAAGTAAGTTTAGTATTAGACAAATTTTTATTAAATTCAAATAAAAGTTCATAGGCTTGAGACACTTGATGAATTTAAATAATAAGAATAAGCAACCCTTGGCCCAATTTAAGGGGTATTTTTTCCATAACCACTTACTGTATTTAACAACTGAACATGGTTTAAAGCAGAAATGTTTTCTTGGAAAACCACAGGAGGCCAGGCATGGTGGCTCATGCCTGTAATCCCAGCACTTTGGGAGGCCAAGGCAGCCGGATTGCCTGAGCTCCGGAGTTCAAGACCAGCCTGGGTAACACAGTGAAAACCTGTCTCTACTAAAATACAAAAAAAAAAAAAAAAAAAATTAGCCTGGGATGGCAGCATGTGCCTGTAATCCCAGCTATTCAGGAGGCTGAGGCAGTAGAATTGCTTGAGGTTGCAGTGAGTCGAGATTGTGCCACTACACTCCAGCCTGGGTGAAAGAGCAAGACTACATCTCTAAAACAAACAAACAAAAAAACAGAAAACAAAAAACAAACAAACAAAACACAGGAAACACATTGTTAACACCTGTCACAGAAATTTAAAAATCAATTATTTTAACAGACATGTCTATTAACAATTAAATCATGACAGAAGAATAATTTGAAATAGTAGCTGTGTTCCCCGTGCAATATAATCTTGTACATTTTAGTTAATCTCTGGATTCATTTATTCTGCTAGAAGATTCTGCTTTAATTACCAAAGGGAGGAATAGCAGCAGAACTAAATATAAGAACAATTTTTGGCTTTTAATTTTCAAAATTTTCAGTGGGAAAGCTGAAAGAATTCAGATCATGAAGAAATGAACAGTGAATTTGTGAGATTGCCTACTGATGAATAAGACCACAGCTATCTAATCTCAAGCTATGTAAAAGTTTCCCACTGAAGAAGAAAGTCAAGGTAAAGAAAAGAAAGAATAGACATTGAAAGTCCTCAGGAAAGGGAATTTATATGCCATGCAATATTTTCTAGATAAACCCTGCTATGGATGGTGGTGGTGGTATAGGTTTAATTAGATTTTAAGAGATTTGATAAGGTTTAAGAGATCAGAGATCACAGAAAACCAATTTCTCCCTTTCTGGGTCGAACACCAAGGAGATTTCAGACCCTCAGAGAAGAATTATCTATATTTTATGTCTAAGCAGAAAGGTTCTTAGATAAGCTTCTGAAAGTTTGCCATTGCTCAACATGCAAAATAATTATAGAATGGTACCCATGCACTTGTAGGCTATGTGAGAGGCTAAAAGAGAACAGATCTACTGATACATTGTTTTATATAATTCCTGCTAACCTCCAATCCCAGAATTTTGATACAAACCTAAGAAATAAAAGAAACTCTAAGCTCACTAAGATGATGTTTCTACTGTTTAAAAAAAGAGCTATTCAAAAAGTTGAAAATAAAGCAAAAGAAAGAAGAAATTACAATGTGCTTTTTCAATATCATACTGGAGTAGCACTAGTCAATGTACATATCTGTAATAAAACCAGGCACTTGCATCAGAATGCACATTTACATGCTGTTCCTTCATTGAGAAAGTCTTGCTATTAAATAGAGGACAAAATGCTAGACAAATTAAATAATGTACTTAGTGTCATAGTTGACTTCAAGCTGTCAAAAACTTTGTATTCTGTGACTGACAGTAACAAACATTCCCCGGACTAGAAGCTGAATAACATGCCACACTTCAGGTAGTACTGCACTAGAACATTATCTAATACATTTGATTAAAAGTCATATGATTCTCTAAGACCTGTAACTTTTTGACTTGCTATTGCTCCAGATTGTAAAGTTAGATGCTAATTGGCAGAAGATTGATAATTTGGATTTTTTTTATCTATGAGATGAAAATTATTTCTGTTGAATATTGTAAAACAACATCCCAAAGCCTATAGCTTTATTTATCTGTAAGACATTAATCATTTCTATATGTAGCTTAATAACTTTATTCTGAATTTCTGTTTCCACTGACACACATGCACACACACAAATATATATACATGTATATATACACACATACACACACACAGTGATTGTGTATAGTCATATATATTATCTTTTAATGAAATTATTTTAATAGACAGAGCATAAAAACCATCAGGTAGCGTGTGACTGGGATTCATCTAAGGACACCAAGTTTATACTTAGAGCCGTTTCACAAAGCAAAACCCCAAAATCAGTGGCACTGGTTTTTGGGCCCCAGATTACTGTAAGCCATCTTTAATCATCTGGAGCTTCTATCTTTTCCTGAAATTTTGGATGGTGAAGTTACTTTATAATTACATTGTAAAGGTGGTAGTTGCTGTTATGTATCCATCCAGGATCATGTCATCTGCAGACAAAGATAGTTTGACTTTCTCTTTTTCTATCTGAATATCTTTTCTTTCTTTCTCTTACCTGATTGCCCCAGCCAGAACTTCCAATACTATGTTCATGATTTTATCCATTCTCATCATTCCTATTCAACATAGAACTGGAAGTCCTAGATAAAACAAATTAGTCAAGGAAAGAAAGAGAAGGCATCTTAATAGAAAAGGAAGAAATCAAACTATCTATCTTCACTGATGATTATTCTATAACTAGAAAATCCTAAAAGCTCTAAAAGAAGTTTCCTAGAATCGATGAACAACTTTAGTGAAATTTCAGGGTAACAAAACAATGTACAAAAATCAGTAGCATTTCTATACAGCAACAACATTCAGGCTGAGAATGAAATCAAGAAAACAATCAAACTTACAATAGCCAAGAAGAAAATGAAAGACATAGTAATACAGCTATCAAAAGAGGTGAATATCTCTACAAGGAGATCCACAAAACAGTGTTGAAAGAAATAAAATATGACACAAATAAATGGGAAAAAATGTTCTGCTCATGGATTGGAAGAATCAATATTGTCAAAGTGGTCATACTCTTTGCCCAAAGCAATTTACTGATTCAATGCTATTCCAATAAAATCTCCTGTGCCAGTTTTTACAGAATTAAAAAAATATATTCTAAAATACATAAAGAAACAAAAAAAGCCTGAATAATCAAAGCAACCTTAAGCAAAAAGAATAAAGCTAGAGGAATAAAACTACCTGACTTCAAACTACATTGTAAAGACATAGTAACCAAAATAGCTTGGTTGGCACAAAAACAAAGACACAGCATAATGGAACACAATAGAAAACTCAGAAATAAAGTTTTGCACCTACAACCATCTGGTCTTTGGCAAGGCTGACAAAAACAAGCAATGGGGAAAGTATTCCCTATTCAATAATTAGTGCTGGGATAACCGGATAGCCATGTGCAGAAGATTAAAGCTGCAGCCCTGCCCTTCACTATCTACAAAAATTAACTCATAATATATTAAAGATTTAAATGTAAGACCTCAAACTATAAGAATCCTAGAAGACAACTAGGAAGTACTGTTCTTGACGTCAACCTTGACAAAGAATTTTTGGCTAAGTCTACAAAGGCAATTGAAAAAAACTAAAACAGGCAAGTGACACCTAATTAAACTAAAGAGCCTCTTTACAGAAAAAGAAACTATCAGCAGTGCAAACAGATAACCTACAGTGTGGTAGAATCTATTCACAAACTGTGCATTGGACAAAAGCCTAATATTCAGAATCTATAGGAAACTTAAATCAACAAGTGAAAAGCAAATAACTTCATTGAAAAATGGGAAAATCACTTGAACAGACACTTCTCAAAAGAAGACATACAAGTGGCCAACGAACATGTGAAAAAAGTTCAGTATCACTAATTATCAGATAAATACAAATCAAAACCATAAGGTGATGCCATCTCACACCAGTCAGAAAGGCTATTACTAAAAAGCCAAAAAAAAAAAAAAAAAAAAAAGAATGTTGGTGAGGCTGGGGGGAAAAGAGAATGCTTACACACTGTTAGTTGGAAAGTAAACTAGTTTAGCTACTGTGGAAAGCAGTCTGGAAATATCTCAAAGAACCAAAAGCAGAACTAACATTTAACTGAGCAATCTCATCACTGGGTTTATATCTAAAAAGAAAATAAACAATTCTACCAAAGAGAAACATACACTCATATGTTCACTGCAGCACCATTCACAATAACAAAGACATGAAATGAACCTTGGTGCCCATCAATGGTGGATTACATAAAGAAAATATACTGTATTAGTCAGGGTTGTCTAAAGGGACAAAACTAATACGATGTATGTATATATTAAGGGGAGTTTATTAGAAGAATTGACTCACAGGATTACATGTTGAAGTCCCATAATAGGATATCTGCAAGCTGAGGAACCATGTTAGGTAATGCTGAGAACGTCTCTTGACTTGAATCTCCCTACCACATATTGTTATTGTGAATAATAGTGTGTTATTCAGTACTGACGTGACCTCTCATCTGTAATAGCTGAGGAGCAAGGAAGCCAGTGCGAGTCCCAAAACCTCAAAAGTAGGGAAGCTGACAGTGCAACCTTCAGCCAAGAGCCCCTGGCAAACCAGTGGTATAAGTCCAAGAGTCCAAAAGCTGAAGAACTCGCAGTCTTATGTTCAAGAGCAGGAAGTATCCAGCATGGGAGAAAGATGAAGGCTGGAAGACTCAGCAAGTCTGCTCTTTTCAACTTCTGCCTGCTTTATTCTAGCTGCACTGGCAGCTGATTAGATGGTGCCCACCCAGATTGAGGGTGGGTCTGCCTCTCTCAGTCCACTGACTCAAATGTTAATCTATTTTGGCAACACCCTCACAGACACACCAAGGAACAATACTTTGCACCCTTCAATCCAATCAAGTTGACACTCAGTATTAACCATCACACATATGTGTTATGGAATACTACAAAGCCATTAAAAAGAAAAAAATAATATATTTTCCAGCAACATGGATGCAGCTGGAGGACATTATCCTAAGCAAATTCTCACAGGAACAGAAAACCAAATACCACGTTCTCACTTATAAGTGGGGACTAAACATTAGGTACTCATGGACATAAAGATGGCAACAATGGATATTGGAGGCTTTAAAAAGGACAAACTGGGGATGGAACAAGGGTTGAAAAACTGTTGGATAGTGTGCTTGCTGCCTTGGTGACAGAATCAATTGTACCCCAACCTAAGCATTATATAATATACTCATGTGGCAAACCTGTACATGTAACTGTTGAATCTAAAATTTGAAATTATAAAAAAATAAACAAAGTAGTCCTTATTTACCAAATAGACAATCATTTTTCACACCTTTGGGCATTTTCAAATGTCTTCCCCACTTCCCAGAACTTTTTCCCCCATTCCCCTTTCGGCTAGCAAAGATGTCGCAATCCTTTGTTACTGATAACGTAGTTTAGGAAACTTGAAGAGAGGGCAGAAAGACGTGTTAGGTAATGCTGAGAACGTCTCTTGATTTGAATCTCCCTACTACATATTGTTATTGTGAATAATAGTGTGTTATTTCAGTACTGAAGTGGCCTCTCATATGTAATAGCAAACCATTTCTAGGAACAACAAAATCAATTTTGTGGAGAGTAAATTAACCTGTGTGGTCAATTTGCATGTTTTTACATGAGATTGCACTAAGGTTTTGTATTTTTCAAAGACCCAAGTAGCAATTTGGAAGGCATGCTATAGGCATTGTTGTTAATCCTTAAGTATAAAAGTATTTCAATACCTCAGGACATAACCTTACGAAAGGAAAAACTTAAGCAAGTATCATCTTCTTAAACTTTGCATGTTGCCAAGATACCGTGAGAAAATAAACATAGGAAATTGATTTTTTAATTCTTCTATGGTACTGAATAAACCATCAAAAAGAAAATCTGCCAACATATGGCAGTCTGAAATGCAGTTGGAGAATCTTTCCACCTGGGACCACTGAATGAGCTACTTGGCTGACCTTTGCAAGGTCCCCTGTGAAAAACAATAAGGAATGTATTCCCTTAGTCCATGCTGAACACTTGAAGTACCTGCATGTTACCCAACCTAACTGCCTCTAAACTCCCCAGAGACAAGGACACCGACACAAAACTGATTTATGATGAGGAATGTAGTTTTTGTTTCCAAAATGGCAGATAAGAGGCAATGCTAGCATACCACTTCTACTTGAAAGGGTAAAAAAGTTTGTAGAGATTCACCCTGTGAACTATTTTCAAGAAGTGATACAGGAACTGAACAGGAAAACCAAGGGAATTCAGACTCTTTGAAGGAAAGTGACAGGCTGCAACTACACAGTGAATTAGGCAAAGAACTGTGAGTCCCCAGAATGTGAAGAGGGGAAGATACTGCCTCTGGGACACAAACCAATGAAGAGCTTGAAAGTCCAGGCCACAGAAAATACTTACTTCTACTCAGCACTGGAACCAACTTGGGAGGGAGTCATGAGATATAAAAGTGGAAGCAGTTTCAGAAAGACCCATGTGTACACTCCCAGTGTCCAGCATGGACTGAGGGAAGACATTTCTTGTTTTCCATAGGGGACTTTGTGGAGGTCAGCCAAATAGCTCAAGCAGCGGTCACAGGTTGAAAGACACCCCTAACTGGGTTTCACAATGTAATGACAAAGGGGTTGAACCCCTTTGGTCAGGAACTGGGGGTGGTAAAGTGAGTAAAAAGTGGGCCGCAGCTCAGGAACGCAGGCAGAAGTCAGGCACCTGACTTTGTAGGTACAGATGAGGGGTATGGCGGGGGTGAGAGATGGCCTAAAAGCCATGGTTGCTTTATCTGTTGGTGAAAGCCATGAGCTTATGACCTGGGGCAGCTGGGGAGTCTCCCACGCAGGCTGCTTGAACTTAGCTGCTGCTTCTCTAGGGTGAAATTGGGAGTGGGGGTCGGTCATGTGCGTAAGTCGGGGATCTGTGTGGGACTTACTGCTGCCTGTATTTCCCCAATCCCCAGCACAAAGTCTTTTCTTGTGCAGGAGAAAGTCATCTTTCTGGAGAACATTAGCTCCAGTGGCCTGAGAGCCTTACTGCTCCCCCTGACACCTATGGTGGGGCTGTTTCTCTGGCCCCTGGGACATGGGAGCTTCCAAGCAGAATCCTCCTGACTCCAGCCCCTGCTCTGGCTTCAGGAGTTCTGTTACTCCACCCCTGGTAGCTTAGAACAAAGGACAAAATATTCTGGGAGCTATGTGTCCCTGGACCTCATTGCCTGAAAGTTGAGAAACCAGAGTGACTCCACAAGCAACATAAGGCAAGCAAAAATCTCACCGCTACTACCATAACTGTCGCTCTATTGGAAGCACAATCTTCTGGCTGGAGGCCAACCAACACAGTCCATTGCAGCATCTCCTGGTAGAATAACACTGTACCCAGAAAGAAGAAAATGGCTGTGTGACCTCAGCTATCACCACTAGTTGTATCACTATGGATAACCAGAGGTTCTGGAGTCTATTAATGTGACCAGTTTATTACTATTGTAACTTATGCTCAAGAAAGCCAACACACCATGGCTATCTGTAACCAAGGAATCTCACAGAGTCTACATTACTCCTCTGACACCGCAATTAAAGCTGATGCTGCCATCCACTGCTGGGAGACTTGAGGACAGGTCACATAATCAGATATCTTGCAGACACTCCCCAGCACTATCCTGGAGTGAGGCAACTTAACTGGGTGGCTAGACCAGAGGAGCAACAGCACTCACAGTATTCTGGCTCCTAACCACTCCCACTTCTAGGCGATGGGGAGTACACCAAATAAAGGGAATACTTCATGGGAAAAAAGAATCCTGATGGCAGGCCTTGTGCACCAGATCTTTCCACTGGTGGGAAGTTTCTTTCAGCAGAGACACAGTTGCAGTGCTAGGCTCAGCAGGAAAAGTCTTCAGCTCTAACCCAACAGTCAGACAGCCCTTGTGCATGTGAAGAGTCTTGGATAAGGGAATGTCTATTGTTATTTATCTACCAACAAAGGCACATTTTTGGCTTCTCTTACAGGAGCTTGGCATGGGTGCAACTATAGAAAGATTTTCTGGAAC
This sequence comes from Papio anubis, assembly GCF_008728515.1. Lineage (NCBI taxonomy): Eukaryota > Metazoa > Chordata > Mammalia > Primates > Cercopithecidae > Papio > Papio anubis. The sequence goes on along the minus strand of NW_022166724.1, from coordinate 100,766 downwards.
ACAACAGGGTGACTGCATTGCCACAGGAGGAGCACCCCCCAGGTTCAGGCTTGCATGAGAGACAGAGTCACAATTCCTCCCCACTTGAAATATCAACATTTCTACAGATGAAAATAGGTACCTGTTTGATATGAATAGCCAGAGCACTGGGACAGAAGTGTGTCTGAGAGGCAGATAGCTTTCCTGTTTGCCAGGCAGAGGAGCTAAGGTGACTTCAATTCATCTTTTTGATAAGACCTTAACGTGACTCAATTAAAGCTCCTCCAGCCACCTCTGTCAAGGCTGGGACCTCTGCCCACCATCAAGTATTGTATTCACCCATTTTCTTTAGCCGCAACTGGTCCCGACCTAGGGACACCTCCCTACTGGCCTGAAGGCTGAACCATCAAACCAGTAAATAATATACTGGGCTAAATAAATAAATAAATGCACAGCATGAGGAAATGAGGTAAACTTCAAGAGACCTCTACCATTCCAACCCCATAGGAGACAATGAACTTGCTCACACATCAAACATATTGCTACTACACCCAGCATATGAGAAATTCAACATACAAAGATTCTCTGCAACCAAGGAAATCTTATAGAGTCTTTATCCCTGAAAGCACCAAGAACTGAATTAGGCTATACATAACCATAAGCATTAAAGCTATATCTTTAAAGGGAAAAAAAAAAGCAGTAAAAGAAAACATATATTCAATAATAATTTTTAAAAATTCTACCCAAATTAGAAGGAACCAAAAAAGTAACTCTGGTAATATAATAAAGCAGGATTCTATAACACCCGCAAAAGATTGCACTACCTTTCCAGCAATGGAACAAAATCAAGATGAAATATTTGAAATACCAAGTAAAGAATTCAGAAGATCTATTATTAAGATACCCAAGAAGATCTGAGAGAAGGAGAAAATCATCATAAAGCAATTTAAAAAGCAGTTCAGAATTTAAATAAAAACATTTCTAGAGAGTTAGATATCATAAAATAAAATCATTCAGAACTTCTGGAAATGGATGGCACAGTTAGGAAACTACAAAGTGCAGTGAAAAGTTTTAACAATATACTAGAACAAGTAGAAAAAGCTTTTCAGAGATCGAAGACAAGGCTTCTGAATTTGCCAATCAGGCAAAAATAAAGAAAGGACAATCAAAAGAAATGAAGCCTTCAAGAAATATAGGATTATGTAAAATGTCCAAACCTAAGAATAATTGGTGTTCTTGAGGGAGAAGAGAAAACAAAAAAGTCTGGAAAACTTATTTGGGAAAAACTTTCCTGGCCTGCCTAGAGATTTAGATATCTAAATGCAATAAACTCAAAAAACTCCTGGGAAACTCGTTGCATAAAGATCTTCACCAAGGCATGTAGTCATCAAGCTATCTAAAGTCACCATGAAGGAAATAATTCTTAGAGCAAAATGACAAAAGCATCAGATAATCTATAAATGAAAAACTATCAGACTAATAGCATACTTCTCAGCAGAACCCTACATGCCAGAAGGGTTTGGAGTCTTATCCTCAGCCTCCTTAAGCATAACTGTCAGCCAAAAATTTTGTAGCCAGTGAAACTAAGTTGCATAAATGAAGTAGAAATAAGGCCATTTTATTATAAGGAAATGCTGAGAAAATTTGTCATTACAAAACCAGCACTACAAAAGAAAGCTAAAAGAAATTCTAAACTTTGAAATAAAAGTTTAATATGCACCAAATTAGAACTTCTTAAAAACTTAAAACTCACGGGGCCTATAAAACAATAATGCAATGAAAAAGTGAACTAGGTAGATAATAATTAGAATGATGAACAGAATATTACTTCACATCTCAATATGCTCATTGAATGTAAATGACCTAAATGCTCCACTTAAAATATACAGGAGGTAAAATGGATTTAAAAAATCACAAACCAAATATCTTCTGTCTTCAATAGACTCACTTAATATGGAAGGATTCATACAAACTCAAGGTAAAGGTGTTAAAAAATATTTCACATGAATGGAAACCACAAGCAAGCAGAAGTAGCTATTATTATATCACACAAAACAGACTTTGAAGAAACAACAGTTAAAAAAAGATGAAGGTCATTATATAATAATAAAATAATAAATTCACAAAAATATATTAAAATATTAAATTTATATGCACCTAAAACTGCAGCTACTAGATTCATAAAATAATTACTGCTAAGCCTAAGAAATGAGATAGACAGTAACACAATAATTGTAGGAGAATTCTAAACACCACTGACAACACTAGACAGTTCATCAAGGCAAAACGTTAACAAAGGAACAATGGACTTAAATGATATGCTGAAACAAATGGACTTAACAGATATTTACATAACATTCTAACCAACAAGTTTAGAATATACATTCTTCTCATCAGCACATAGAACATTCTCCAAGATAGACCATATGAAAGAACCACAAAACAAGTCTCAGTAAACTTTAAAACCACATACACAGTGTTCTTACTCATAAGTGGAAGTTGAACAATGAGAACACATGGACACAGGGAGGGGAAAAACACACACTTGTCAGGGGGTGAGGGACAAGGAGAAGGAGAGCATTAGGACAAATTCCTAATGCATGCGGAGCTTAAAACCTACCTGATGAGTTGATAAGTGTAGCAAACCACCGTGACACATGTATACCTATGTAACAAACCTGCATATTCTGCACACATATCCTGGAACTTTAAAAATATTGAAATCGTGGCAAATATCCTCTCACACCCTAATGAAATCAAAATAGAAATCAACTCTAGAAGGAACCTTCAAAATTATACAAATACATCAGAATTAAATAATCTCCCAAATGATGTCTGAGTTAAAAATGAAATCATTATAAATTTTAAAATTCCTTAAATTGAATGGTAATAATAGCTCAAGTTTTCAATAACTCTGGGATACAGAAAAAGCAGTGTTTAATAGGAAAGTCTATAGCACTAAATGCCTACATCAAAAAGCCTCAAAGAACACAAAGGGACAACCTAACGTCACACCTCAGGAAACTAGAGAAACAAAAACAAACTAAACCCAAAGCAAGCAGAAGAAAAGAAATAACAAAAATCAGAGAAGAACTAGATGAAATTAAAACAAAAGAATTAATTAAAAATCTGGTTACTTGAAAAAATAAACAAAATTGATAGACCTTTAGCTAGATGAGCCAAGAAAAAAGAGAGGATCCAAATAAGCACAATTAGAAATGAGACTGGAGACATTACAACTGACACTACAGAAATACAAAAGATTACCTGAGACTACTATGAACACTTTTATGTGCACAAACTAGAAAACTTAGAGAAACTAGATAAATTCCTGAAAAAGTTCAACCCTCCTAGATTAAATCAGGAAGAAATAGAAACCTGGAACAAATAACAAGCAGCAAGATTGCATTCATAATTTACAAATGACCAACATAATAAAAGCTCAGGACCTGAATTATACCAGACATTCAGAGAAATATTGTTATCAAGCCTAGTGAAACCATTTCAAAAGACTGAGAAAAAGGGACCTGATATCATTTGGCTGTGTCCCCACCCACATCTTACATTGAGTTTCCACCTGTTGTGGGAAGGAACCAGTGGGAGGTGATTGAATAATGGGGGCAAGCCTTTTCCATGCTGTTCTCATGATAATGAGCCTCATGAGATCTGATATTTTTAAAAAGAAAAGTTACCCTGCACAAGTTCTCTCTCTTTGTGCCCTGCCATTTATGTAAAATGTGACTTGCTCCTCCTTGCCTTCCACTATGATTGTGAGGCTTCCCCAGCCATGTGTAATTGTAAGTCCATTAAACTTCTTTCTTTTGTAAATTGCCCAGTCTCTGGTATGTCTCTATCAGCAGCATGAAAATGCATTAATACAGTAAATTGGCACCAGTAGAGTGGGGTATTGCTGAGAATATACCCCAAAATGTGGAAATCACTTTGGAACTGTGTAACAGGCAGAAATTGGAACAGATTAGAGGGCTCAGAAAGAGACAGGAAAATGTGAGAAAGTTTGGAACTTCTCACATGTCAAAATGACTTTGACAAAAAATGCTGATAGTGATATGAACAATAAGGTCCAGGCCGAGTGGGTTTCAGAAGGAGATGAGGAACTTGTTGGGAATTGGAGCAAAGGTGACTCTTGTTACGTTTTAGCAGAGAGACTGGTGGCATTTTGCCCCTGCTCTAGAGATTTATGGAACTTTGAACATGAGAGAGATGATTTAGGGTATCTGGCAGAAGAAATTTCTAAGCAGCAAAGCATTCAAGAGGTGACTTGGGTACTGTTAAAGGCATTCAGTTTTATGAGGAAAGCAGAGCATAAAAATTCAGAAAATTTGCAGCCTGACAATGCAATAGAAAAGAAAATCCCATTTTCTGAGGAGAAATTCAATCCTGCTGCATTAATTTGCATATGTAATGAGAAACCATATGTTAATTTCCAAGACAATGAGGAAAATGTCTCCAGAGCATGTCAGAGGTCTCCACAGCTACACCTCCCATTACAAGCCCTAAGGTCTAGGAGGAAAATGTGGTTCCATGGGCCAGGCCCAGGGTCCCCTTGCTGTATGCAGCCTAGGGAATGGTGCCCTGTGTCCCAGCCACTCCAGCTGTGGCTGAAAGGGGCCAATGTAGAAATGGAATGTGACTTCAGAGGGTGGAAGCTTCAAGCTTTGGCAACTTCCATGTGATGTCAAACCTGCAGGTGCACAGAAGTCAAGAATTGAGGTTTGGGAACCTCCACTTAGAAAATCCTGGATGTCCCAGCAGAATTTTGCTGCAGGAGTGGGGCTGTCATACAGAACCTCTGCTAGGGCAGTGTGGAAGGGAGATGAGGAGTTGGAGCTCCCACACAGAGTCCCTGCTGAGGTACTACCAAGTGGAGCTGTGAGAAGAAGACTGCTGACCTCCATACCCCAGAATGGTAGATTCACTGACAGCTTAGTCTGTGTGCCTGGAAAAGCCACAGACACTCAACACGAACCCATGAAATCAGCTGGGAGGAAGGTTGTACCCTGCTAAGCCACAAGGGCAGAGTTGCCCAAGACCATGGGAACCCACCTCTGGCATCAGCATGACCCAGGTGTGAGACATGGAGTCAAAGGAGATAATTTTGAAGCTTTTAAGATTTGACTGCCCTGCTGGATTTTGGACTTGCATGGGCCCTGTAGCCCCTTTGTGTATTTACCAAATGCCTGTATCCCCACTATATCTAGGAAGTAACTAACCTGCTGTTGATTTTACAGGCTCATAGGTAGAAGGTAGTCACCTTGTCTCAGATGAGACTTTGGATTGTGGACTTTTGAGTTAATGATGAAATGAGTTAAGACTTTGGGGAAATGTTGGGAAGGCAAGATTGGTTTTGAAACATGAGGATGTGAGATTTTGGAGGGGCCAGGGGCAGAATGATATGATTTGGCTATGTCCCTACCCAAATCCCATCTTGAATTCCCACATGTTGTGAGAGGGACCCAGTGCAAGGTGATTGAATCATGGGAGTAAGTCTTTCCTGTGTTGTTCTTATGATAGTGAATAAGTATCATGAGATCTGATGATTTTAAAAAGAGGAGTTCCCCTGCACAAGCTCTCTCTCTTTGCCTGCTGCCATCCATGTAAGACGTGACTTGCTCCTCCTTCCCTTCCACCATGATTGTGAAGCCTCCCCAGCCATATATAACTGTAAGTCCATTAAACCTCTTTTGTTTGTAAATTGCCCAGTATCAGTTATGTCTTTATCAGTAGTGTGAAAATTGACTATTGCTGACCTCTTCCCTAAATCGTCCTATAAATCCAGTATCACCCTTATAGCAAAACCAGGTAATGACATTAAAAAAAAAAAAAAAAAAAAAAAAGAAAGAAAGAAAGAAAAGAAAAGAAAAGAAAACTACAGACCAGTATTCCTGATGAACATAGATGCAAACATTCTCAACAAAATACCAGTTAACAAAATTCAACAGCATGTCAAAAATATAATACACCATGATTAAGTGGGTTTCATCCCAAGGATGCAGGGATAGTTTACATACATAAGTCAATAAATGAGACACATCACATACAAAGGATTAAAAGCAAAAACTATAGCATCACCTCAACAGATGCAGAAAAAGCATTTGATTAGTTGCAGCATCTCTATATGATAAGAAGTCTTAAGAGACTCAGCATTGAAGGCACTTACCTCAAAATAGTAGAATGCCATACCTGACAAACCCACAGCCAGCATCATACTGAATGGGGAAAAAATTACATTCTTCCTGAGAACTGGAATCAGAAAAGGATGTCCACTTTCTCCATACCTATTTAACATAGTTCTAGAAGTCCTAGCCAGAACAAAAACTCTTAGATTTGATAAACAAACTCAACAAAGTCTCAGGTTACACAATCAATGTACACAAGTCAGTGGCACTGTTATACAACAACAACCATGCTGAGAATAAAATCAATAACTCAATCTTTTTGACAACAGCTACAAAGAAAAAATAAAATGTTTAGGAATATCTTTAACCAGGGAGGTTAAAGGAGATCTACAAGCAGAACTACAACACACTGTTCAAATAAATCATAGATCACACACACACACACACACGAAATATGGAAACATTCTATGCTCATGAATTGGAAGAGTCAATATTACTAATACAACCATACTGGCCAAAACAATTTACAGATTCAATGTAATTCACATTAAAATACCAACATTTTTCACAGAATTAGAAAAACAATCCTAAAAATTGTATAGAATAAAATAAAAGCTCAAATAGCCAAAGAAATCTTAAACAAAAAGAACAAATCTAGAGGCATCATATTACCAACTTCAAATTATACTATAAGGCTATAGTTATCAAAACAGCATGGTACTGGTATAAATGCTGGCACATGGTCCAATAGAACAAAATAGATAACACAGAAATAAAGCCAAATACATATAGCTAACTGATCTTTGACAAAACATAAAAAATATAAATTGAGGAAAAGACACCCTATTTAGTAAACCCAAAACTCACTTTGAATTGTAAAAATCCCCATGTGTCATGTGAGGGACCTGATGGGAGGCAATTAAATCATGGGAGTGAGCTTTTCCCATGCTGTTCTCGTGATAATGAATAAGCCTCGTGAGATCTTATGGTTTTATAAAGGGGACTTACCCTGCACATGCTCTCTTGCCTGCCATCATGTAAGACTGGACTTTGCTCTTCCTTCACCTTCTGTCATGATTGTGAGGTCTCTCCAGCCATGTGGAACTGTGAGGCTATTGTATCTCTTTCCTTTATAAATTATCCAGCCTTGGATATGTGTTTATTAGCAGCGTGAGAACAAACTAATACATCTGATTTCCTGATAGTATCAACAAAAGTCCAGGAATTGAGTCTCATTGTCTCTAATTAGCTTGACCTTTGTCATAAACTCAATCCTGAATCAAAAACTATAGACAGAGGAATAAAATGTGATTGTTGTAGGCTTATGCCATAAATTTGTATCTATAGAGCTTGTATTATAGTTAGTTTCACCTGAAGTACATAGTGTGAAATTAAAATTAGGATATTTAAATACAGAAAAGTGGTTTCTGGGTGGCCAAAACAAAACAAATGTTAACTACAAGAAAACAGGTTACATAGCAGCACACACCTCAACTAAAGTGTATTTCATATGGAAATATATACTGTTCCTAGTACCAAGAGCTGTCACATGACATTGCATTTAACAATACCTTGTTAAAGTATTCCCATTACATAGACATAGGAAGACAGAAGAGAATAAAGTTCCAAGAAGTACAAGAAAAATCCCAAACATGATGTATAAATGTGTAATGTGAAAAGAGCAATGACAGAACAAACACCAGAAGAGAGCTATTATCTTATAGTCAGGAAAGGTCTGCCCAATATCTTATCTCCTTCCTCACATAGAGTCCTAACTTTATTTATACAGATAATTTTCCAAAGAAATACAATTCTAATGTTACAGAAAATATCAACAGAAAGCAGATTTTTATTTGCATATTTTATTACATTTATACCTAAGTATTTCATTTTGGGAGATGCTAATGTACATGGTATTGCGTACTTAATTTTGGATTCCAATTGTTGTTTTCTCATAATTTTTTAGTTTTAATTTTTGGGGGTATATAAGAGGTGTGTATTTTTTATTGCTTGTACATACAAAAGTGACTGAATGGCTTTTGTACATTAACCTTGTATCATTCAATCCTGCTATAATTGCTTATTAGTTCCAGGATAGTCAACCTTGTCAATTTTTTAAAAAATTATTCTACATGTGCAATCTGCGCACAATAACAACTTTACTGCTTCCTTCTCAATCTGTTTATCTTCTACTTATTTTTTTCTTGTCCTGTTGCATTCACTAAGATTTGCAGCACAATATTGAAAAGGAATGGTGAGAGGGACATCCTTGCCATGTTCCTGATTTTGGTGGTAAAATGTCTGGTTTATCACCATGGATTATAATCTTATCTGTAGGTATTTTTGAGATTCTTTATAAATTTTAGATAGTTTCCCTAGACTACAATACATTTTTATGCCTAGAAAACTTTGAGCTAGTCATGCATTAATAATTTGGTTTCCTTGAGTGTTCTTAGTTTTACAAGGCAATACAAAAATTCACACTCACATGGGGTCCTAGATGAGTTTTCTGCATTTTGAATTGATTATTCTGTACTGTAGGGCTGTCTAATCAGATACTACCACAGTCACTGAAAATGAACGCTTTCATAGATCCTTGCTCTCTTATTCATGTAACCACCATGCAAGGAAGACAGGGAGTGGGGCTGACAATTAGATGGCACACGAGGCTGTATTCCACTCTCAAGAATCCTCACAGGAACGGTTAGCAGCAGTAGAAAATAATGATGGAATCATTTAAAATGCTTTAATTCAACTCTAGGTCATATGCATATTCTTTAACAACAGGTAGTTTATATTCTGGCTTGGTTAGGTAAAGCATAAGTTAGAGGTGAAACGGGATAAGTTTTTGCCTTCCACTTGGAAATTAGAGACCAGTTTCTATTTTTTTAAACGTCTATTGAGAAACGTCTTCAACTATATAAGCAACAAATATCTGATGATACTAGCTAGCCTACTAAAATACAATGTGTGACTACGAAGTAAAGTGGAAGTCAGTCTAATTGTGTCAAACACATACATCAGTTTCAATAACCCAAGGATTTTATTGCTACTTTGAGAATTATTACTCAAATATGGATGGAGTAATAATGGGCAATAATGGGCTTATGGGCACAAACTGAGAAATCACTTTGGATTTTAATAAACTCTCACATCTGATTATATTTTCAATTTTAATGACCAAATATTCTTTTCCCTCACAAGTTATTTACAAATATATGGTGTGTGGATTACCAGCCTATCTTTTCATGGGAAGCTTCTGGTAAGGGCTTCAATGATTGTTTCTCTTTGTTCCATTCATTCTTCAGAATCCCAACATTGTATTGTTAAATCTGCCCCATTCTCTAGTTATAGACCTTGACTTCTAATTACTGCTGGAGAAAATCATATAAAAATGCTTTAATGTTAGGACGAGTGGGGCGGCTCATGCCCGTAGTCCCACAACTTTGGAAGGCCAAGGCAGGCAGATCACTTGAGGTCAGAAATTCAAGACCAGCCCGGCCAGTGTGGTGAAACCCCATCTGCACTAAAAATACAAAAAGTAGTCTGGCGCCATGGCACATGCCTGTAATCCCAGTTACTCAGGAGGCTGAGGCAGGAGAATCATTTGAACCTGGGAGGCAGAGGTTGCAGCGAGCCGAGATTGCACCACCACACTCCAGCCTAGATGACAGAGCAAGATGCAAGACTCCATCTCAAAAAAAAAAAAAAAATGCTTTAATGTTATCTATCACACTAAAATTATGTTAATATGGGGGACATATACAGCACTTTGGGATATACCTCTATGACATATACCTCTATGACATAGAATTACAACTCAACATGTAAACTAGAAAACTTACAGTAATTTACATTGATATTAAGTTACTTTCTCCACTTTATGCATCAATATATGTTTAATCAATGTTTTCAGCATTTTTAATCAAAACCAACTTCAAATATATGAATATATGACCATATATATGGTCACAGAGGCTGGTGTTGAACCTCTGGTACAGATTTTAATACATCATCCTTGCTTTGTTACACACTGTCATTACTAGTCCATGTGTGGTCCTGTTTTGCTTTTCTAATTAAGTATATGGCATATACCTCTACGACAGATTATAGTACAAAAAGTGGAAGCAAGGCTTTTTTCAAAATTTATGACAGAAAATCATTTAACTTGCCATATTGAGGTCCTTATACCACAGTAGAATTATATAGTCCTAGAAGACATACCAAGGGACCCAAATTTAGGACAAAAAAGTCAGAAATATGTTGAAATCACAGAAAATTAAGTTTAATTTTCAGGCATACAAGACATCTTCGGAAAAATCCAGAGATACTAAGAAAATGATTTGCATTGACTGAGGTCCTATGAGTGTTGGTAGAAACAAAAACCAGTAGAATTTGAGTTGTTAATAACAATTCACAAGCTGGTGTTGAACCTCTAGTACAGATTTTAATACATAATTTTTGTCTTGTAACACTCTCATTATTAGTCCATGTGTGGTCCTCTTTTGCTCTTCTAATTATATAGAAAATGCCTGAGAATTAACAACCCAACATAGAAACTAGAAAAATGACAGTAATTTACATTGTAATTAAATTACTTTCTCCACTTTATGTATCAATATATGTTTAATCAATGTTTTCAGCATTTTAGTCAAAATCAACTTCAAATATATGAATATATTTAGTGAACAAAATTGACATTGTGTCATGTCTAATGAGAAAATATAGCAAGCAAATAGAAGGGGCAGCAAAATAGTACTTAGGTAATGTCTTGCTTAAGATAAAATTTAAAATATAAAAAGGAGTTTGTTAAATGAAGGGATATATGGGGAGAAATGCCTATTTTAGATTGGAAAGGGTCTACAAGGGCTACCTCATCCAATCTTCTCCTAATTTAATAACCACTTCCCCTTATCTGTAAGGGGAATTCCAGCTTCCAATTAAAAACCTTTGGTAAAGGGAAACTCACTACTTCACTGTCTTGTTGCACATTTCCGATTGTTGGGAGATTTACTCTTATGTTTAACACTATTTCTTACACTATAAAACTAAAAACGTTGTAAGACATAATTAAAAGCACTCTCTGAGTGAAGTCCTCGCTTTGACACTTACTGACTGTGAGACTTTAGGAGTTTGTAAATCTCTTTAATTCACAGAGCTATAAATGAAATTACATTGTCATGGTTACCACCAACATTAAATGAATTCAGATTTCTTGTTAAGCATACTCATTTATCATATTTCCTGTATGTGCTATGGAGTAAAATAAATAGACATAACTTATTAGACTGCAAGCTCTAAAACTGCATCAATCTAATTTACCACTGTATCCCTGAAATTTAAAACACACAAAATGTACTCTAAAAATTGTTAAATGAACAACCGACTTTAAGGAATATACAACATCAATTAAGAACATAGATCTGAATGGGTCTTAAACATGAACTGCAAAGAATAAAAGATATGATGGGAAATATTACCCTAGCATTCATCAGTGGCCCCCAATTAACACAGTATTTGAGTTGTGCACAAAACGAGTTGACTGGTAAACAGAAGGTCTAAGGTCTAAAACTGTAGCTTTCCTTGTGTTTATTGTCATCATAATTATCAGTTGTCATTATCATCATAGCAACAATTATTGGGCATTTCTATGTTCCAGGCACTGTGCTTAGAGCTTTACATGAAATAACTAATTTAATTCTCACAATGCCTTAATGAAATAGGTACTATCATTATTGATCTCATTAGATAAAGGGCCTTGATAAATTAACTAAGTTGCACAGGACCAAATCTATAAAAAATTGCAGAACAGTGCCTCAAATGCATTCTATTTTTTATTCAAAGTTGACACTCTGAACCACTATTCTATATTTCTGCAAGAGTCACTCATGCCAGCAAGTGCTCTGGCTTTTCTGAGGCATGCCAGACCCCATGCAAGGGGTCCAAAATTGGGCTCCACCTGTGTCAGTGGCTTTGGCAAGGGTGAGAGTGGAGCTTGAAGAGCCAAGACCAAGGAGCGTGGTGCTGCGGAGGCACAGCTGTGAAAAATGCCTCTCTTAGCATTATGATGTTTTTTTCATCCATTCATTATATTGGCACAAGTCATTTCCAGGCTTTTTCAAAATGCCTCAATCTAAACCAAACATACCCACTTTGTTCTTTGTTACAAGCCCTATCCAGCTAGATTACTTCTAACTAACAGATACTCTTCTGAATCAAAGATTTAATTTACAGTCATGTACCACATAATGACATTTCAATAAATGATGGACCAAATATATGACGGTGCTCATATATGTTTATAATAATGTATTTTTACTGTACTTTTTCTATGCTTAGATATGTTTATATACGCAAGTACTTACCATTGTGTTACAATTCCCTACAGTACTCAGTATAGTCATATACTGTAGAGATCTGTAGCCTAGGAGCAATAGGCTACGCTATATAGCATAGGTTTAGACTGTACCATATAGATTTATGTAAACACACTCTATGATGTTGGCACAATGATGAAATTGCTAAAGGATACATTTCTTGAGAATGTATCCCAATTTTTAAGCAACACATGACTGTATTTGCATTTTAATGGAGTGCTTTGGTTATGTTATTTTATCCCTTAAGAGGTGTACTAAAATGGGACATGCTACCTCGGCAGCAGGTAGGTATAAGCAAACTGCTTATTGTTATCCTATTAGATATCCTGATCTAGACAGCAATACTCCACATACTTTAAGGTCATTCCTGTCTTTAGAAATCTGGCTATAATCTGTTTGAGTGTTGATATTTATGTCTATGTTATATGATATGGTTTTGCTGTGTCCCCATGCAAATCTTATCTTGAATTGTAACTCCCACAATTCCCACATGTTGTGGGAGGAACCCAGTGGGAGGTGATTGAATTATGGGGGCAGATCTTTCCTGTGCTGTTCTCATGATAGTGAATAAGTATCATGAGATCTTATGGTTTTAAAAATAGGAATTTTCCTGCAAAAACTCTTTCTTTGCCTACCACCATCCATGTAAGATGTGACTTGTTCCTTCTTGCCATCCGCCATGATTGTGAGGCTTTCCCAGCCATGTGAAACTGTAAGTCTAATTAAACCTCTTTCCTTTGTAGATTGCCCAGTCTCATATATGTCTTTATCAGCAATGTGAAAATGGACTAATACAATAAATTGGTACTAGTAGAGTGGGGTGTGGCTGAAAATATACCCCAAAATGTGGAAACTACTTTGGAACTGAGGTTGAAACAGTTTGGAGGGCTCAGAAGACAGGAAAACGTGGGAAAGTTTGGAAGTTCCTAGAGACTAGTTGAATGGCTTTGACAAAATGCTGATAGTGATATGAACACTAAGGTCCAGGCTGAGGTGATGTCAGATGAAGATCAGGAACTTGTTGGGAACTGGAGCATAGGTGACTTTTGTTATGTTTTAGCAGAGAGGCTGGTCACGTTTTGCCTCTGCCCTAGAGATTTGTAAAACTTTGAACTTGAGAGAGATGATTTAGGGTATCAGGTGGAGGAAATTTCTAGCAGCAAAGCATTCAATATGTGACTTGGGTGCTGTTAAAGCCATTCAGTTTTAAAAGGGAAACAGCATAAAAGTTAAGAAAATTTGTAGTCTGACAACGTGATAGAAAATAAAATTCTATTTTCTGAGGAGAAATTCAAGCCTGCTGCATTACTTTGAATAAGTAATGAAGAGCTGAATGTTAATCTGCAAGACAATGAGGAAAATGTCTCCAGAGCATGTCAGAGGTCTTCACGACAGCCCCTTCCATCACAGGCCTGGAGGTCTAGGAGGACAAAGTGATTTTGTGGACCAGACTCAGGGTCCCTGTGCTGAGTGCAGTCTAGAGACTTGGTGCCCTGTGTCCCAGCAACTCTAGCCATGACTAAAAGAGGCCAAGGTACAGAGCAGGCTGTGGCTTTGGAGGGTGCCAGCCCCAAGCCTTGGAAGCTTCCATGTGGTGTTGAGCTTATGGGTGCACAGAAGTCAAGAATTGAAGTTTGGGAACCTCCGCCTGGATTCCAGAGGATGTATGTAAACACCTGGATGTCCAGGCAGAAGCTTGCAGCAGGAGTGGGGCTGTCATGGAGAACCTCTGCTAGGGCAGTGTGGAAGGGAAATGTGGGGTTGGAGCCCCCACATAGAGTTCTCCACTGGGGCACCACCTAGTGGAGCTGTGAGAAGAGGGCCACTGTCCTCCAGATCCCAGAATTGTAGATCCACTGACAGCTTGCACTGTGTGCCTGGCAAAGCCGTAGACACTCATCACCAGCCAGTGAAATCATCTGGGAATTAGGCTGTACCCTGAAAAGCCACAGAGGCAGAGCTGCCCAAAACCATGGGAAACTACCTCTTGCATCAGCATACCCAGATGTGAGACATGGAGTCAGAGGAGATCATTTTGGAGCTTTAAGATTTGACTGGCTTGCTAGATTTTGGACTTTCCTGGGCCTTGTAGACCCTTTGTTTTGGCAAATTTCTCTCATTTGGAATGGCTATATTTACCTAATGCCTGTACCCTCATTGTATCTAGAAAGCATCTAACTTGCTTTTGATTTTACAGGCTTATAGTTGGAAGGGACTTGCTTTGTCTCAGATGAGATGTTGGACTGTGGACTTTTGAGTAAACGCTGAAATGAGTTAAGACTTTGGGGGACTGTTGGAAAAGTATTGGCTTTGAAATGTGAGGACATGATATTTGTGAGGGGCCATGAGTGGAATGATATGGATTGGCTCTGTCCCAACCCAAATCTCATCTTGAATTGTAACTCCCACAATTCCCAATTTTCATGGGAGGAATCCAGTTGGAGGTGATTGAATTATGGTGGCAGGTGTTTTCTGCACTGTTCTTGTGAGAGTGAATGAGTCTCATGAGACCTGATGGTTTTAAAAATGGGAATTTCCCTGAAGAAGCTCTCTCTGTTCTCCTACTGCTATCCACTAAGATGTGACTTGCTTCTCCTTACCTTCCACCATGATTGTGAGGCTTCCCCAGTCATATGGAACTGTGAGTTCTCCATTAAACCTCTTTTCTTTGTTAATTGCCCAGTCTCGGGTATGTCTTTATCAGCAGTGTGCAAATAGACTAACAGATTATGTAACAGCAATTAGTAAATATGTAATTAGACACTCCACCGTTAAGCACTTAATTCTTCATTAAAGAAACCCTCCCCTTTGAGCCACCAATATCCACAACATAAAAGCTGCTCACAGAAGAAGATCCAAGTCATTGAAAGTTGCCAATAAAGCAATCATTCAGGATTTCTTACTCCTCCATTAACATTAAGTGTACTTAATGTGCACAGCAACCGCCTGGGTAAAATTCAAAACCTGGATAAGACAGAATATTAGCTTAATAAAAAGGAGGATGGCGACTAGATGATTCTACCCTTACTATTTTATTTTCTACCTTAAGAAGAAATGCAGGGGGTGACATAAAAGGCAAGGATATAACCCCATTATCAAAGACTGAAAGAGCCCTAGAAAGCCCGGGATCTGTTTAAGGAAAGAAATGTATTCTGACAGCTAAAGTCTACACTTAACTGAGGGAGAATCCTTGTGGCCTTGAAGTTTCATCTTCTTGAGCCTCTTTGGGATCTGCATTCCTGCAGCACTTGTAATGTATTATCTAGCTCACTAATACACCTCTTGGCAAACAGCCTGGTATTATTTCTTCTCTGTTCACATGGGAGAGCAGGTATGAGCCTGGTTTTACCGAACTGCCTGAGCTTGAGTTTCAGGTTCTTGTTCATTGCATGTCTAACCTCAAGTAGGTTATTTAACTTCTCTATACCTTAAATTTTC
The DNA here is from genome assembly GCF_008728515.1 of Papio anubis. Taxonomy (NCBI): domain Eukaryota; kingdom Metazoa; phylum Chordata; class Mammalia; order Primates; family Cercopithecidae; genus Papio; species Papio anubis. The sequence goes on along the minus strand of NW_022166724.1, from coordinate 84,835 downwards.
TCATCTGTAAGATGAAGATAGTATTATCAATATACAAGAATATTGTAATAGTTTGTCTAGACAACGTACGTAAAGTACTTAAAATGATTCCTTGTACATTCTATAGACTCAGTAAACATTAGCTCTAATTATATTTACAAGCATCTTCTTACCTTAATGAGATTGTATATTTACTGAGGACTAAGTGCTTGGAGTGGAGTAGCCACTCGCCAAACGTCACTCTTTTATTTACCAAGTAAGAAGGAACAACCTCCTTAAAAATGCTTTGCCCTGTTTAACTACATGAAGACACTGGCTGCCAGACTCACACAAAATAAATATTTATGCAAATGAAAAGGAGAAGATGCCACATATATCTATAATAAAAATAAATACATTAACTAGGTTGTGTCACATTTATATCCTTTACAATGCACTTCCATATCCATTACTTTATTTTACACCTGTGGAAGCTGCAACTCAGAAAGTTTAGGCGATTCACCAGAAGTCATTCACCTAAAAGTGACGAAGCAAGAATTTAAACACATCTTTCCTGAATAGGAAATCCTTTCCATTTATCCCCCTAGTTTCTTTTGAAGCATCAGGCATGCAGCCATCTCAAACCAAACTCTTACACTTCCTAACTTACAGATGGTTGTATTTTAACCTTTTATTTGTAGGTTGGTTGCACTAGGACTCACAATGTATCTTATCATACACACAGTATTATGGCAGTTAAATCCCTACTCCAGTCCACAAAAACCTCTGTAACTCACATGTACCTGAGATCAGAAACCATGTTTTAATCATATTTCTCTCTGATTGCACCTAGAACAGTACCTTACACATACTAGCTATTCAGTGTTTCCTACATTGGCCGGTTAAGTCTGGAAGAGGGCGGCTTTAATTTCTTAACTTAAAGGCACCATTATTCAGTGAGACTTGGAGTCAGACAGTGTTGGCCTTGAGTCTCTACCTTAGAACTTTTGGAGTAATAGCCAGCAAATTCACTCTCCAGAACCTTGGTTTACTTATATTAAAAGTCAGAATAATGTATGGATTATTTAACATTATTTAATGAACACACTTGGCACAGTGCTTAGTGCATTGTTGGTTTTTAATTAAATTCATTGATTTTTTATTTATTTTTAATTTTAATTACTTTTGATACATAATAGTGTATATATTCAAAGAATATATGTGATGTTTTGATACAGGCATACAATGCATAATAATAACATAAGGGTTATAGGGGTATCCATTAACTCAAGTATTTATTGTTTCTTTGTGTTAACAGCATTCCAATTCCACTCTTTTGGTTATTCCAAAATATACAATAAATTATTGTTGACTATAGTCAACTGTTGTGCTATCAACTCCTAGATCTTATTCATTCTATCTAACTTTATTTTTGCACCCATTAATTGTCCCCACGCCACACCCCCACCCCCACTGCTACCCTTCCCAGCCCTTGGTAATCCTCATTCTACTTTCTATCTCCATGAGTTCAATTGTTTTCATTTTTAGCTCCCACATATAAGTGGGGACATGCAAAATTTGTCTTTTTTGTGCCAGGTTTATTTCACTTAATGTAATATCCTTCAGTTCTGTCCATGTTGTTTCAAATGATAGGATTTTATTATTTTTATGGCCGAATAACACTCCAGTAAATATATGTATCACATTTTCTTCCTTCATCTGTTGATGTACACTTTGAATGATTCTAAATCTTGGCTATTGAGAATAATGCTACAATTAACATAGGAGTACAGATATCTCTTCAATATACTGATTTTCTTATTGTTATCTACAGTGTCTGTACTAATTTACATTCCCAACAACAGCATACGAGAGTTCCTCTTTCTCCACATCCTCACCATATGCAGAATGAAACTAAACCTCTATCTCTCACCATATATAAAATCAAATGAAAATGGATTAAAGATTTGAGTCCAATATCTCAAACTGTGACACTACTAACAGAAATCAGTTCAGAAATGCTCCAGTACATTGGACTGCACAAACATTTATTAAATAATACCTCAAAAGCACAGGCAACAAAGCAAAAATGGACAAATGGGATCACATCAAGTTTAAAAGCTTCTGCACAGCAAAGAAAACAATCAACAAGATGAAGAGACAACTCACATAATGGGATAAAATACTTGCAAGCTATCCATCTGACAAGGTGTTAATAACCAGAATGTATAAAGAGCTCAAATGACCTGATAGGAAAACTCAAATAATCCAGTTAAAGAATGTACAAAACATTCAAATAGACATTTCCTAAAGAAGACATACACATGGCCAACGGGTGTATGAAAAAGTGCTCAACATCAATATCATCAGAGAAATGCAAATAAAAACTACAAGGAGCTATTATCTCACCCCAGTTAAAATGGTTTTCATCCAAAAGACAGACAATAATGAACACTGGTGAGGTTGTGGAAAAGGGGGAACCCTCATTAAATGCATTGAATATTTTATATGAAACTGCAGAGTTCCACTTAGGGACACCAAGCAGTCATAATGCTTGTTTTATTCTTATGACTTGCATTGGTGAGGAAAACACTTCTTTAGATACCCACCTTTTCTCCTTTTTCATATATAATCTCTAACAATATAAAAGAACAATAACATGTACTTTTTTTCTGGAGTAACTATCATCCGTTGGCATAGTTCCAGGCACTTTGCATCCATAGTCTCATTTAATCCACACTACAACTCTTTTTCTCCAAGAAAGATGCTTTGTAAGTAAAAAACAAATTTCTGCTAGATATTGTTAAATATTACCTGTCTTGAGATCTATGAGATTTATTTTATTTTATCCTATTTTAAATCAACTTAAATTTTATATTCAGGGGGTATATATGCAGTTTGTTACATGAGTATATTGCATGATGCTGAGGTATGGGATCCAAAAAACCCTGTCACTCAGAGAATAAGCACAGTACCAAATAGTTAGTTTCTCAACCCTCGTACCATTTCCTCTTCTGATAGTCCATAGTTCTGTTTGTTTGTTTGTTTTTTGAGATGGAGTCTCTCTCTGTTGCCCAGGCTGGAGTGCAGTGGCGCAATCTCTGCTCACTGCAACCTCTGCCTCCTAGGTTCAAGCGATTCTCCTGCCTCAGCCTCCCAAGTAGCTGGGACTGTAGTCACACGCCACATGTCAGGCTAATTTTTGTATTTTTGTAGAGATGGGGTTTTGCCATGTTGGCCTAGTCTCAAACCCCTGACCTCAAGTGATCCACCTGCCTTGACCTCCCAAAGTGCTAGGATTACAGGCGTGAGCCACCATGCCTGTCTGGTAGTCTGTAGTTTCTACTGTTGCCATCTTTATTTCCATGTGTGCCCAGTGTTTAGCTCTCACTTGTAAATGAGAACATGCAGTACTTGGTTTTCTGTTCCTGAGTTAATTCACCTTGGATAATTGCCTCCAGCTGCATTCATGTTGCTGCAAAAGACATGATTTTTGTTCTTTTTAATGTTAGCGTAGTATCACATGGTGTAAGTGTGCCACATTTTCTTTATCCAAGCCATAGTTTATGGCCACCAACGTTGTTTTCATGTCTTTTCTATTGTGAATAGTGCTGCAATGAACATATGCATACTACAACTCTTAAAAGAGAGATATCATTAACCTTATTTTACAGAAAAGGGAACTGAGGATCAAAGAAATTTAGAACCTTCTCCAATGTTAGAGAGTTTGTTGATGGCAGAATACAAATTAACCTGTTTCTTATATCATAAAGCTTCATGTTCTTTCTACTGTAGCCACTAATATGTTCACAGGTGATGAGAATCATGAAGTTTTGTATGCCTAAATGAATAAAACAAGATTGATTTGTATTTAAGAAATAAAATTAATCCATAGTTCTAGTTAGTTATCCATTCTTGACATTTTATACCAGGAATGAGGGCATGGGCTGAGGGCTTAGTGGAGACACATAGTAAGTTACTGCAGCAGGGTCATGGGATGGTGTAAAACCAACCAGTAGCGATGGCAAAAGATGAGAGAGTCTCTTGGATATTTTCTCCTGATTTTAACTTCTAGGAGCTACTCTGCCATGGAATTTGTGCAATATTTAGGATGAAATAAACAACATTTCAACAAATTTAGTTTAAAGATCTGATTGACTTTCATTAGCAGCTCATGATTCAGGCAGTGCCTTAAATAAAGAATAAGCTAAGTACTCTGTTGGGCATGGCGGAACTATTGGTTTTTATAAATAAGCTTGAGTAGAAACAAAGAAACAAAATTATACAAAAAGTGGATTGATTACCACCAGCTTACTTCAGGTTGCTTTCATTGTAAAGGTTAAAGCTGAAATAACTTCCTTGATACACAGGCTAAACTGGTCTGTTTGGGGATTTGGCTATCAGCTCTCTCCTGATTTCTCAAAAGGTCAGAAAAACAACTTAGTTTCAGTTTATTGACATGAAACTTGAGCATGAGTGACTCCATTTTGGCTTGGTCTTTTGGGGCATAGTGCAGGAGCTCAGTCCAAATAAATGGTCTCCCATAAATTTTAATTAACAAGGGATGGAGCATGAAGTTGCAGGTTCAGACTATTTTAAAAGGAGGGAAAGGAGACCAGAGGTATCTAGTTTCTAACTTGAAAATGAAAGAGAAGTGGGAGCTCCACATAGAAAACATAATATTTAGTACAGTGCTTTAGGATAACACAGACTGAGTTTCAATCTTTGTTTTAACATGTTTTATTTGAATGACATTGGGGATATTATTTCATTTTTCCAAACCCAATTTTCTCATCCAGGAGATATGGAAAATAATAGTACCCACTACATAGGATTGCTTAAATGATTAAATGAGTTAGTGCTATACTTGTAATGTTTCTGTGTTTAAAAAAAAAAAAAAATTATCTTGAAATCTAAATCCCTAAGGTGATGGTATTACCTTTGGAAGGTGATCAGTTCATGATGGCTTTGCTATCATAAATGGGATTAGTGTCCTTGTAAAAAAAAGGTTGAGAAGGTTTCTTTGCCTCTTTTACACTTTTCACCATGTGAGGACCTAGCAAGAGGCATCATCTATGAAGCAGAGAGTGAGTCTTCAGCAGACATTGAATCTACTGGCACCTTAAACTTGGACTACCCAGCCTCCAGAACTGTGAAAAATAAATTTCTATTATTTATAAAAATTATCCAGTCTAAAGTATTCTGCTAAAGCCGCTTGAATAAACTAGATATAGTGAAGAAACAATTATTGTTTCCCCACACCTTACAAAGACAGATAGTGAACACCAATTAATTAGACAGAACCAGGCACAGAAAATGTCCTCAATTAATGTTAACCATTATGATGACGATAATGATGATGTTGATGACAACAGTGATCATGATGAGCAGGATGATAGTTCCTATCATTGTTATGACAATCACTCTTACAATGGCAACTCAAGGTTTGTGGAAGCCATTTATACATAAGGGACACAAGTCTAGCATATGCGATAGCTGAATGAAATATTAGTATGAGAGGTTTTATGTTTACATCCTATGAGTATGAAGGCTAAAATAAAGTACAAAGGCAGCCATGAGGAAAGCTGAAATGGGACCCTAAATTTGTCTATGGATATTCCATAAAGTCAATAATTCACTGACAGAGAATTCATGAGCTCAGTTCAGCATTAACAGAAAATTTTATAAAAAGGTAAGAAAAGAGGACTTTAAATATTTCAAAGTACTAAATATCCCACATCCCCAAAGATACAGAGATAGGAGAGATGAATCTATTTGAATGAAAGATAAACTCACAGAAGGTGATGTTGAGAGATTAATTTCATTATTACTAGTGTATGGTAAATTATTTGCATTTTACTCAGGTATAACCATAGTCAGACATTCTGCTCTTGCTGATGTAAATTTGAACACAATCTTGTAATAACTTTCATGAATTATGCTGTAATAATACCCTCATTAATAGGAGTGGTAGTTGAGGTTGCTTAATGTCTAACACAAATACTAGACAAAGAGCCGAGAAGTCACTTACAGGGTTTACAGATGAAAGCTGCCCACCACCTCTTAAGTTTTGTGAAATTGTCAATGTCTCACTACAGAGATTCTTTTTGGACAGGGGAGGAGAAGAGGAAAAAGGAGACTGTGATACAGCCTACTCATTGTTGCAAAATTACAATTATTGTTTCTCCACACCTTACAAACATTTCACACAGTTTTACACAGTCCATGCCACAAAACATACCAAGCAAACAACTGACGCATTAGTTAAGAGGCCTTCCATTTTACTTTGACAGTTCACGATAATGGAATTTAATTGTGAAAAAAGCAGAATAATTTTAGCTTAATGTCATTAGGTTCATTCAAACTGGAAATCAGGGACATATTTAACAAAGGTTTTGAAACTTCTTTTGAAATCAGGAAGCTGCTCTGCACAGATAAGAGGAGAGGTTTAAGAATTCTCTATCAGAAATTTCAAGGTTTTTTTCCATCTGCTTTTTCAAATTAACTGGTAATTATCCAGAAAGGCACATAATAGCACAGAAATGACAGAAGCCAACAAAGGTTTTCCTAAGATATGTAAATTGTCAGTGATCAGCAAGGTGCAACAGAAAGGCTTTCTACAGCACAATTATTTATGCTAGTTCAGCTTGCATTTAGGTAGCAGTGAAGGTCTGTTACAGAGAAGCTCCTTATCATGGACCCTGCACATTAGCTTCCACCAGCACTAAGAAAACGTGGCAAAAAGGTTGCTTAAAAGACTGGTGATTGTTCTTTATGTAGAAATTGTTTTCCAAAAAACAATATTTTTTCCACCTACCTGCATATTAAACAATATAAATTTCCTTTATTTTTCTAGCATGCTATAGTTATTATATACTTTCCAGTTAATATTTACATATGAGTTTGTTCCCTCTATGAATGTGGATCTTCTCAAGACCCTATATACAATCAAACTATGTATCCTATGGGCAATCCATGAGTTTCTGGGACACTTTTAGAGCATATGCCCTCCTTATAGAGCCTCTTCCTGCCTGTAAAGTTTTCCCATGACCCATAAAAAAGAATATCCTGGCAAATCTGACTTGTCCAAAGCCCTTGATTTATTCAGTTAATACATTCTCTGGTCTCAAAGTCCTTGATTTATTCACTTAATACATTCTCTGCTCTCTTAACAATTTTCAAAAGCTCAGTAATTTTCCTGATATATAAAAGGAACCTAATAAGCAATAACAATATAAAACTTAAAATATTGATAATATTACTTACAACTATTATTTATGGAATGTTTACTAAAAGAAACAAATTAACTCATTATATGTTTACAACAACCCTATGAGATGCTTATTATTCTCCCAAGTTTACAGATGATAAAAGATACTCAGAAAAGCTAATTAACATGTCCAAGAACAAACTTTGTAGATACTAACTTAAAATTTAGATCCCAGGTCTATTTTATCTCTAAAGTCTATTATGTTAATCACTAGATGACATTATCTCTACAATGAGTATGTGTTGAAGAAAAAAAATAAATGATGGCATTCCTTATTACTTACCTCTCTCCAGAAGTCCCCTGTTTCTATCTGTCTCACTTCTTTTAGATATTCCATTCATTTCTTTTCCATTCCCAGCTTTGACTCTGCCTATGGATCTATATCACGCCTCAACTCAAAGATTCTATGAGAAGCCGTCCAGATGAAATCCTAGACTTCACTAGACCCTTGAAGCCTCTCCCCTTGAATCCTGTTCTATAGGTTGTCATAGTCTTCCTGGTCTTGTATGTAGGGTCTAAATATTGTTGAAAACAAAATATAATCGTCAAGAGAGTATTAAGCATTCCTTTGAAATTATATTTTCCATAAATAAAGTGTTCACCAAACTGAACTCTTCTGTTCTGGCCCTGTTGGGAGGCAGTCAATACTATACAACAGTCTATCTTAGGTTTAAAAATTGTTTCTGCTTTTTTAAGATGCTCTTCCAAAGACAGGATATTTCCATGAAAGTAAATTTTATTTTATTTTTTCTTCATTCTTTCCTCAAATATCACTAGATCTGGGGATATAGCAAATGTTTCTAAAGAGAGCAACCAAACTATTAAGCCTCAGGATAAGGTTTAATATTAACATTAGCTACATTTAAAAGTACTTGCATAATGAGATAGTATTTCGGGGTCTTCCTCTCTTCCAAACTCTCCCCACCATCAATAATATTGCCTAAAATTGTACATTTTAACTTCCAAGCATGTTTGAATATAAGGAGATCATAATCATCAATTTTAGTTCCTTTAGAGTTTTACAAGTGAGGTAATTGAAGTCAATAGAGGCAAAGCAGCACAGCTCATCAGAGGCTGAAGAGGCATGATGTACAGGGCATGTCAGCTATATTTGACTTAACTAAAATTTCCATCTACATGAAATTTTTCTAATCAAATTTCTTGCACAAGGATGCAATTTCAGGCCAGTGTTTTTGTGCGATGTTTGTTTATACCAGAGTGACCACAGGTGGAAACAGAATGTTCAAATAACCCAAAGAAAAATAAATTGTACAGTGACTCATGATGTAGTCTGACAAAAGGAGGTTTGCCAAATTAAAGTAATAGTAATTAATAACAACTACTATATTAAAGGTGCCAGATTCCAGAATTTTAGCTGGAAAATATAAAAAGGATTGTTGAGTAGAAAATACAAAAAGAGAGCAGACACACAGAGAAAAGCAAGAACTCCATGGTGGAAGTAGATGTGTCATGAAAGAGAAATACCAGAAGAAGGGAGAGGGAAGGGAGGGGGAAGGGGAAAAGGTGGAGAAGGAGGAGTAGGAGGTGAGACTTTGAGGCCAGGTGGAGACAGACAGACAGAGAGAGAGAAAAAGAGAGAGAGAGCAAGCAAACATTTATTCATAGACATGCTGCTTTGGACCCTAAAGGCTTCCTACTTCTAATACAGTTCATATGGATTTTGATAACAAATTTCATTTTTCTTATGTTAGTCCCAGTGACTCTCTTGGAACCCAAAGACTTTAAGAAGTACATATGTAAACCAAAGCCATTTGATTTCTGTAGATACAAAAAAGATGAAACATACTCTATTCTATAACCTTTATGTATATTGACTTCTACTATGTCATGGTGTCTCTTTTCATTGTAGCCTTTGGTTATAATCAAAGTCTTTCTTAACCAAAAACTTATATTCTGAAAGTTGAAAAGGCAGTCTATTAAAGCTAAACCTTATCTAGTCTTTCTTTGGAATAATTACCATAACATAGAGAAAGCACATAAGAAATAGTATTTATTTATTACCTATCTACTTATTTAGTTTAAATTGACAATAATTTTATATATTTATAATGTACGATATGGTGTTTTGACTTGTGAATATATATAGGTAGATTCAATCAATGTAATTAACATGTATATCACCTCACCAATTTATCATTTTACATGACCACAGTTAATATTGTATTTTATGTATCAAAATTTCTGAAATAAATTTTCACATTATTCCCTCAAGAAAAAATGTTTTGAAACTCACCTTAACCAACTGGCAGACTGAATCTTAGCTGGCAGTGTTTCTTTTTAATTTTGTGGTAAATGACAACATTGCCATATCAAGTTGGAAATGATAATTTTTACTAAGGCCTGAGATATAGAATTTCAAGAGCATATAAATTTGAAGAATAGTAAGTATTTGAATTGCCTGAAGGAAAGGATGTTGTTATAGAAGAAAGGCTAGTTTCCAGTTTATCAACTGCTGTGCAAACAATGCCAATGAAGCAATGCTGGTGCCATCTATATTCTTTTAAGCATTTTCTAGGAAAATGACAAGTTACATTTCTATGAGACTATTAATTCAAGAACTTCCACCTGCAGGTTTTAAATACAAAACAGAATTGAACAAAATAAGCCTGTATTGCCAATACCTTAGGATCTCAGTAATGATCTAGATTAGCATGGCTGATAATGAAACCCTGTAAAACTTGTTTAACTAGAGCTTTTAATGAACTTTAATTGTGCAGATTAATTTATTATTAGAAGGAATTGCTTTGTAGAAGATGGCAGGTAAAAATTGATATCAGGGATTTAGTCAAAACTTCACTTTGCTACTATTCAGGGTGTCTTTCAGTTTGTTAATATTCAGACTAAACTCTTAGAAACCTTAACATAAACTTATGTATGCAAAATAACAGCGTAGCTCTTTTTTCTAATAGAAAATACAGATTTTCAAATAATACAATGTACCCATAACAGATGATAATTTATCTCAAATGAATGTCTTTATCAATTTACAGTTTAAAATCTGTTAATGTCAGTCAACCCAGGACTTTGGATCTATTGATATGTAATTTTCATGTGTGACCATTAGCTTCTATGATATACCTTTTTGTGTTCCTTCCAAAATTGATATGTTGAATTCCTAATCCCCAATGTGATTCTTTAGGACATGTGCCCTTTTGGAGGTCATTAGGTCATGAGGGCAGAGCCCCCATGAATAGGATTAGTGTCCTTATAAAAGAGGCCTAAAAGAGAAACTCATCACCACTTCATCAGTTGAGAACACAGCTAAAAGGTGCTGTCTATGAATCAGAAAGTGGGCCCTCAGCAGACACTGAATTTTCAAACAACTTGATGTTGGATTTTCCAGTTTCCAGAACTGTGGAAAATACATTTATGCTACTGTAAGCTACCCAGTTTATAATATTTTGTTATGAATAGATAAAAACACTTAGAATGCTCATAAATTTGGCTAAGTTTACACTAGTTCTGTGCCTTACACAGAGTAGGTACTTAACAGATGCTTGAATGAATACATTCTGCACCTTATTTTTTCCTTAAATACTATGTCACTTCTTCTTTCCCATAGGTTCAGAGACTACTTTCCTGATTAAATCTCATGGAAAGGAAGCCTCATTAAAGAGACTAAGGACACTGACAGAGGAAACTTAACCCAAACCTTCAAACTCTGGTAGGTGCGTTCACTCAATTTAAATGCCATGGTGAAACTAACGGGAATATGGGTAGGATGTAGGATGAGCAACCATCCCAACCATCCTAGTTTGCCTGGGATTGTCTCGGTTTCAGTAATGAGAGTCCTATTTCCTGTAAATTGTCTCAATAAAGGGCAAACTAGGATGGCTGATCATGCTGGAGTTAGAGAAGCAGTGAAAAGCACAACAGCAGGCAAATTTGCAGTAGACATAAGGAGTGGCTGTTTAATGAGTATAAAGTTTCAACTATATAAGGTGAGTAGTTCTAGAAATCTGCTGTACAGTGTTGTGCCTACTGTTAACAACGCTGTATTTTGCAGTTAAAAATCTTGTTAAAATGGTAGATATTATTAATACTATAAGTGGTTATATACAAAGCAAACAAAAGGGCATAAAGAAACATTTGGAGACAAAATATGTTTATTACTTTTATTGTGGTAATGGGTATAAGAATATGTCCAAACTTACCAAATTGTATATGTTTCAATTTTTCTTCAAGAAATTTATTTAAAAAACAAAGTATATTTCTCATCTTCACATAAAAAGAAAGAAACAAAACTGATGGATTCAGTTTTACTCTGCTTAAACAGAAAAAATTCTCATCTTCACTATTTCTTTTTCTTTCTTTTCTTTTTTCTTTTTCTTTTTCTTTTTTTTTTTTTGAGACAGAGTCTTGCTCTGTTGCTCATGCTGGAGTGCAGTGTCATGATCTCTGCTCACTGCAACCACCGCCTCCTGGGTTGAAGTGATTTCCCTGCCTCAGCCTTCCGAGGAGCTGTGATTACAGGTGTGCACCACCACACTCAGCTAATTTTTGTATTTTTATTAGAGACTGGGTTTCACCATGTTGGTCAGGCTGGTCTCGAACTCCTGACCTCGTGATCCACCCACCTCAACTTCTCAAAGTGCTGGGATTACAGGTGTGAGCCACTGTGCCCGGCCCATCTTCACTATTTTAAAAATATTGTTTAGGAGATTTCAAGGCTATGATCAGGAGCCACAATATATTCTGTGAATAAGCATTTTAGGTTTCTGAATGAATGAAAGTTACAGCCCCATACATTAATTTTTTTCCTTGAACATTTATTTTTAAGTTCCCTGGTACACGTGCAGGATGTGCAGGTTTGTTATATAGGTAAACGTGTGCCATGGTGGTTTACTGTACAGATTAACCCATCACCTAGGTATTAACCCCAGCATTCATTAGCTATTCTTCCTTATGCTCTGTCTCTGCCCACCACCCACCAATAGGCTCCAGTGCGCCTATTGTGTCCATGTATTCTCATTGTTCAGCTCCCTATTATAAATGAGAACATTTGGTGTTTGGTTTTCTGTTCCTGAGTTAGTTTGCTGAGGATAATGGCTTCCAGGTCCATCCAAGTCCCTGTAAGTGACAATATCTCATTTCTTTTTATGGCTGCATAGTATTCCATGGCACATATGTACCACATTTTCTTTATCAAGTCTATCATTGATGTGCATTTGTGTTGATATCATGTTATGGCTATTGTGAATAGTGCTACAGTGAGCATATCTGTGTGTGTATCCTTATAATAAATGATTTATATTTCTTTGGGTATATACACAGTAATGAGATTGCTGGTCAAATGGTATTTCTGCTTCTGGAATTTTGAGAAATCGCCACACTGTCTTCCACAAAGATTGAACTAATTTGCACTCCTACCAGGAGTGTAAAAGTGTTCCTTTTTCTATACAACCTTGCCACCTTGCTAGTGATAATTTCTTTGGCTGTGCAGAAGCTCCATAGTTTAATTAGATCTCATTGTCAGTTTTTGTTTTTGTTCCTATTGCTTTTCGGATTTTTGTCATGAAAGCTTTGTCTGTGCCTAGGTTCTGAATGGTATTACTTAGATTTTCTTTTAGGGTTTTTATAGTTTTGGGTTTTATGTTTTACATTTAAGTCTTTAATGTATCTTGAGTTGAGAGAAGAAAGATTCAGATGATCGGTAATAACAAACTTCTCTGAGCTAAAGGAGGATGTTCGAATGCATCGCAAAGAAGGTAAAAACCTTGAAAAAAGATTAGATGAGTGGCTAACTAGAATAAACAGTGTAGAGAAGACCTCAAATGACCAGACGGAGCTGAAAACCATGGCAGGAGACCTACGTGACCCATGCACAAGCTTCAGTAGCTGATTCAATCAACTGGAAGAAAGGGTATCAGTGATTGAAGATCAAATGAATGAAATGAAGCAAGAAGAGAAGTTTAGAGAAAAAAAGAATACAAAGAAATGAACAAAGCCTCCAAAAAATATAGGATATGTGAAAAGACCACATCTCTATCTGATTGATGTACCTGAAGGTGAAGGGAAGAATGGAACTAAGTTGGAAAACACTCTGCAGGATATTATCGAGGAGCACTTCCCCAACCTAGCAAGGCAGGCCAACATTCAAATACAGGAAACACAGAGAATGCCACAAAGATACTCCTCGAGAAGAGCAACCCCAAGACACATAATTGTCAGATTCACCAAAGTCGAAATGAAGGAAAAAATGTTAAGGGCAGCCAGAGAGAAAGGTTGGCTTACCCACAAAGGGAAGCCCATCAGACCAACAGTGGATCTCGGCAGAAACTCTCCAAGCCAGAAAGGAGTGGGGGCCAATATTCAACATTCTTAAAGAAAAGAATTTTCAACCCAGAATTTCATATCCAGCCAAACTAAGCTTCTTAAGTGAAGGAGAAATAGAATCCTTTAGAGACAAGCAAATTCTGAAACATTTTGTGACCACCAGGCCTGCCTTACAAGAGCTCCTGAAGGAAGCATTAAACATGGAAAGGAACAACTGGTACCAGCCACTGCAAAAACATGCCAAATTTTAAAGACCATCGATGCTAGGAAGACACTGCATTAACTAAAGAGAAAAATAACTAGCTAACAACATAATGACATGATCAAATAAACATATAACAATATTAACCTTAAAGGTAAATGGGCTAAATGCTCCAATTAAAAGACACAGACTGGCAAATTGGATAAAGAGCCAAGACCCGTCAGAGTGCTTTATTCAGGAGATCCATCTCATGTGCAGAGACACACACAGGCTCAAAATAAACGGACGGAGGAAGATCTACCAAGCAAATGGAAAACAAAACAAACAAACAAAAAAGCAGGGGTTGCAATCCTAGTCTCTGAAAAAACAGACTTTCAACCAACAAAGATCAAAAGAGACAAAGAAAGCCATTACATAACGGTAAAAGGATCAATTCAACAAGAAGAACTAACTATCCTAAATATATATGCACCCACCCAATACAGGAGCACCCAGATTCATAAAGCAAGTCCTTAAAGACCTACAAAGAGACTTAGACTCTCACACAATAATAATGGTAGACTTTAACACCCCACTGTCAACATTAGACAGATGAACGAGACAGAAAGTTAACAAGGATATCCAGGAATTGAACTCAGCTCTGCACCAAGCCGACCTAATAGACATCTACAGAACTCTCCACCCCAAGTCAACAGAATATACATTCTACTCAGCACCACATCACACTTATTCCAAAATTGACCAAATAGTTGGGAGTAAAGCACTCCTCAGCAAATGTAAAAGAACAGAAATTAACAAACGGTCTCTCAGACCACAGTGCAATCAAACTAGAACTCAGGATTAAGAAAGTCAAACAAAATCACTCAACTCCATGGAAAATGAACCACCTGTTCCTGAATGACTACTGGGTACATGATGAAATGAAGGCAGAAATAAAGACGTTCTTTGAAACCAATGAGAACAAAGATACAACATATCAGAATCTCTGAGACACATTCAAAGCATGTGTAGAGGTAAATGTATATACTAAATGTCCACAAGAGACACCTAACATCAAATTAAAAGAACTAGAGAAGCAAGAGTAAACACATTCAAAAGCTAGCAGAAGGCAAGAAATAACTAAGATCAGAGCAGAACTGAAGCAGATAGAGAGAGAAAAAATCCTTCAAAACATCAATGAATCCAGGAGCTGGTTTTATGAAAAGATCAACAAAATAGATAGACCACTAGAAAGACTAATAAAGAAGAAAAGAGAGAAGAATAAAATAGACACAATAAAAAAATGATAAAGGGGATATCACCACTGAACCCACAGAAATACAAACTACCATCAGAGAATACTATAAACACCTCTACACAAATAAACTAGAAAATCTTGAAGAAATGGATAAATTCCTGGACACATACACCCTCCAAACCCTAAACCAGGAAGAAGTTGAATACCTGAATAGACCAATAACAGGCTCTGAAATTGAGGCAATAATTAATAGCCTACCAACCAAAAAAAGTCCAGGACCAGACGGATTCACAACCGAATTCTAACAGAGGTATAAGGAGGAGCTGGTATCATTCCTTCTGAAACTATTCCAATCAATAGAGAAAGAGGAAATCCTCCCTAATTCATTTTATGAGGCCTGCATCATCCTGATACCAAAGCCTGGCAGAGACACAACAAAAAAAAAAACAAAAAGAGAGAGAGAGAGAGAGAGAGAGAGAAAGAATTTTATAGCAACACCCCTTATGAACATCGATGCAAAAATCCTCAATAAAATACTGGCAAACCGAATCCAGCAGTACATCAAAAAGCTTATCCACCATGATCAAGTGGGATTCATCCCTGGGATGCAAGGCTGGTTCAACATATGCAAACCAATAAATGTAATCCATCATATAAACAGAACCAAAGACGAAAACCACATGATTACCTAAATAGATGCAGAAAAAGCCTTTGACAAAATTCAACAGCCCTTCATGCTAAAAACTCTCAATAAATTAGGTATTGGTGGGATGGATCTCAAAATAATAAGAGCTGTTTATGACAAACCCACAGTCAGTATCATACTGAATGGGCCCAAACTGGAAGCATTCACTTTGAAAACTGGCACAAGACAGGGATGCCCTCTCTCACCACTCCTATTCAACATAGTGTTGGAAGTTCTGGCCAAGGCAATCAGGCAGGAGAAAGAAGAACGGGTATTCAGTTAGGAAAAGAGGAACTCAAATTGTCCCTCTTTGCAGATGACATGATTGTATATTTAGAAAACCCCGTTGTCTCAGTCCAAAATCTTCTTAAGCTGATAAGCAACTTCAGCAAATCTCAGGATACAAAATCAGTGTATAAAAATCACAAGCATTCCTATACACCAATAGCAGAAAAACAGAGAGCCAAACCATCAGTGAACTCCCATTCACAATGGCTTCAAAGAGAATAAAATACCTAGGAATCCATCTTACAAGGGATGTAAAGGACCTCTTCAAGGAGAACTACAAACCACTGCTCAATGAAATAAAAGAGGACACAAACAAATGGAAGAACATACCATGCTCATGGATAGGAAGAATCAATATTGTGAAAATGGCCATACTGCCCAAGGTAATTTACAGATTCAATGCCATCCCCATCAAGCTGCCAATGACTTTCTTCACAGAATTGGAAAAAACTACTTTAAAGTTCACATGGAACCAAAAAAGAGCCCACATTGCCAAGTCAATCCTAAGCCAAAAGAACAAAGCCGGAGGCATCACGCTACCTGACTTCAAACTACACTACAAGGCTACAGTAACCAAAGCAGCATGGTACTGGTACCAAAACAGAAATATAGACCAATGGAACAGAACAGAGCCCTCAGAAATAATACCACACATCTACAACCATCTGATCTTTGACAAATCTGACAAAAACAAGAAATGGGGAAAGGATTCCATATTTAATAAATGGTGCTGGGAAAACTGGCTAGTCATAAGTAGAAAGCTGAAACTGAATCCCTTCTTTACATCTTATACAAAAATTAATTCAAGATGGATTAGAGACTTAAATGTTAGACCTAAAACCATAAAAACCCTAGAGGAAAATCTAGGCAATACCATTCAGGACATAGGCATGGGCAAAGACTTCATGTCTAAAACACCAAAAGCAATGGCAACAAAAGCCAAAATTGACAAATGGGATCTAATTAAACTAAAGAGTTTCTGCACAGCAAAAGAAGCTACCTTCAAAGTGAACAGGAAACCTATAAAATGGGGAAAAAAATTTTTACAATCTACCCATCTGACAAAGGGGTAATATCCAGAATCTACAAAGAACTTAAACAAATTTGCAGGAAGAAAATCGAACAACCTCATCAAAAAGTGGGCAAAGGATGTGAACAGACACTGAAAAGAAGACATTTATGCATCCAACAGACACATGAGAAAATGCTCATCATCACTGTCTATAGAGAAATTCAATCAAAACCACAATGAGATCTCACACCAGTTAGAATGGCGATCATTAAAATGTCGGGAAAGAACAGGTGCTGGAGAGGATGTGGAGAAATAGGAACACTTTTACTCTGTAGGTGGGACTATAAACTAGTTCAACCATTCTGGAAGACAGTATGGCAATTCCTCAAGGATCTTGAACTAGAAATACCATTTGACCCAGCCATCCCATTACTGGGTATACACCCAAAGGATTATAAATCATGCTGCTATAAGGACACATGCACATGTATGTTTATTGTGGCACTATTCACAATAGCAAAGACTTGGAACCAACCCTAATGTCCATCAATGATAGACTGAATTAAGAAAATGCAGCACATATACACCATGGAATACTGTACAGCCATAAAAATGGATGAGTTCGTGTCCATTGTAGGGACATGGCTGAAGCTGGAAACCATCATTCTGAGCAAATTGTCTCAAGGACTGAAAACCAAACACCACATGTTCTCACTCATAGGTGGGAATTGAACAATGAGAACACTTGGACACAGGATGGGGAACATCACACACCAGGGCCTGTTGTGGGGTGGGGGGACGGGGGAGGGATAGCATTAGGAGATATGCCTAATGTAAATGACGAGTTCATGGATGCAGCACAGCAACATGGCACATGTATACATATGTAACGAACCTGCACATTGTGCACATGTACCCTAGAACTTAAAGTATATTTTAAAAAAATAACTGTTTTTAAAAAAAAAAAAACAGCTCTCCATTGATTTTTTGAAGGGTTTTTCATGTCTCTTTCTCCTTCAGTTTAGCTCTGATTTTGTTATTTCTTGTCTTCTGCTAGCTTGGGGACTTGTTTGCTGTTGGTTCTCTAGTTATTGTAGTTGTGATGTTAGGTTGTCGATATGAGGTTTTTCTAGCTTTTTGATGTGGGCATTCAGTGGTATAAGTTTTTCTATTAACACTGCTTTAGCTGCCTTTCAGAGATCCTGATATATTGTCTCTTTGTTCTCATTAATTTCAAAGAACTTCTTTATTTCTGCCTTAATTTCATTATACACCAAGAAGTCATTCAGAAATAGGTTGCTCAATTTCCATGTAGTTGTGTGGTTTTAAGTGAGTTTCTTAATCTTGAGTTCTAATTTGATTGTGCTGTGGTCTGATAGATTATTATGATTTCAATTATTTTGCATTTGTCGAGGACTGTTTTATTTCTGATTATGCAATCTATTTTAGAGTAAGTGCCATGTGGTGATCAGAAGAATGTATATTCTTTTTGTTGTTGTTGTTGTTGTTGTTGTTGGAGAGTTCTGTAGATATCTAGCAGATCCACTTGATCCAGAGCTGAGTTCAGGTCCTGAATATCTTTTTTAACTTTCTATCTTAATGATCTGTCTAATATTGTCAGTGTAGTGTTAAAATTTCCTACTATTATTATGCGGGAGCCTAAGTCTCTTTGTAGGTCTCTAAGAATTTGCTTGAGAATCTGGGTGCTCCTGTATTGGGTGCATATATATTTAGGATGGTTACCTCTTCCTGTTTAATTAAACCCTTTACCATTATGTAATGCCCTTGTCTCTTTTGATCTTTGTTGGTTTAATGTCTGTTTTGTCAAAAACTAGGGCTGCAACTTGCTTTTTTCTGTTTTCCATTTGCTTGGTCAATTTTTCCCCATCTCTTTATTTTAGTCTAAGTGTGTCTTTGCACATGAGATGGGTCTCCTGAAGACAGAATACTAACGGGTCTTGACTATTTTTCCAGCTTGCCATTTTGTGTTTTATAATTGGGGCATTTAGCACATTTACATTTAAGGTTAGTATTGTTATATGTGAATTTGATCCTGTCATTCTGATGCTAGCTGGTTATTTTGTAGACTTGTTTATGTGTTTGCTTCGTAGTGTTCCTGGTTGTTGTACTTCAGTGTGTTTTTGTAGTGGCTGGTAATGGTTTTTCCTTTCCATATTCAGTGCTTCTTTCAGGAGCTTTTGCAAAGCAGGCCTGATACTAATGAATTCCCTATGCACTTGCATGTCTGAAAAAGATCTTATTTCTCCTTCACTTATAAAACTGAATATGGCAGAATAAGAAATTTTATGTTTTTTTTAAAAGAATATTAAATATTGGGCCCCAATCTCTTTTGACTTGTAGGATTTCCACTGGGAGATCCACTGTTAGTCTGATGGCCTTCCCTTTGTAAGTGAAATGGCCTTTCTCTCTGGCTCCCCTTAACATTTTTTTCTTTCATTTTGACCATAGAGAATGTGAGGATTGTTTGTCTTGTGGCTGATCTTCTTGTGGAGTATCTTTCTGTGGATCTCTAGGTTTTCTGAAATTGAACATTGGCCTGTCTTTGGTAGGTTAGGGAATTCCTCCTGGATAATATACTGAAGTATATTTTCCAACTTGATTCCATGCTCCTCATCTTTTTCAAGTACCCCATTCAGTTGTAGACTCAGTCTTTTTAAATAATGCCATATTTCTCAGAGGTTTTGTTCATTCTTTTCTAATATTTTTTCTATTCTTGTCTGCCTGACTTATTTCAGAAAGATAGTCTTCAAGCTCTGGGATTCTTTCCTCTGCTTGCTCTCTATTCTGCTATGGATATTGTAATTGTACTGTGACATTCTCAGATTGTGTTTTTCAGCTCCCTCAGTTCAGTTATTCTCCTCTCTAAACTGGATATTCAGGTTATCAGCTCCTGTATCATTTTATCATGATTCTTAGCTTCTTTGCATTCAGTTATGACATGCTACTTTAGCTCAGTGAAGTTTGTTATTACCCGTTTTCTGAAGCCTACTTCTGTCAATATAGGCATCTTAGCTTCAACAAAATTCTGTGCCCTTGCTGGAGAGGTGTTGTGGTCATTTGGAAAAGAAAAGGCACTCTGGATTTTTTAGTTTTCAGCATTTTCACAGTGATTCTTTCTTATGTTTGTGGGCTTATCTACCTTTGATCTTTGTGGTGGCTGACCATTAAATGGGTTTTTTGTGGGGTATTTTTTATTCATGTTGTTGTTGTTGTTGCTTTCTGTTTGTTTTTCTTTCCACACTTAGGCAACTCCTATGTAGGGCTGCTGTAATTTTCTGGGGGCCCATTCCAGATCCTCATTGCCTCACTTCCTCCCACACCTGGAGATATCACCAGTGAAGGCTACGAAATAGCAGAGATGGCAGCCTGTTTCTTTCTCTAGGAGCTCTGTCCCAGAGGAGCACCCACCTGATGCCAGCCCTAATGCTCCTGTAGGAGCAACCACCTGATACTGGCCCTAATGCTCCCGTCTGGAGACCCCTGTTGGGAAGTCTCACCCAGTCTGAAAGAATGAGATCAACACCCCACTCAAAGAAGCAGTCTGGCTGTCCCTTGGCAGAGTGGGTGAACTACACTGAAGGAAATCGCCCTCATTCAGACTGCCTGGACTGTGTAGAGACAGCAGGCTTGAAAGACTAAGTCAGCTAAACCACAGAGATTGCAGCTGCCCCTGCCCCTGGGGACTCCATCCCAGGGAGATATCAGAGTTCTCGTCTAGACTTCTTGGACTCCCTGGAGCCAGCAGGCTAGAATGGCTGACTCAAACTGCAGAGATGGTGGCTTTCCTTACCCCTAAGAACTCAATCGGTCTCTGGCAGTCTCCAGCCTGCTGCCACTGGCCAGCTGAAATTCTAAACCAGTGGGTCTTAACTTGTGAGGTGCCATTGGAGTGGGGCCTGCATAACAACACACTGTGTGGCTCCCTGATTTCAGCCCCCTTACTAGGGGAATGCATAGATATATCCCCCACCTCGTCAGAATTCCCTGGGCCAGAGTATGCAAAACTCCTGGGTTTCTGTGTGTGCTGGAGTGGCCACTTTCCCGAGACTCTGCATGGTTTTGTGCTTCAAACCCAAGGCCCTGGTGGTGTGGGCTCACGAGGGGATCTCCTGGTCGGCAGGTCACAAAGGTCCGTGGGAAAAACATGGCTTCCCAAGCTGGATTGCACAATCCCTCACCACTTCCCTTGCCTGGGGATGGGTGTTTATATGGTTCCATACCACTCCAGGGTTGGCCATTGCCTCACCTTGCTTTTCTTCACTCTCCATGGGCTGAGCCATCAACCTAATCAGTCCCAATGTGAGAACCTAGATACCTAAGTTGAAAGCGCAAAATTCACTTACTATTTTCATTTATCTACCCATACATTTTATGAGACAAATTTCACTTCACTTTTCCTTTCACTCGTTGGGCTCCAGTCACATTGGTCATCTTTCAGTTTCTTATATATAGCAGTGTGCTTCTTTTTACATGCTATTCTTATGGCTAGAATGCCACCTTTCTTATGACCCAATATAGTGTCTGTTACATGGTAATCACCTATTACACATGAGTTGGATAATTTTATTTTTTTGTAGAGGACATTAGCAATAGAGCGGAATGAAACATCCTTACACTTGTTTACCAAAAACCACAAAAACAATTAATAAGTGACTATAAATCAAGAAAGTCGCTCTCAGAATACTCCAAGCAACAAGGAAACAGCAGAAACCCTGTGAAGTACAAGAATAGAGGATGGTCATATAGAAAAGAGTAGAAAAGTTTTTATCAACATCAGCCCATCTCCCACTCCAGAGCAGACCGTAACTAAGGGTGATCCCCTCAAAGGGATTTTCCACTTTTGGGAGGGGGAGGGAAGTAGGAGAGGATACCAGCAGTCCTGTTCACCATCACAGTTACCTGCAGCTTTAGCCAGCAGGGACCCCTGAAGTTTTCACAGTGCTATGCCTAGCTGATAACTTCCCAGAATCCATGTGCAGTGTTCCCCAACAGAGAAGGAGCCACCACTGTGTCTCCCGCTCAGGACTGGAGCTGTCACAGGGCTGATCCATGGCCCCAGAGGCCTGAGTCACCACTGTGCTCTCCCTACAGGAATCAAAATACCATAGCTTCTCACGATCTTCAAGACTGGAGCTGGACTGCCCTGTCCTGCAACCCATCCCCGGGACCTGAATTTTGGCTGTTACCCAACAATACCAGGGATGTGTTGCCACTTTTCTTCACCCAACTCCCAGACTTCTGAGTCATGACTTCAACCCACCATTACCAGGATGCAACAAATAGTTGTATCGGGTGGGATTTATACTTGGCATGCAAGAAAGCTTCAACATGAAAATCAGTAAGTGTGATATACTGCATTAACAGAATGAAAGATAAAACTATCTGATAATATCAATAGAAGGTGAGTAAGCATTTGACAAAATTTAGCACACTTTCATGATAAAAACATTCAAAACACTAGGAATAAAGTAAATTTACTTCACCATAACAAAAGCCATATATGAAAAACCCACAGTGAATATAATACCCAACAAAGAAAAACTGAAAGTTTTTATTTAAGGTAAGGGAAAAGACAAAGATGCTCACTTCTGTCACTTCTATTGAACATAGAAATAGAAGCCTTAGCGAGAGCACTCAGACAAAAAATAAACTGATGACATCTTTATTGGAAAGAAAGAAATGAAATTATCTCTGTTTTCAGGTGATTAGAGCTTTCATATGGAACATCCTAAAGACTCCATTAAAAAGCAGTTAGAATTAGTAAATGAACTCAGTAAAATAACAAGATACAAAATCAACCTATAGAATCAGTTGCATTTCTATACACTAAAAACAGGTAGACTATTCAAAGAAGGTTATTAAACAAACAATCTTATTAACAGTAGCATCAAAACCAAAAGAAGCACATGGCCCAAATCTTCATCTCTACATAGAGGAGCAACACCCCGGCAACAGAGGACAGACTGCAGAGTTGCCTACCATGGCCTGAAGAACCAAATAGAACTTCTGGAATTTAAAAAAAAAAAAAAATCCAGGCAAACCTAGAGGTGGAAGCCTCAACAATAGATTAGACCAAAGAGAAGAAATAATTAAAGAGCTCAAAGACTGGTATTTTGTATTAATTCAGTCAGACAAAAATAAAGAAAAAATTTTTTTTAAATAAACACAGTATTTAAAACATATGGAACTATGTAAAGTGACCAAACCTACAACTTTTTGACATTCCTGACAGAGAAGAAGAAAAAAGCAAGCAACCTGGAAAATATATTTGAAGGTATAATTCAGAAAATTTTCTGAATCTTGCTAGAGAGGTTGACATCAAAATATAAGAAATGTAGATAAATCCTTCAAGATACTATAAAATATGACCATCCCCAAAGCATGTAGTCCTCACACTATCCCAGGTCAATGTGAAAAAAAAATCTTATATGCAGTGAGAAAGAAGATCAAATTACCTATAAATAAAATCCCATCAGACTGTCAGTGGATTTCTCAGCAAGATCCTTACAAACATGAAGAGATTGGGGCCTCATTTTTAGCTTTAAAAAATTCCACCAAGAATTTCACATCCGACCAAATTAAGCTTCATAAATGAAGGATAAATAAAGTCTTTCACATACAAGAAAACAATAAGGAAATTCATCACCACCACACTGGATCTACAATAAATGTTTAAAGGACTTCTAAATATGGAAATAAAGGGATGATACTTCCTATGATAAAAGCACATGTAAGTAGAAAGCCCAAACACCTTATAATGCAACTACAAAATGGAATCTACAAAACAATTAGATAACAACACAATAACAGAAATGAAACATCACATGTAAATATTAATCTTAAATGTAAACAACCTAAATACTTCACTTAAAAGACAGAGAGTAGTAAATTAGATAACAAAGCAAGACCAAACATTCTGCTGGCTTCAAAAAACTCACTTCGTATGTAATGACACACATAGACTCAAAATAAAGGGAGAGAGAAAGATCTATCAGGCAAATGGAAAACAAAACAAAACAAAACAAAATAGAAGGGCACACTCTTTGTGTATCAGATAAAACAGACATTAAACCAATAGTAACAAAAAGGGACAAAGAAGGGCATTACCTAATAATAAAATGTTCAGTGCAACAAGAAAATATAACTATCCAAATATGTATACATTCATATGCACCCAGCTTTATACAACAATTACTACTAAATATATATTTTTAAAAAAACAGCCATAAAATAATAGTGGTAGACTTCAACACACCACTGACAGCTTTAGACAGATCATCAAGACAGAAAATGAACAAAAAAATTCTGGACTTAAATAGAATATTTGACCAAATGGAATTGATATTGATCTAAATAACATTCTACCTAACAACCACAGAATACACATTCTTTCTATCTGTACACAGAGCAGTTTGACAACATTCTTGATCATAAGGTGATAATAAATACATTTAAAAAATCAAAATAATGCAAAGCATCTTATTGTACCAGAGTGGAATAAAAATAGAAATCAATACCAAGAGGACTTATGAAAATTACATAATTAAGTGGAAATTAAACAATTTACTCCTGAATGAATTTTAGGTAAACAAATTAAGGCAGAAATCAAAACGTTATTTGAAACAAATGAAAATAGAAATATGACATATGAAAACCTCTGGGATATAACAAAAGCAATGTTAGGAAAAAAGTTTATAGCACCAAACAACTACATCTAAAAGGGAAATATCCCAAATTAATAACCTAAGGTCACAATGAAGGAACTAGACAAATGAGAACAAGCTAAATCAAAAGCTAGCTGAGTGGAAGAAATCGTTATCATCAAAGCAGGAAGAAATAAAATTGTAATCAAATAACTATTAAAAAATCAACACTCTCACTCATAAGTGAGAGCTGAACAATGAGAACACATGGACACAGGGAGGAGAGCAATACACACTGGGCCTGTCAGGGGGTGTGGTTGGAGGTAGAGCAAGAGGAAAACGAGCTAATGTATGCTAGGCTTAAAACTTAGGTGATAGGTTGATACTTACTTCTCGATACTGAGATTGATAGGTGCAGCAAACCACAATGGCACACATTTACTTATGTAACAAACCTGCACACCCTGCACATGTACTCCAGAACATAAAATAAAATAAAAATAGATACGGAAAATCAACAAATTGGAAAGTTCATTGTTTGAAAAGATATAAAAGATTGATACACTATTAGCTAAATTAACAAAGAGAGAGAGATCAAAATAAGCAAACTTAGAAATGACAAAGTTGACATTACAACTGATACCAAGGAAATACAAAAGATCCTCAGAGACTGCAAGTATTCCTAGTGTTCCATTATTGGAACAATAAGCATGTGGGAGCTATTTATATCCTACTGCTCAAGGTCATCACCAAAGTCTGATTGCAAAACTTAAAAAAAATTGCAGCCTCAGGCTTAAATGGGTTAATACCTCTATACACACAAACAAGAAAATTGAGAGGAAATGGATGAATTCCTGGAAACAGACAAACTTCCAAGTTTGAACTAGGAAGAAACTGAAACCGTTAAGAGACCAAATATGACTTAATAAATTGAATCAGCACTTAAAAAAATATATATATCCTAGCAAAAGAATCTAGCCCTGCACCAGATAAATGGTGAGTCAAATGCTAACAGATGTACAAAGAAGAGCTGGTACCACTTTTACTGAAGCTTCCAAAAAATTAGGGTTTCTTTCCTATCTTTCATTGAAGGCAGTATAATCCTGATACCAATCCTGATACCAAAATCTAGCAAGGACGCAACAAAAAAAGAGAACTACAGCCTAATATCCCTGATAAACATAGATGCCAAAATCTTCAACAAAATTCTACTAAACCACATTCAACAGCCCATCATTCATCACAATGTAGTGGGCTTTATTCCTGGGATGCAAGGATGGTTCAACGTAGGCAAATCAATAAATTTCTGTTATCACATAAACAAAATTGAAAACAAAAACCATATTATCATCTCAATAGAAGCAGAACAATCATTTGATAAAATTCAACCTCGCTTCATAACAAAACCCTAAAAAAAACCTAGATGTTGAAGGAACAAACCTCAAAATAATAGCAGCTATTTATAAGAAACACAAAACAAACATCATACTGAATGGGCAATAGTTGGAAGCATTTCCTCTAAGAACTGTAGCAACACAAGGTTGTCCACTGTTACCACTCCTGTTCAACACAGTACTGAAAGTGATAGCAAGAGTAATCAGGCAAGAGAGAAAAATAAAAGGAATCTAAATATTAAAAGGGGAAGTAATATTATCTCTGTTCATTTTTGATACTACTGTAGATGTAGAATACCCAAAAGATTCCTCAAAAAGACTCCCAGATCTGATAAATTGATTCAATAAAGTTTCAGGATACAAAATCAATGTACAAATACCAGTATCATTTCTATACTTCAATAACATTCAAGCTGAGATCCAAATCAAGAATGCAATTTCATTTGCTGTATCTGAAAAAAAAAGGTGTACCTAGGAATACCTCTAAACAAGAAGGTGAAATATGCCTACAAGGAAAACTACAAATCACTGTTGAAAGAAATTGTAGATGACACACAAAAAAATGGAAAAAATATTCCAGCTCAGAGATTGGAAGAATTAATATCGTTAAAATGGCCATACTACCCAAAGCAATCTACAGATTCAATGCTATTCTAGTCAAACTATGAACATCATTTTCAACAGAATTAGAAAAAAATATAATAAAATGCATATGGTGCCAAAAAAAGCCTGACTAGCGGAAACAAGTCTAAGGAAACAGCCAAGCTGGAGAAATCACATTACCCAACTTCAACCTATATTATATGGCTACAGTAGCCAAAACTGCATGGTCCAACAAAACAGACTCATAAAGAACCAGAAAAGAAAATAGAAACCAGAAGTAGAATTGCATATCTACTGCCATTCGACCTGTGACAAAGTCTACAAAAATTAGCTGTAGGGGAAGGACTCTGTATTCCATAAATGCTTGTGGAATAACTGGCCAGTCATATGCAGATGAATAAAACTAGACTCTTACCCTCTACCATCAAAAAAAAAAAAAAAAAAAAAGTTAACTCAAGATGAATCAAAGACTTAAATATTAGACCTCTAACTATAAAAATCTTAGGAAAAAAACTAGAAAACACTATTTTGGTCATCAGCTTTAGGAAAGAATGTATGACTAATTCCACAAAAACAATTGCAAGAAAAACAAAAATTGATAAGTGAGACCTACTTAAACTAAAGAGCTTCTGTTCTGCACAGCAAAAGAAACTATCAACGGAAAGAAAACCCTAGAGAATAGGAGAATGTATTCATAAGCTGTGCATCTAGCAAAACACTAATATCCAGTCTATAAGAAAGTTAAACAATTCTACAAGTAAAAACCAAATAATTCCATTAACAAATGGTAAAAGGAAATGAATAAACACTTCTCAAAATAAAACATACAAGTGGCCGATAAAAATCAGCAAACATGCTCCAGATCCCTAATCATTAGAGAAATGAGAATGAAAACCATAATGAAATACCACCTCACATCTATTAGAATGCCTATGATGAAAAAGTAAAAAAAAAAAAAAAAAATTGGTTGATGCAAGACAAAAGGCTGCATAGAAAAGGGAATGCTTATACATTGTTGATGAGAATGCAAATTAAAAAACACTTAAAACAGAAACAGAACTGCTATTTAACCTAGCAATCCCATTACTGAGTATTTGCCCAAAGGAAAATAAATTGTTCTATCTAAAAGACACAGGTACTCATATGTTTATCAGACAACTATTCACAACAGCAAAGGCAAGTAGTCAGCACAGGTGCCAATCAATGGTGGATTTTCATTCATAGGATTGAAGGAAGAAAATGTAGTATTACATGTACACCATGGAACACGATATAGCCATAAAAAACAAAATTATGTCTTTTGTAACAACACAGATGCAGCTGGAGGCCATCATCACAGGTGAATTAACAAAGGAACAGAAAACCAAATACTGCATATTCTCATTGATAAGTGGAAACTAAACATTGGATACACACGGACACAAAGATGTGGACAATAAACACTGGACCCCAAAGTAGGGAGTGAGAGGAACAAGAGCTGATAAAACTACCCATGTGCACTACCTGGGTGACAGTATCAATTTACCCCAAACATCAGCACCATGCAATATACTTGTGTAACAAATATGCATATGAACTTTCTGAATCTAAAATAACAGTTGAACATATTTAAAAAGTCAAATTGAACCCCAAAAGGGCACAAATAGCCATCGTAATTCTAAGCAGAAAGAATGAAGCCAGAGACATCACATTGCCTAACTTCAAACTATACTACGGCCCTGTGGTAACCAAAAAAGCATGGTACTGGTACAAAAATAGACACATAGATCAGTGAAACAAAATAGAGAACCCAGAAATAAGGCCACACATCTACAACCAATTGTTCTTTGATAAAACTGACAAAAGTTAACAATCAGTAAGGGACACCGTAGTCAATAAATGGTGCTTGGAAAACTGGGTACGCAGATACATAAGAATGAGACCCAATGCCTACTTCTCACAATAAACAAAAACTAACTCAAGATGATTTAAATACTTAAATATAAGTCCTCCTACTATATATATAAAAAAAAAAGTACTAGAAGAATACCTAGGAAAAACTTCTTCTGGACATTGGCCTCGGCAAATAATTTATGTCAAAGATCTCAAAAACAAATGCAACAAAAATTGAATTAAACTAAAGACCTTCTACACCATGAAAGAAAATATCAACAAACAGACAACCTAAAGAATGGGGAAAATTATCACAGAATATGCATCTGAAAAAAGACTAATATCCAGGTTATATAAGAAACTTAAGTAAATCAACAAGCAGCAAACATCTTCATGAAAAGTGGACAAAATACATGGACACTCCTCAAAGGAAGACATACAGGCAGTCAACAAACATAGGAAAGGGTTCTCCACACCACTATTCATCAGAGAAATGTAAATCAAAATCAGAATCAGATATCATCTCACACCAGTCAGAAGGGCTATTACTAAACAGTCAAAAATAACAGATGTTGGTGAGGATGCAGAGAAAGGGGAATGCTTATGCACTGTTGGTGGAAATGTAAATGACTTCAGCCCCTGTGCAAAATAAAAAAATGTATGGTACTGGCCTATAAATAGACATATATCAATGAAACAGAATCAAGTCTTCAGAAATAAACTCATGCAGATAAAGATCATTTACTCTTCCAGAAGGGGGCAAAGAACACACTGTGAGGAAATGATAGTCTCAATTTGGAGATTTCTCAATTGACTAAAAATAGAACTGCCATTCCTCTCAGCATGTCCACTACTGGCTATCTACACGCGTTAGAAAAATTGTTCCATTAAAAGTTGTTTGCACTTGTATGTCTATCACAGCACTACTTACAATAGCAAAGCCATAGAATCAGCCCAGATGCCCATCAATGATGGATTGGCTAAAGAAAAATTTTTGAACGTATACATCACAGAATATGATGCATCCATAAAAATGAATAAACTCATGTTCTTTGCAGCAATATGAATGCAGCTGGATGCCTTTATCCTACGTATATTGATGCAGAAACAGAAAGTCAAATACTGCATTTTCTTACTTATAAGTGTGAGCTTAAACTGGATACAAATTTATAAAGATGGAAAAAATAAACACTGGGGGGAAGGAAAGAAGGTGGGGGCAAGGCAAAGATTGACAAACTGCCTATTGGGTACTATGTTTACTATTTGGATGATGGATTCAATAGAAGCTTAAAGACCAGTATTACACAGTATATTTAAGCAATAAATTTTCCCATGTATTCCCTGAATCTATTTTTTTTAAACTTACATCTAGTTGTGATAAAAAGGTGGAATATCTGTACTTTGAAAACTAGGCAACACTGGTAAAATAAATTGAAAACAGAAGTAAATAAATGGAAAAACAGTGTTCATGAATTAGAAGAATTGATATTTTTAAAATGCCCATACTGTCCAAAGTGATCAGTAGATTTCAAGCAATTCCTATCAAAATTCTTACGGTATAGAAAAAGCAATCTGAAAAGAAGAACGAAGCAACAAAAATCTCTGAATAGCCAAAGCAGTATTAAGAAAGATTTCAGTGTTTTTAATGAGAACAAAGTTACAAATCTCAAAATTGCTTGGCACAGGGGCTATTCTTGAGAAAGAACAAAGGTGAAAGCTTCACACTTCCAGATTAAAAACTCTATTACATAGCTATAGTCATAAAAAGTATGGTACTGGCCTATAAATGGCTTATATACCAATGAAACAGAATCAGGACTTCAGAAATAAACACATGCAGATAAAGGTCATCTAATCTTCCAGGAAGTGGGCAAAGAATACACTGGGAGGAAATGATTGTCACTTCAATACATTGGTATTGGGGAAAACAGTGTCCCCATGCATGAACATGGGGAAAACAATATTGGACCATTTTCTTACATAATACACAAAAATCAACTCAAAATTGATTAGACTTAAATGTAATATCTGAAAATGTAAAACTTCTGGGAGAAAAGATAATAAATACAGTCCCTAATACTGGCTTTTTAAATGATTTCTTTTTTTAACTTTTATTTTATGTTTGGGAGTACAAGGGCAGATTTGTTATATAGGTAAACTTGTGTCATGGAGGTTTGTTGTACAGATTATTTCATCACCTGGGTATGAAGCCTAGTAACCATTAGTCATTTTTCCTGATCCTCTCCCTCCTCCCACCCTATACCCTCTGAAAGGCCCCAGCGTGTGTTGTTCTCCTCTGTGTATCAATGTGTTCACATTATTTAGCGCCCACCTATAAGTGAGAATGTGAGGTATTTCTTTTTCTGTTCCTGCATTAGTTTGCTAAGAATAATGGTCTCCAGCTCCATTCATGTTCCTGCAAGGGACATACTCTCATTTATTTTTTTATGGCTGCATAGTATTCAATGGTGTGTATGTACCACATTTTCTTTATCAAGTCTATCATTGATGGGTATTTAGGTTGATTCCATGTTTTTCTGTTGTGACTAGTGCTGCAATGAACATGTGCATGCATGTGTCATTATAATAGAACGATTTATATTCCTTTGGGTATATACCCAGTAGTAGGACTGCTGGGTTAAATGGTATTTCTGTCTTTATGCCTTTGATACAACCAATAATCATATGACAAAAAAATGCTCAACATCACTGATTATTAGAGAAATGCAAATCAAAACTACAATGAGATAAAATCTCACACCACTCAGAATGACTATTATTAAAATTTAGAAAAATAACAGATGCTGGTGAGGTTGTGGAGAAAAAGGAACACTTATAAACTGTTGGTGGGACTGTAAATTAGTCAATCATTGAGAAAGACAGTGTGGCAATTCCGGAAATGACTTATTTTGATGTGACACCAAACTCACAGATAAGAAAAGCAAAAGTAAGAAATGGGACTACATCAAACTAAAAACCTTCTACACAGCGAAGGAAAAGGCAACCTACATAATGGTTGAAAATATTTACAAGCCATATATTTAAAAAGAGGTTAATATCCAAAATATATTAGAAACTCATAATAGTTAATAGTAAAATAAAATTCCAATTAAATATGAACAGAGGCCAGGCATGGTGGCTCACATCTGTAATCCCAGCACTCTGGTGGGCAGATAACTGGAGGCCAGGAGTTCGAGATGAGCTGGACCACCATGGCAAAACCCCATCTGTGCTAAATACACAAAAAATTAGCCAGGCGTGGTGACACATGCTTGTAATCCCAGCTACCGAGGAGGCCGAGGCATGAGAATGGCTTGAACCCAGGAGGTAGAGGTTGCAGTGAGCCAAGGTTGCAACACTGCCACTAAGCCTGGGCAACAGAGTTATACCCTTTCCCCAACCTCCCCTCAAAACTGAGCAGAGGACTTCAACAGACAATTTTTCAGAGAAAACATACAAATGGCCAACAGGTCAGATAACTGCAAATCAAACCATCAGGTAAATGCAAATGAAAACCACAATGAGAAACCACCTCACATGTGTTAGGTTGGCTACTATAAAAATGAGAAGAGATTTATTTGAAGAAGAAAACCCTTGTACACTCTTGGTAGGAATGCAAACTGGATCAGGCATTATGATAAACAGTATGAGGCTTCCTTAAAAAATTAAAAATATAACTCCCACATGATCTAGCAATCCCAGTTCTGGGTATTTATCTGAAGAACATAAAAATAATATGTCAAAGAGATATATGTACTTTTATGTTCGTTGCAGCATTATTAAAAATAACCAAGATATGAAAAGCACTTAAGCATCTATGGATGGATGAATGTATAAAATAATTGCAGTGTATACATATACAATGGAATAGAATTTGTAGGATGTCATAGTTGGAGGATATTGTTTCCTTTTTTTTTTTTTTTTTTTTTTTTTTTTGAGGTGGAGTCTCGCTCTGTGCCCAGGCGAGGGCAATGGCACAATCTTGGCTCACTGCAACCTCCGCCTCCCAGGTTCAAGCGATTCTCCTGTCTCAGCATCCTGAGTAGCTGGGATTACAGGCACACGCCACCACGCCCAGCTAATTTTTGTATTTTTAGTAGAGATGGGGTTTCACCATGTTGGTCAAGTTGGTCTTGAACTCCTGACCTCAAGTGATCCACCTACTTTGGCCTCCCAAAGTGCCGAGAGTACAGGCGTGAGCCACTGTGCCTGGCCGAGCATATTATTTTACTCATTATATGTAAGTGAAATAAATGAGAGCCTGAGAGAAAAACACTGCATAATCTCATTTATACGTGAAATTTAAAATAGAGAGTGGAATGGTGTTTTCCAGGGGATGTTGGGTGGGGAAAATTAGAATATGTCAGTTATAGCATACAAACTTTCATTTATAAGATGAATAATTTCTAGAGATCTGATGAACTTCATAGTAATTATAGTTAATAATAATGTATTATAGACTTAAAAGGAATAGATACTAACTATCCTTATCCTACTTCTGTACACACATACGTACACGAAAAGGTAAATATGCCAGATGACATATATGTTAATTAGATTGATTTGGGAATTCAATACACAGAGAATACTTACATAAAAACATCACATAGTACCTTATAAATATATACATTTTTATTTGCCAGTCATACCTCAATAAACCTAGAACGAGTTACAAAATCTTTAGAAGAATGATAAACTCAGAGTAAAAGAGCTTTTAAGGTGTAAAAATAAAAACTTATTAAAAATGCACTTCTAGATACTTTTTACAAAAATTTAATAATTAATCATACATAACGTGAAAAAACATATATGTAACGAATATGAGAACACCAAATTCAGTTTATTTTACTATACTTTCACAGACCACTTCTGTGACCTCAAATGCGTGGAGAGTTTCCTCACAACACCAAGCAATTTTGTAGATGAATCATTCAGCAGACACCAGTTGGGTGTCCTCTAATTTTTGTCTTTCCACTTTAAATCTTTTTTTTTTTTTTAATTATACTCTAAGTTCTAGGGTACATGTGCACAACGTGCAGGTTTGTTACATAAGTATATATGTGCTATGTTGGAGTGCTGCACCCATTAACTCGTCATTTACATTAGGAGGTATATCTCCTAATGCAATCCCTCCCCCCTACCCCCTCCCCACAACAGGACCCAGTGTGTGGTGCTCCCCTTCCTGTGTCCAAGTGATCTCTTTGCTCAATTCCCACCTATGAGTGACAACATGCGCTATTTGGTTTTCTGTTCTTGCGAGAGTTTGCTTAGAATGATGGTTTCCGGCTACAACCATGTACCTACAAAGGACACGAACTCATCCTTTTTTGTGGCTGCATAGTATTCCATGGTGTACATGTGCCACATTTTCTTAATCTAGTCTGTCACTGATGGACATTTGGGTTGATTCCAAGTCTTTGCTATTGTGAATAGTGCCACAATAAACATATGTGTGCATGTGTCTTTATAGTAGCATGATTTATAATCCTTTGGGTATATACCCAGTAAGGGGATGGCTGTGTCAAATGGTATTTCTAGTTCTAGATCCTTGAGGAATTGCCACACTGTTTTCCACAGTGGTTGAACTAGT
Organism: Papio anubis; assembly: GCF_008728515.1. NCBI lineage: Eukaryota > Metazoa > Chordata > Mammalia > Primates > Cercopithecidae > Papio > Papio anubis. The sequence goes on along the minus strand of NW_022166724.1, from coordinate 50,763 downwards.
TTACAGCCCCACCAACAGTGTAGAAGTGTTCCTATTTCTATATATCCTCTCCAGCACCTGTTGTTTCCTGATTTTTTAATGATTGCCATTCTAACTGGTGTGAGATGGTATCTCATTGTGGTTTCGATTTGCATTTCTCTGATGGCGAGTGATGATGAGCATTTTTTCATGTGTCCGTTGGCTGTATGAATGTCTTCTTTTGAGAAATGTCTGTTCATATACTTTGCCCACTTTTCCATGGGGTTGTTTGTTTTTTTCTTGTAAATTTGACTGAGTTCTTTATAGGTCCTGGATATTAGCCCTTTGTCAGATGAGTAGATTGCAAAAACTTTCTCCCATTCTGTAGGTTGCCTGTTCACTCCGATGGTAGTTTCTTTTGCTGTACAGAAGCTCTTTAGTTTAATGAGATCCCATTTGTCAATTTTGGCTTTTGTTGCTGTTGCTTTTGGTGTTTTAGACATGAAGTCCTTGCCCATGCCTATGTCCTGAATGGTATTACCTAGGTTTTCCTCTAGGGTTTTTATGGTATTAGGTCTAAGATTTAAGTCTCTAATCCATCTTGAATTAATTTTCGTATAAGGAGTAAGGAAAGGATCCACTTTCAGCTTTCTACTTATGACTAGCTAATTTTCCCAGCACCATTTATTAAATAGGAAATCCTTTCCCCATTTCTTGTTTTTCTCAGGTTTGTCAAAGATGGCTGTAGATGTGTGGTATTATTTCTGAGGACTCTGTTCTGTTCCATTGGTCTATATCTCTGTTTTGGTACCAGTACCATGCCGTTTTGGTTACTGTAGCCTTGTAGTATAGTTTGAAGTCAGGTAGCATGATGCCTCCAGCTTTGTTCTTTTGGCTTTGAATTGTCTTGGCAATGCAGGGTCCTTTTTGGTTCCATATGAACTTTAAAGCAGTTTTTTCCAATTCTGTGAAGAAAGTCATTGGTAGATTAATGGGGATGGCATTGAATCTATAAATTACCTTGGGCAGTATGGCCATTTTCACGGTATTGATTCTTCCTATCCACGAGCATGGTATGTTCTTCCATTTGTTTGTGTCCTCTTTCATTTCACTGTGCAGTGGTTTGTAGTTCTCCTTGAAGAGGTCCTTTACATCCCTTGTACGGTGGATTCCCAGGTATTTTATTCTCTTTGAAGCAATTGTGAATGGGAGTTCACTGATGGTTTGGCTCTCTGTTTTTCTGCTATTGGTGTATAGGAATGCTTGTGATTTTTGCACACTGATTTTGTATCCTGAGATTTGCTGAAGTTGCTTATCAGCTTAAGGAGATTTTGGGCTGAGACAATGGGGTTTTCTAAATATACAATCATGTCATCTGCAAAGAGGGACAATTTGACTTCTTCTTTTCCTAACTGAATACCCTTGATTTCTTTCTCTTGCCTGTTTGACCTAGTCAGAACTTCCAACACTATGTTGAATAGGAGTGGTGAGAGAGGGCATCCCTGTCTTGTGCCAGTTTTCAAAGGGAATGCTTCCAGTTTTTGCCCATTCAGTATGATATTGGCTGTGAATTTGTCATAAATAGCTCTTATTATTTTGAGATGCGTTCCATCAATACCGAATTTGTTGAGAGTTTTTAGCATGAAGGGCTGTTGAATTTTGTCAAAGTCCTTTTCTGCATCTATTGAGATAATCATATGGTTTTTGTCTTTGGTTCTGTTTATATGCTGGATTACATTTATTGATTTGCATATGTTGAACCAGCCCTGCATCCCAGGGATGAAGCCCACCTGATCATGGTGGATAAGCTTTTTGATGTGCTGCTGGATCCGGTTTGCCAGTATTTTATTGAGGATTTTTGCATCAATATTCATCAGGGAACAACCTGACAAAACTAGAAAACTAGAAAACCTAGAAAAAATGGATAATTTCCTGGACACGTACACTCTCCCAAGACTAAACCAGGAAGAAGTTGAATCCCTGAATACAACAATAGTAGGCTCTGAAATAGAGGCAATAATTAATAGCCTACCAACCAAAAAAAGTCCAGGACTAGATGGATTCACAGCCAAATTCTACCAGAAGCAGAAGGAGGAGTTGGTACCATTCCTTCTGAAACTATTCCAATCAATAGAAAAAGAGAGAATCCTCCCTAACTCATTTTACGACACCAACATCATCCTGATACTAAAGCCTGACAGAGATACAACAAAAAAAGGTGTCCTCTAATTTAACTCAGTTCTGACACTATCTACCTAGAGATGGAGCTTTTGATTGATCTTGTGCTACTGACTGCTTCATGAATTTCTTCTTGGGTTTAATTTTTCTACAGTGGTTCAAAGAATCAGGGGAACATTTTATTTAAATTTTCCTATTTACTATAAAAGTATTACGAAGGATACAGATGAACAGCCAGATGTAAGAGATACATAGGGCAAAGTATGGGAGAAGGAGCACAGAACTTCCATGTCATCTTTGGTTGTATCAGCCTCCAAGAACCTTCACATATTTAGCTATCCAGAAGCTTCTAGGACTCACTTCTTTATAACTTTTTTTTTTTTTTTTTTACTTTTTAATTGTTTTGTGTACCTAGTAGGTGTATATATTTATGGGGTGCATGAGATGTTCCGATACAGGCATGCAATATAAAATAAGCCCATAATAAAGAATAGGGTATCCAATTCCTCAGAAATGTATCCATTGAGGTACAAACAGTCCAATTCCACTCTTTAAGTCATTTTAAAATGTACAATTAAGTTATTATTATCTATAGCTACCTTATTGTGATATGAAATTATTTTTGTACCTATGAACCATCCCCATCTCCTCTCCCACAGCACCCCACTACCCTTCCAAGACTCTTCTTGGAACCATTCTTCTACTTTCTATATTTATGAGTTCAGTTGTTCTGAATTTTAGATCCCATGAATTTTAGACTCCATGAATAAGTGAGAACATGTAATGTTGATTTTTCTGTGTCTGGCTTATTTCACTTAACATAATAATTTCCAGTTCCATTCGTGTCATTGCAAATGACTGCATCTCATTCCTTTTTATAGCTATTGTAAACAGTGTTGAAAGAAACATAGTAATGCAGATATCTCTTTGATATACTAATTTTCTTATTTTGGGTATATACCCAAAAGTGGAAATGCTGGATCATACAGTAGCTCAATTTTTAGTTTTTTGAGGAACCTCCAAACTGTTCTTCATAGTGGTTGTACTAATTTACATTCCCAAAAACAGTGTACAAGGGTTTCCTTTACACTCTATCCTTGACAGCATTTGTTACTGCCTGTCTTTTGGATGTACGCCATTTTAACAGGGGTGAGATAATATCACATTGTAGTTTTGATTTGCATTTCTTGATGACCAATGATGCTGAGCAACTTTTCATGTCTGTTTACTCTGTTGATCATTTCTTTTGCTGTGCAAAAGCTCTTTAGTTTAAGTAAATTTCGTTTGTCTATTTTTGTTGTCACATTTGCTTTTGATGTGTTAGTCATGAGTTATTTGCCTAGGTCAATGTTTGGAAGAATTTCTCTTAGATTTTATTATAGTATTTTCATAATTTCATGTCTTACATTTAAGTCTTTAATTCACCTTGAGTTAATTTTTTTCATATAGTGTGAGATGGGGTCTGGTTTTATTCCTTTCCATATGGAATCTAATTTTCTCAGGACCACTTAGTGAATATGATGCCCTTTCCCTAGTGTATATTTTTGTTAACTTTCTCAAAAGACTTTTTCAGTCAGCTGGAGGTATATGGCTTCATTTCTGGGTTATTTATTCTGTTTCATTGATCTATGTGTCTATTTCAATACCAGTACCATGTTGTGTTGGTTGATACAACATTGTAGTATAAACATTAATTTATTTTAATTGAAACATTGTAATTGTGTATATTTATGTGGTACTATGTGATTTTTTTTGTTTTGTTTTGAGACAGGTTCTTTCTCTGTCACCAGGCTGGAGTACAGTGGTGCAATCATGGCTCACTGCAGCCTTGGCCACCTAGGCTTAAGCAACCTTCCTATCTCAACCTTCCGAGTAGCTGGGACCACAGGCATTGCCACTATGATAATTTAATGTTTTAATTTTTTGTAGACATAGGGTGTGTTAGTCAGTGTTCTCCAGAGGTATAGAACTAGTAGGATATATTTATATATGGGAGTTTATTAGGGAGAATTGACTCACATGTTTACAAGGTGAAGTCCCACGATAGGCCATCTGTAAGGTGGGAAAGAGAGGAGCTGGTAGTGGCTCAGTCCAAATATGAAAGCCTTAAACCTGGGAAGCTGACAGTGCAGCCTTCAGTCTGTAGCCAAAGACTGGAGGGTCCCTGGCAAGCTGCTGGTGCAAGTTCCAGAGTCCAAACGCCAAATAACCTGCAGTCTGATGTTCAAGGACAGGAGGGCCTGAAGGAAGCATTCAGCATGAGAGAAAGAAGGCAGCCAGAAGATTCAGCAAGCAAGGTTATCCCAACTTCTTCTGCCTGCTTTGTTCTAGCTGTGCTGGCAGTCAATTGGATGATGCCCATCCACATTGAGGGTGGGTCTTCCTATCCCAGTCTAATGACTCAAATATCAGTCTCCTCTGGCGACACCCTCCCAGACACACCCAGAAATAATACTTTAATAGCTATCTGGGTATCCTTCAATCCGATCAAGTTGCCATCTAATATTAATCATCACAGGGTTGTCTTCTTATGTTTCCCAGGCTGGTCTTGAACTCCTGAGCTCAAGTGATCCACCCACTTCAGCCTGCCAAAGTGCTGAGATTATAGGCGTGAGCCACCGTGCCTAGCCCCATGTGATGTTTTGTTCTGTTTATACATTGTAGAAAAGTTAATCCACTTAATTAATATATCCATTACCTCACCAATTTATGTTTTTGTAGTGAGAAAGTTAAAATATATTATTTTACTAATCTAAAAACATATAATATTCAAATCTTAACTCTAGTCACTAGGCAATGCAATCAAACACTGAACTTAATTCTTTAGTGTAACTGATACCTTGTACTCTTTGATCAACATCTCCTCATTTTTTTGTTTTGTTTTTTTAGTGCAATCTTGGCTCACTGCAACCTCCACCTTCTGGGTTCAAGTGATTCTCATGCCTCAACCTCTTGAGTAGCTGGGACTACAGGCCACCACACCCAGCTAATTTTTGTATTTTTAGTAGAAACCATGTTGGCCAGACTGGTCTTGAACTCCTGACCTCAAGTGACCCACCTGCCTCGGCTACCCAAAGTGCTATGATTGCAGTCCTGAACTACTGTGCCCGGCCAACATCTTCTCTTTATCTACCCCTTCCTCTCCCTACCCCTAGGATCTAGTCAACAACTTTTGATTCTACGATTTCATAAGTTTTCTTTTCTCTCTATTTTTTTTTTTTCTTTTTTGAGATGGATTTTCACTCTTTTTGCCCAGGCTAGAGTGCAATGGCATGATCTCAGCTCACTGCAGCCTCCACCTCCTGGGTTCACCTGATTCTCCTGACCCAGCCCCCCAAGTAGCTGGGATTACAGGTGCCCACCACCAGACCCGGCTAATTTTTGTACTTTTAGTAGAGACGGGGTTTCACCATGTTGACTAGGCTGGTCTTGAACTCTCTGACCTTAGGTGATCCACCTGCATTGGCCTCCCAGGGTGCTGGGATTACGGGTGTGAGCTGCTGCACCCAGCATAAGTTTTATTGTTTTACATTTCACACGTAAATGAGAATATGCAGTATTTGTCTTTCTGTCTTAGGCATATTTTCCATAGCATTATGTCCTCAACTTCCATCAATGTTGTCATTAATGGCAGAATTTTCTTTTTTAAAAAAGGTTATATAGTGTTTTCTTGTGTATGTATACCACATTTTCTTTATCCATTTATCTGTTGATGAACACTTAGATTGTTTCCACACTTTGGTATTATGAATAATGCTGAAATGAACATGGGAATGCAGATATCTCTTCTACATACCAATTCCAATGCCTTTGGATATACCCTCATACCTCCATACTTCGGGAGAATTCTTTTTTTTTTTTTTTTTTTTTTTTGAGACGGAGTCTCGCTCTGTCGCCCAGGCTGGAGTACAGTGGCCGGATCTCAGCTCACTACAAGCTCCGCCTCCCGGGTTCCCGCCATTCTCCTGCCTCAGCCTCCCGAGTAGCTGGGACTACAGGCGTCCGCCACCTCGCCCGGCTAGTTTTTTGTATTTTTTAGTAGAGACGGGGTTTCACCGTGTTAGCCAGGATGGTCTTGATCTCCTGACCTCGTGATCCGCCCATCTCGGCCTCCCAAAGTGCTGGGATTACAGGCTTGAGCCACCGCGCCCGGCCACTTCGGGAGAATTCTTACAAGAACCCCCAAGGATATGAAAATCTCTGTACGTTCAATTCCCCAGTTCACCCAGTGGATCCTGAGGATACAAAAAGTCTGCCCTTTAGTTCTAAGAAGCTGGCATTCCAGAAATATTTTACTTTCAATCTACAGTTGAATGAATGCACTGATGTGAAAACCAGAGATACAGAGGGCTGCCTGTATTCCCAGAAGGTGGATTGACAGTTCATGTTGTAATTCTATTTTTAGGTTTTTGAATACCTTCCGTACTATTTTTCAAAATGGCTGCATTAATATACATTTCAGAAACAATGTACAAGAGTTCCTTTTCTCCACATCCTTGCCAAAACTTGTAATCAATTGTCTTTTCTTTTTATTAATGGCCATTTTCTCGGGTGTGAAGTGATATCTCATCATGGTTTGAATTTACTTTTACCTAGTGATATGGTGATATGATTTGGCTCTGTGTTTCCACCCAAACCTCACCTTGAATTATAACAATTCCCATGTGTAGTGGGAGGGACCCAATGGGAGGTAATTAAATCATGGGGTTGGTTTTTTTCGGTGCTGTTCTCATGATAGTAAATAAGTCTTAGGAGATCTGATGGCTGTATAAAGAGGAGTTTCCTTGCACATGCCCTCTTGCCTGGCGCCATGCAAGATCTTGTGACTTTGCTCTTCTGCCACCTTCAGCCATGATTGTGAGGCATGTACAGTCATGTGGAACTGTGAGGCCATTAAATTTCTTTCCTTTATAAATTATCCAGTCTCAGGTATGTCTTTATTAGCAGTATGAGATCGGACTAATACAGTAAATTGGTACCAGGAGTCAGGTGCAGATGTAAAGATATCCAAAAATGTGGAAGAGACTTTGGAACTGGGTAATAGGCAGAGGTTGGAACAATCTGGATGGCTCAGAAGACAGGAAAATGTGGGGAACTTTCTAACTTCCTAGAGGCTTTTTGAATGGTTTTGACCAAAATGCTGATAGTGATATTGACAATGAAGTCCAGGTTGAGGTGGTCTCAGATGGAGATGAGGAACTTTTTGAGAACTAGAGCAAAGGTAACTCTTGTTATGCTTTACCAAAGAGACTGGTGGCATTTTGCCCCTTCCTTAGAAATTTGTGGAAGTCTGAAGTTGAGAGAGATGATTTAAGGAATCTGATGGAAGACGTTTCTAAGCAGCAGAGTGTTCAAGAGTTGACTTGTGTTCTGTTAAAGGCATTCAGTTTTATGTATTCACAAAGATATGGTTTGGAATTGGAACTTATGTTTGAAAGGAAAGCAGAGTTAAAAGTTTGGAAAATTTGCAGCCTGATGATAAGATAGAAAAGAAAAACCTATTTTCTGAGGAGAAATTCAGGCCAGCTGCAGAAATTTGCATAAGTAACAAGGAACCAAGTGTTAATCATCAAGAAAATAAGGAGAATGTCTCCAGGGCATGTAAGAGGTCTTCATGGCAGCCCCTCCCATCACAGGCCTGGAGGCCTAGGAGGAAAAAATGGTTATATGGGCTGGGCCCAGGGCCCCCCTGCTCTGTGCAGCCTAGGGACTTGGTGCCTTGCATCCCAGCTGCTCCAGCCATGACTAAAAGGGGCAAACTACAGCTTGTGCTGTGATTTCAGAGGGTAGAAGCCCCAAGCCTTGGAAGCTTCCACATGATATTGAGCTTGCAGGTACACAGAAGTCAGAAATTGAAATTTGGCAGCTTCCACCTAGATTTCAAAGGAGGTATGAAAATGCCTGGATATCCAGACAGAAATTTGCTTCAAGGTTGGGGCCCTCATGGAGAACCTCTACTAAGGAAGTGAAGAAGGGAATTATGAAGTTGGAGCCCCTACACAGAGTCCCGTCTGGGTCACTGCCTAGTGGAACTGTGAGAAGAGGGTCACTGTACTCTAGAGCCCAGAATGGTAGATCCACCAACAGCTTGCACCATGTACTTTTAAAACTGCAGACATTCTATACCAGGCCACAAAAGCAGCCAGGAGGGAGGCAGTACCTACAAAACCACAAAGATGGAGCTGCCCAAGACCATGGGAACTGATCTCTTTCATCATTGTGACCTGGATGCAAGACATGGAATAAAAGGAGATGATTTTGGAGCTTTAAGATTTGACTTCAGTGCTGGATTTTGGACTTGCATGGGCCCTGTAGCCCCTTTGTTTTGGCCAATTTCTCCTATTTGGAATGGCTGTATTTACCCAATGCCTGTACCCCCATTATATCTAGTAACTAGATAACCTCATTGTATCTGATACCTAACTTGCTTTTGATTTTGCAGGTTCATAGGCAAAAGGAACTTGCCTTGTCTCAAATGAGACTTTGGAATGTGGACTTTTGAGTTAATGCTGAAACAAGTTAAGACTCTCGGGGACTGTTGGGAAGGCATGGCTGTGTTTTGAAATGTGAGAACATGAGATTTGGGAGGGGTCAGGGGTGCAATAATATGGTTCGGCTCTATGTCCCCACTCAAATTTCACCTTGAATCATAATAATCTCCATGTGTCATGGAAGGGACCCAGTAGGAGTTCATTGAATTATGAGGTAGGTTTTCCTCATGCTGTTTTCGTGATAGTGAATAAGTCTCAGGAGATCTGATTGTTTTAGAAATCATAGCACCCCTGCATATGCCCTCTTGCCTGCCACCATGCAAGATGTGCCCTTGCTCTCCCTTTGCCTTCTGCTATGACTGTGAGGCCTTCCCAGCCATGTAAAACTGTGAGTCCACTAAACCTCTTTCTTTATAAATTAACCAGTCTTGGGTATGTCTTTATTGGCAGCATGGGAATGAACTAATACACCTAGGTTTACAATTATCTACATGTTTACCAAAAGATGACAAAATAAACTGTATTGCCTTACATTACAATACTTGCCATTTCAATATGGTGAACTACTTTATATTTTATATATCACCCATCTCATGATCTTATTGATACATCTCAAAATTACCTCAATTACATTAAGTTGAAATGATCAAGAAACAAAACATCACCTGTAATCCCAGCATTTTTGGAGGCCGAAGTGGGCAGATCATCTGAACTCAGAAGTTGCAGACCAGCCTGGAAAACATGTGGAAACCCCATCCCTACTAAACACACAAAAATTAGCAAGGTGTATCAGCTGTAGTTCCAGCTACGTGAAAGACTAAGGCAGCAGAATTGCTTAAGCTCAGGATGGGGAGGCTGCAGTGAGCTGAGATTGCACCACTGCACTCCAGTGAGACTTCATCTGAAAAGAAAAGGAAACAAAACATCTATTTATGTTAGTTTTCTGTTGTTGAGTAACAACTTATTACAAATTTATCAATGTAAAATGAAACATATCTATCATCTCACAGTTTCACTGGGTCAAAAATCAGGCACAGTTTATCTAGATCTCCATTATAGCATCCCACACAACTGCAATCAGGTGTCAGCTAGGGTTATTGGTCTCATCTGAAGCATGGCATCCTCAAACAATTTCATTCATACTGTTGGCAGAATTCAATTTTTATTATGGTAAGAACATTTAACATGAGGACTACCTTTTTGACAAAATTTTAAGTGTGAAATACATTATTGTTAACTGTAGGCATGATGTTGTACAACATATCTCTAAAGTGTAATTATCTTGCATAACTGAAACTTTATACACATTGGATAGGAACTCCCCATTTTTTCCCTTCTCCCAGCTCCTGGCAATCACTATTTTATTCTGCTTCTATTTAACTATTTCATATACTTCTGTGAATTAGTCCATTCTCACACTGCTATAAAAAATACCTGAGACTGGGTAATTTATAAAGAAAAGAAGTTTAATTGGCTAATGATCTCACAGACTGTACAGGAAGCATGGAGCATCTGCTTGGCTTTTAGGGAGGCCTCAGAATGTCCGGAGCTGCGCGCCCCGGCCATAGCAAATAATAATTAATGATTAAACGCCCGAGCTCTATTCCTTTCCACCTTCTACCTCCTCCCTAGATTTGTTGTTTCTCTTTTGTATCAATACCTCATAAAAGATGGTGCTCTTCCTGTTTTTTCTTCACCTGTTTTTCCCCTGCGCTGCAAAAATTGTTACTTTGTAGCGCAGGCACCATCCCGTGCCCGGGAAAATTACCAACTGACAGCGCAGGCGCAACATGACGTCCGACCAGAGAAACCAATACCTACCTAGCCACACCCTCTGCGATGAGATCATCTCCGCCTCTGACCCAACCCCTTCCCCTCCAAGTGTATATAAGGCATTGCATTACCGCCATTAAACGAGACTTGATCAGAGCACTGTCTTGTCTCCATTTCTCGTGTCTCTTGTCCCCCAATTTCCCACTCCCTCCTCCAGGGCCTGCTTCGACGATCCCGCGGGCCGGGATACGTGGCGCCCAACGTGGGGCCTGGAAACGAGGGACTCCGTGAGGAAGAGGACGCCAAAGGACGGTCGACCGCTAACCCAGACAAAAGGAGTAAAACTCTTCCGATCACCGCGGGAACCTGCCGCGTCTGAATCGAAGGTAAGTGGCGCATCCGAAATGGGACAAGAATTAAGTCAGCATCAGATCTATGTAGGACAATTAAAAGAGGCTTTAAAGATACGAGGAGTAAAGGTTAAAGGTAATGATTTGTTTAAATTTTTTGATTTTGTAAAAGACACTTGCCCTTGGTTCCCACAGGAAGGAACTATTGATATTAAAAGATGGCGTAGAGTAGGGGATTGTTTTCAGGACTATTATAATACTTTTGGGCCAGAAAAAATTCCTGTGACCGCCTTCTCTCATTGGAACCTCATTAGAGATTTAATAGATAAGAAGGAGGCCGATCCGCAAGTTATGGCTGCGGTCGCTCAAACAGAGCATATTTTAAAGGTCAGCTCCCGCTCTAACCTTACAAAGCCTCCGCAAGATACGGAGGAGGATCTCATTTCCCTCGAAAGTGATCATGAGGAAATTAAGTCTCCTTCTGTAACAGATAAAGAAATGCCACACGAAAACAAACCAAAAAAATACCCAATTTTGCAGATGCTTCAAAAAGAGGAGGAAATTAATAAGCCTAATCAATCAGACATAAATTGGGATGATTTAGAGGAAGAGGCAGCTAAATATCACAACCCTGATCTGCCTCCCTTTACTTCATACCCGCCCCCATATAATAAGACATATAATGAGGCTTCTGCACCCATTGTTATGGCAGCAATAGATCCCAAAGAAGAATTAAAACAAAAAATTGCTCAACTAGAAGAGCAAATTAAACTTGAAGAGTTACATCAATCATTGATAATTAGGCTCCAAAAGCTAAAAACAGGAAATGAAAAAATACCCAACTCAGACGCTATGGAGGGTTCCTTGCGCCCACCTCAGCGGCCTGGACAACATGTTCCAAGAGGGGGGTTGGTTGCTAGCCGACATAGAGAAGACTCCTCCCCCAAAGACGTTTTTCCGGTCACTGAAACCATAGATGAACAGGGACAGGCTTGGAGACATCATACTGGGTTTGACTTTACTATTATAAAAGAGTTAAAGACTGCTGCCTCTCAGTATGGGGCTACTGCTCCATATACTCTTGCTATAGTAGAATCTGTAGCCGATAATTGGCTCACTCCTACAGACTGGAATACCTTAGTTAGGGCAGTTCTTTCTGGGGGAGACCACTTAATTTGGAAGTCAGAGTTCTTTGAAAATTGTAGAGATACAGCTAAAAGAAATCAACAGGCAGGAAACGGTTGGGATTTTGATATGTTAACTGGTTCAGGTAATTATGCAGACACTCGGGCCCAAATGCAATATGATCCTGGATTGTTCTCACAAATCCAGGCTGCTGCTACAAAAGCCTGGAGAAAACTTCCCGTTAAAGGAGATCCAGGGGCCTCACTCACGGCAGTTAAACAAGGACCCGATGAGCCATTTTCAGACTTTGTGCATAGACTTATGACCACGGCAGGTAGAATTTTTGGAAATGCAGAAACGGGTGTAGATTATGTTAAACAGTTAGCTTATGAAAACGCTAACCCCGCCTGCCAAGCGGCAATCAGACCTTATCGAAAGAAAACAGATTTAACAGGATACATTCGCCTTTGTTCAGATATTGGGCCCTCATATCAACAAGGCCTAGCAATGGCCGCCGCTTTTAGCGGCCAAACAGTAAGAGACTTCCTCATTAACAAAGGTAAAGATAAAGGGGGATGTTTTAGGTGCGGTAAAAGGGGACACTTTGCAAAAGATTGCCATGAAAACCAAAATAAAAATCCAGAAGCAAAAATCCCAGGCCTTTGCCCAAGGTGTAAAAGAGGAAGGCACTGGGCAAACGAATGTAAATCTAAAACTGACAGTCAAGGAAATCCTTTATCTCCCAGGCAGGGAAACGGGATGAGGGGCCAGCCCCAGGCCCCGAAACAAGCATATGGGGCAGTCAGCTTTGTTCCAGCCAGCAACAGCAATCCATTTCAAAGCTTAGTAGAGCAACCCCAGGAAGTGCAGGACTGGACCTCAGTTCCACCTCCCACACAGTACTAACACCTGAAATGGGACCACAAACCTTAAATACTGGAATATATGGACCCTTACCACCTAACACTTTTGGGCTACTTTTAGGAAGAAGTAGTGTCACCATGAGAGGCTTACAAGTCCTCCCTGGAGTTATCGATAATGATTATGAAGGGGAAATTAAAATCATGGCCAGAGCTATTAACAACATTATTACTGTCCCTCAAGGAGTTAGAATAGCTCAGTTAATCCTGCTACCTTTGGTTAAAACAGATAATAATATCCAACACTCTAATAGAAATATAAAAGGTTTCGGATCATCAGAGATATATTCGGTGCAACCAACTACAAATCAAAAACCCTCTCTAACCTTATGGTTAGACGGGAAGGCATTCACTGGGCTAATAGACACAGGGACTGATGTAACTATCATTAAACAGGAAGATTGGCCCTCTCATTGGCCTACTACAGAGACTTTAACTCAGTTGAGAGGAATTGGACAAAGCAGTAATCCTAAACAAAGTTCTAAATACCTAACATGGACAGATAAAGAAAACAATTCAGGCCTTATTAAGCCATTTGTCATCCCTTACCTACCTGTTAACCTTTGGGGGCGAGATCTGCTCTCTCAAATGAAAATTATAATGTGTAGTCCAAATGATATAGTTACTGCACAAATGTTAACTCAAGGATACACCCCTGGTAAAGGTCTTGGAAAAGGAGAAAACGGTATTCCACAGCCTATACTGGTTTCAGGACAACTTGATAAAAAGGGGTTTGGAAATTTTTAGCTCAGGTCACTGACATACCTGCACCCTAAAGGTGCGCTGACCCCATTACTTGGAAGTCAGATGAGCCCGTTTGGGTTGATCAGTGGCCTTTACTCAATGATAAATTAAGTGCCGCCCAACAGTTAGTGCAGGAACAACTGGAGGCAGGACATATTGTAGAAAGTAATTCTCCTTGGAATACACCTATTTTTGTTATTAAAAAGAAGTCTGGTAAATGGAGACTCTTACAAGATTTAAGAGCAGTAAATATCACTATGGTCCTTATGGGTGCCTTACAACCAGGATTGCCTTCACCAGTTGCGATTCCTCAAAAATATTTTAAAATCATTATTGACCTTAAAGACTGCTTTTTTACAATTCCCCTTCACCCTGCTGACCAAAAAAGATTTGCCTTTAGTCTTCCATCTACAAATTTTAGACAACCAATGAAGCGCTATCAATGGAAAGTCTTACCTCAGGGTATGGCCAATAGTCCTACCTTGTGTCAAAAATATGTAGCTGCTGCTATAGAGCCAGTCAGAAAAACATGGACACAAATGTATATTATACATTATATGGATGATATTTTAATAGCAGGAGAAATTGGCGAACAAGTCTTACAGTGTTTTGCCCAACTCAAACAAGAGTTAACAGCAGCCGGACTACAAATAGCCCCAGAAAAGGTACAATTACAAGATCCATACACCTATCTTGGTTTCCAAATTAATGGACCCAAAATCATTAATCAAAAGGCCGTTATACGTCGTGATCATTTAAAAACTTTAAATGATTTCCAAAAATTACTGGGAGACATAAATTGGCTTTGGCCGTATTTAAAGCTCACTACAGGAGAGTTAAAACCTCTTTTTGATATATTAAAAGGAGACTCTAATCCAAAATCTCCCAGGTCCATTACCAAAGAAGCATTAATAGCACTCCAACAGGTAGAGCATGCCATTGCAACACAATTTGTTACCAGTATTGATTATTCTCAGCCATTAATATTCATTATTTTTAGCACAACAATAACCCCTACTGGCTTATTCTGGCAGAACAATCCCATTATGTGGGTACACCTGCCCTCCTCCCCTAAAAAGGTTTTGTTACCTTATTATGATGCAATAGCTGATCTAATTATCTTGGGAAGAGAAAACAGTAGAAAATACTTTGGAATAGAACCCTCTACCATTATACAGCCCTACACTCAATCACACATTCATTGGCTGTTACAAAATACGGAAGCCTGGCCAATTGCTTGCGCTTCTTACACTGGCACAATTGACAACCATTACCGACCTAACAAACTCATTCAATTTTGCAAACTTCATGCGTTTGTGTTTCCCCATATTACCAGTAAAGAACCTCTCAATGACACATTACTAATTTTCACTGATGGATCTTCCACAGGGCTTGCCGCTTACACCTACAATGATGTAATCGTTAAATTCCAGACCACTTATACATCAGCTCAGCTGGTCGAATTGCAAGCTATAATTGCAGCATTATCAGCTTTTCCTTGTCAGCCACTTAACATTTACACAGACAGCGCCTACCTGGCTCATTCAATACCCCTCTTAGAGACCGTGCCTCAAATTAAACATATTTCAGACACAGCTAACTTATTTTTACAATGTCAACAACTTATTCAAAAAAGGACTACTCCCTTTTTTCTTGGGCATATCAGAGCACATTCAGGATTACCGGGACCTTTAACACAAGGTAACGCAACAGCCGACACGGCAACAAAAACCATAGCCACAGTCACTACAGACAATTTGCAACAAGCACAAAAAGCACATGCCTTACATCATTTAAACGCCCAAACCTTAAGACTTATGTTTAAACTTACTAGAGAACAAGCTCGACAAATAGTTAAACAATGCGCCAACTGCATAACGTATTTACCTGTTCCTCATTTAGGAGTTAACCCCCGAGGACTCATCCCCAACGAAATTTGGCAAATGGACGTTACTCACCACTCAGAATTCGGTCAATTAAAATATATCCATGTATGCATAGACACCTATAGTGGATTCATTATTGCAACTCTCCAAACAGGAGAGGCCACCAAACATGTCATAGCTCATTTATTACACTGCTTTTCTATCTTAGGAATACCCAAACAAATCAAAACAGATAATGGCCCTGGTTATATAGCCAAAGCCTTTTTACAATTCTGTAATACCCTACAAATTAAACATACCACAGGCATTCCCTACAATCCCCAAGGACAAGGTATAGTAGAAAGAGCCCATCTGTCATTAAAAACTGTTATCACAAAATTAAAAGGGGGGAGCTGGTACCCCGTGAAGGGTACCCCCAGAAACATACTCAATCATGCCCTGTTTATCCTTAATTTTTTAAATTTGGACAGTCATGGAAAATCGGCTGCCGACCGTTTCTGGCATCCTGAATCTCAAAAACAGTTCGCAATGGTAAAATGGAAAGATCCACTTGATAATTCATGGCATGGCCCCGATCCAGTTTTAATTTGGGGAAGAGGCTCAGTATGCATCTTCTCGCAAAAAAATGATGCAGCCAGATGGCTGCCTGAAAGATTGGTAAGACAAATAAATCATAACCATTGTCAGTCCAGGGAAGATAAATCTCCCTGAGAAGTTTCTTCCTTTTTGTTTTTCAGAAAATGAAGCCTAAAATGAGATTCCTTTGGAAAATAATCGCTCTATATAGCATAGTGACAGTCTATGCAGGTTTTGGTGACCCTCGTAAAGCGAGAGAATTAATACGAAAACAATACGGCCAGCCTTGTGACTGCAGCGGAGGACAAATATCTGAACCTCCGTCAGACAGAATCACCCAGGTGACTTGCTCGGGCAAGACAGCTTACCTAATGCCAAACCAGTTATGGAAATGTAAGTCTACCCCAAGAGACACCTCACCTAGCGGGCCGCTCCTAGAATGCCCTTGTAGCTCTTTTCAATCTTCTATACATAGTTCCTGTTATACCTCCTATCAACAATGCAAATCAGGCAATAAGACATACTATACGGCCACGTTACTAAAAACACAAACTGGAGGTACCAATGACGTACAAGTATTAGGATCCACTAATAAACTTGTACAATCTCCTTGTAACGGCCAAAAAGGAAAGCCTGTTTGTTGGAGCACTACCGCTCCCATTCACATTTCTGATGGAGGAGGCCCATCAGATACTGCAAGAATTAAAACCGTCCAAAAAAAAATTAGAAAAGATTCATAAAGCTCTATATCCTGAACTTCAATATCACCCCTTAGCCCTGCCTGAGATTAGAGATAATTTTAGGCTCGATGCTCAAACTTTTGATATCCTCAATGCTACTTACAATTTACTTCAATTTCCAATACAAGCCTAGCCCACGATTGTTGGCTTTGTCTTAAAATGGGCCCCCCTATTCCTCTAGCTATACCTAACCTTTTGTCGTCCTATGTCAATTACTCAAATGAATCCTTGGTAAGTAATTCCTGTCCTATTATTTCTCCCCTCTTAGTTCAACCGATGACGTTTTCTAATTCCTCTTGTCTCTTTTCACCGTCATATAATAACACGAAAGAAATTGATCTAGGCTATGTTGTGTTTGACAACTGTACCTCCATAATCAATGCCACTAACCCTTTGTGTGCTGTAAATGGCTCGGTTTTCGTCTGTGGAAACAACATGGCATATACTTATCTACCTACAAATTGGACAGGGCTTTGTGTTCTGGCCACTCTTCTCCCCGACATTGATATCATCCCTGGAGATGAACCTATCCCCATCCCTGCCATCGAACATTTTATTTATAGACCAAAACGAGCCATACAATTTATTCCCTTGTTGGCCGGACTAGGAATCACCACTGCTTTTACTACAGGAGCCACAGGCCTAGGAGTCTCACTAACCCAATATACCAAATTATCCAATCAATTAATTTCAGATGTACAGACCTTATCCAGTACTATACAAGATTTACAAGATCAAGTAGATTCATTAGCAGAAGTAGTTCTCCAAAATAGAAGAGGTCTAGATTTGCTAACGGCAGAACAGGGAGGGATCTGTTTGGCTTTACAGGAAAAGTGCTGTTTTTACGCCAACAAATCCGGAATCGTCAGAGATAAGATAAAAACGTTACAAGAAGAACTAGAAAAGCGCAGAAAAGGCCTGGCCGCCAATCCCTTGTGGACTGGACTCGATGGACTTCTCCCCTATCTCCTGCCATTCCTTGGTCCTTTACTTACTCTTCTACTCTTTCTCACTCTCGGGCCTATAATCCTTAATAAGCTTATGGCGTTTGTTAGACAACAAATCGAGGCCTTCCAGGCCAAGCCTATACAGGTCCATTATCATCGCCTTGAGATGACGGAAAATGGTGAGTCTTATTTACCTTAATAAGACCACCTCCCCTGTGTGCTGAACTGGACAGTCAATGACGGGTAAGAGGACACTATCCCCATCGGAGCCTAAGACAGGAGGGCCGCCCTTGCTGCTGCCTTATCCCATGACGGGCCTAGAAGATGGGGATGAGATGACCCAACCTAAGACAGGCGCAGTTCCCGAGGGGTCATTTCTTATCATAAAATAATAAAAAGGGGGACCTGTCCGGAGCTGCGCGCCCCGGCCATAGCAAATAATAATTAATGATTAAACGCCCGAGCTCTATTCCTTTCCACCTTCTACCTCCTCCCTAGATTTGTTGTTTCTCTTTTGTATCAATACCTCATAAAAGATGGCGCTCTTCCAAAATTGTTACTTTGTAGCGCAGGCACCATCCCGCGCCCGGGAAAATTACCAACTGACAGCGCAGGCGCAACATGACGTTCGACCAGAGAAACCAATACCTACTTGGTCACGCCCTCTGCGTTGAGATCATCTCCGCCTCTGGCCCAACCCCTTCCCCTCCAAGTGTATATAAGGCACTGCATTACCGCCATTAAACGAGACTTGATCAGAGCACTGTCTTGTCTCCATTTCTCGTGTCTCTTGTCCCCCAAATTCCCACTCCCTCCTCCAGGGCCTGCTTCGACGATCCTGCGGGCCGGGATAACTACCATCCCTGAGGGAGCGAGTGCATGACTGTGGTAGAATAAGTGAATGCTAGCCAATAATCTGCCAATATAGTCCACTTGTCTTTTTTTTTTTTTTCCTGAGATGGAGTCCCACTCTGTTGCCTAGGCTAGAGTGCAGTGGCATGAACTTGGCCCACTGCAACCTCTGCCTCCCGGGTCAAGTGATTCTCCTGCCTCAGCCTCCTGAGGAGCTGGGATTACAGGTGCAAGCCGGTACACCCAGCTAATTTTTGTAGTTTTGGTAGAGACAGCGTTCCACCATGTTGGCCAGCCTGGTCTCAAATTCCTGGTTATCTGCCTGCCTTGGACTCCCAAAGTCCTGGGATTACAGGTGTGAGCCACTGCACCCAGCCTCACCTGTCTTGATTTTTAATGCCCTTAGAGTGAGGCCACCATTATCTCTTGCTTGTACTATTACCACAGCCTCCTAACATGCCTCCCTGATTCCAACCCTTCTCTACAGGGCAGCTGGAATGATCTTCCTTTAGAACAAATCTGATAGTGCCACCCTCTCTCTGAATTTCTACAGTGATTTCCCACTACAGCCTGAAGTCCAAAGTCCTTAATGTGACATACATATTCTGATGCAACCCCATTTATCCACTTGTGCCATAAATATTTACTGAGCTTTTTTTTTTTTTTTTTTTTTTGGAGACAGAGTCTCGCTCTGTCACCCAGGCTGGAGTGCAGTGGTACAATCTTGGCTCACTGCAACCTCTGCCTCCCGGGTTCAAGTGATTCTTCTGCCTCAGCCTACTGAGTAGCTGGGATTACAGGCATGTGCCACCACACCCGGCTAATTTTTGTATTTTTAGTAGAGAGGGTGTTTCACCATGTTGGTCAGGCTGGTCTTGAACTCCTGACCTCGTGATCCACCCGCGTCAGCCTCCCAAAGTGCTGGGATTAGAGGCGTGAGCCACTTCGCCCAACATTATCGAGCTTTTAATAGGTGTTAAGCATTGGGTGCTACAAAGCAGGGTGAGCATAAATGGACAAGTCTCTGGCCGGACGGAGGTTATAATTGCAGAAGAGAAACCAATGGAGGTTATAATTGTAGAAGAGAAACTAATTAGAATCATTAATAAAGTTGCAACCATAATAAGTGCCTAAAAGGAGAGGCATATGATACTACAGTGGGGAGTCTGACCTAGTTGGGGAAGGGTTTCTGCAAAGTACTTACCTTTCCTTCCTATTATTTACCCATGAACTCTCTGCAGTTCCCCAAGAATGCAGGCACCGCCCTCCTGCCCTGTGACCATTCCACGAGATGTTCCCTCTGTCAAGATTGCTCCCTCCGTACCTAGCTCCATTATTTTCTAGTACTTGGTATGTGTTGGGTACCGTGATAAGCACTTAACATCGATTTTCTCTTGTATTTACCTCAGTGAGTGCAACTGTTAACCCTGTTTTATAAATAAGAAACTACGCTTTAGAAAGGCAAATTTGCTCAAAGACTCACAACTAGTAAGCGAAGAAACGAATTCAAAATCCCGGTGAGCCCGACTCAAAAGCGGTCTGGGCGGCACAGTCTTGTGTCTCCCAATTCCTTCCTGTCCAGGCCTCACGTATCCGCCCGTCTTTCCTGACCGACTCCTGGTGACGGTCTACCGCCTCCACGGGCCACGGCCATGGCAAGGTAGCAAGTGTAACTTGTCGCCTGCCCCACTAGGCTGAGCTCTTCCCGGACAGGGACTGGCCTTTTCCCTTTGGTCGGCTCCGTGACTCCGGGTAGACGCCCCTCAGACGCCACGCGTGACGGTGGCTCACGTGGGCCAGAAGTGTTCCCCTTCTCCCCCCACGGCTTTTCTAGGAAAGCAGGAGGACTCGGTTGGACTCCATAGTGCGCGCCCCAGCCCAGTGAAGCCGGGAGTGGTGAGGCGGCCCGCCCGCAGCCGGGCAGTCAGTGACGGCGTGCAGAGAGCCCGCAGGCGGAAAGTCCTCGCAGTGAGCATCTCGAGCGAGGCCTGCGACCCCTCATCATGACTACTAGTTGGGGCGGGGACGGCATGGGCGCGGCCGCCAAGGTAGCGCCGAGTGGGGGGAAGACTCATGGGCGCCTGGAGACAAGCTCCCACAGAGGCCGCGTATTTGGAGCTGGGAGCCGGGGCCCGCCCATCCCGGTGAGTCGCTAGCTGTCCCCCTCCGCCTGGTCTCCGTGCCTTGCGCCCCCAGCGCCGTCCAGCCCTGCAGCTTTGAGGCCCCGGCGCACGCACCCCGCCCGGATCCCCTGGCGCTGCCCCGGGAGGCTCTGCCTAGCCCGGCGCCTCGAGGACCCGGGCCTCAGTGGCCAAAGGCGGCGCGGGGTGCGCCCAGGCCCTGCCCCTGGGAGGCTGGACCGCCAGTCCGCGCATGAGGCCATCTGCGAGGCACGAGTGCAGGAGAGTGAAGGAGACCGGGGCTTGCTGGGTAAGGACCTCCTTCAGTGAATGGAAGGTTATTCATGAGGCCTTCTGACACTCCAGAAACGGAATTTCTCCAGGGTTTGATGAGTATCAGGGTGGTGGCTTCTTGAGTTTTGAACAGGCATCACAAATAAATCCCTCTGGAATTTTTTCTGCATCTGTTCCGTTTTGAGTTTTGTGTGTGTTTTTGGAGACGGAATCTTGCTCTGTTGCCCAGGCTGGAGTGCAGTGGCGCGATCTCAGCTCACTGTAACTTCCACCTCCCGGGTTAAAGCTATTCTCCTGCCTCAGCCTCCCAAGTAGCTGGGATTACAGGTGCCCACCACCACGCCAGGCTAATTTTGTATTTTTAGTAGAGATAAGGTGTCACCATGTTGGCCAGGCTGGTCTTGAACTCTTGACCTCAGGTGATCCACTGGCCTCGGCTTCTCAAAGTGCTTGGATTACAGGCGTGAGCCACTGCACGTGGCCAGAACTCAGTCCTTATAGAACATCAGAGAATCCATACAGGTGAGAGGTCTTATAAATGCAGTGGGTGTGGGAAAGATTTGAGGGGTAATTCACAACTTACTCAGCATCAAAGAATTCACAGTGGAAACTTTATGAATGCAACGAATGTTCAAAGACTTGTAATCAGACCTTATTCAACATCATAGAATTCATAGTGGAGGAAAGCCCTGTGAACGTGACAAGCATGGGAAAGCCTTCACATGGAGCTCAGACCTTGTGAGGCATCTGGAAATTCATATTGGAGATAAAGTTTTGGAATGTAGTGAGCATGGAAGAATTTTCAATCAGAGCTCAGGTCTAATACAGCATCAAAGAAACCAAACAGAATCATAACCCTAGGAAGACAGTAATGATAAAGATGTCAGTATGTACATATAGGAAGAGAGAAGGAGAGTTTGTTTTTTGTCATAACTGCTTGGAAAATTCTAAGCTTCCTAAGAGCTAATTTTCATCTGATTCAGTGTATACTACTTAGTCTCAGGTCATGTGCAGGTATGTCCTCCCCAAATGCTTACCACAAGATAAATCAGAAATCTTGACTGGAATAAGCTTCTAGTTCCATTTCACCCCTTTATCGTCAGAGGTTCCACACCACAGGAAAATCTTGTAAATGGTGGAAGCTGCATAAAGCACCATCATCATCACAAAACGGTGTCCTTGTGTCTCCTGTTTAGCAGCACTGGGAATCTAATAGCTTTCCCCTTGCCTTTTTTTCCTTATTATGAATTGTGCCAGGGGAACAGTAAAATGGCTATGATATCCTGAACTCTAGGGTGGATTTCTTTCTGGGACAGAATCTAATCCAAAAGTCTGCAAATGGACTTGAGATTTTCACATTAGTATACATGTCAATATGTAGTTTAGGGAGTTTGCGTTATTCCTCCATTCCTAGCAAAATTAGACACAGAAGCAGCTAATTAAATCAGGAAAGGGAAATTGATGGTAAGTCGTAAGACCCATTGTCTTCTTTCACATAAAAGTGGAAGTTGTGATTCAATCTATTCTGTAGGATTTGAAAGTATAATGGCACATGGAAGTCTGACATACCGAAATCCAGGCTCTGTCAATTTCATCTCTGTGACTTTTATTGTTTCTGAGTTTTGATTTTTCTCATCTGTAAAATCAAGATAATGACATTAATACAGTCCCTTGTGGGGCAACTGTGAAGACTAAATGAGACGATTTCATTAAGTTCCTAGCATAGTTCTAGACACACAGTAGACATTGAACAAATGATAACTAATTTTATCCATAGCTCCTACGTGCAGTAATTATCAATGGCACTTTCAAGGAAAAAAGATAATATATCCCCCAACCATGACCTTGAGGATTACAAGATTCTGCACTTCCTGATCCTACTTGATGTCAGAAGGGGCTTGGCCCAGTATAAGTAAATTGCAAGGATTTGGAGCGGGGGGTGTTATGCACATTTTCAAGGATACTATATCTTGGAGAAACAAATTTAATAATCTGAGAACTACACAGTTGAATAACAATTTTTCCTGGAGAGACTAGGATTAAGCTATTTTATAAAAGTATTGAGAGAAAAACTATTTTATGAAAGTATTGAGAGACTGCATCAATCAATATCCTGCAAATCTGATAGTGAGATAAATTTATTTTTAATTAGTTTTGGTTTTTTTGTTTTTGTTTTTTTTTTTTTTGAGACGGAGTCTCGCTCTGTAGCCCAGGCTGGAGTGCAGTGGCACGATCTCAGCTCATTGCAACCTCTGCTTCCCGGGTTCAAACGATTCTCCTGTCTCCTGAGTAGTGGGGACTACAGTCGCCTGCCACCATGCCGGGCTAACCTTTTTGTGTTTAATAGAGACAGGATTTCACCATGTTTGCCACCGCGTCTCAAAAAAAAAAAAAAATTTTTTTTAAATTAAAAATAAACAAAAAAACACCAACTCCTATTTCCCCCATCGCAATAAAATCAACCTTAGAATTCTTTTTTCTCCTCCCCTCCCCGTACCCGGCCAGTGGTTGGGGAATATTTTTTTCGTGGAGGGGACCCTCTTCCTCAGCTGTGACCCTCTCATCAGGTCTGGGAAGTGGTCACTGGAAAATAGAACTCCTGGAGAAGTGTTACCACAGACCATGCACAAGGCCAGAATTTCCCTGACATCTGTCCGCCAGCACCGCCCTTTCAGGTACAACTCCACAAGAGACCCGCCAAACTTGGTGAAGTCACCCGCTTACAGGGCTCGCTCGCCACCTGAGCAAGGACTGCAATTCCCAGGGTCCTCCAGGGCATCTGGCCGCGCCATTCCAGTCGTGCAGGCGGCGCGCTGTTTCCCGCTCCGCTCAAGTACGGGAACCGGTTCCCGGGCTCCCAGCCTCTCGGCAGCGCCCACGCGCCTGGGCCGAAGTGCGCGAGCGGAAGCGGCCGGCGGGGAGGCTTCTGGGAGATGGAGGCCGAGGCTGCGACCTGCGCAGGCGCAAACCTGCAGCTGGGGTGAGGGCTGGAAGTGGCGCGGTTCGCGGCAGCGCCCCGATGGAACCTCCTGGTTCTGTGAGGTGAGTGTTGGCGGCGCCTTCCCCGAGGTCCACCTCGCGGCTTGGCTTTTGCCCGTCCCGCAGGCAGCGGCGGCTGTGCATTGAGCGGGCCTGGCAGGCAGCTCCGCGGGCGTGTGTGGAGAGGGGTTTGGGTTGCCCACGGTGCCCGCGCTGCGCTGCCCGCGTTGCGTCACGTGCCGTGGAGGGGGGTCTTGATGTCCCTCTAATGTTTTCTCGAGACCCCTGGGTAGGGAGTGAAGGGTGGGAGGGGGAGTTGTACCTGGCCTGGACGACGGCCTCCTTCCCGCGCTCCCGGGCGGGCACCTGCCCCAGGCCGGGGTAGAGAAGTTTTGCTGGGGCCAGCGCCGCGGGGCATCACCGTGGGAGACACGAGCTCCGCGTTTTTCTTCGCGCCTCCTTTGTCTTCGGCCAGCGGTCCCTCTTTGTGCTCCTTTCGTCGCCTCTGATGCGTCCCACCTCCTTCCCTGTGTGAAAGGAAAATAAAATCTCAGGACCCCAAACTTACTATGCCGAAGGGAAAAGTTAAGCTTGGAAACTGAGTCACGGAAAAAAAAAGCTGCTTTTCCTTTTGTCCCTAAACCGATAGCTGCAAGATAGAAAGCAACATATGCCCCCAGGTGGCCTCCCTCACCCTGGCAATGTAAATGAACAGCCCAGCTTCACCGGACGAGACTAGAAATGCTTCCTCCACCCACCTGGAGACGAAGCTATTTGACTTCTTCCTCTACTCTAGATCTACTTTATCTTGTGGAAAATGCAGATGTACTGAGCACCAGACAAATTCATCATTGACTTCCTCTTTTCACGTGCAACAGGTGAACTCAGCTCTAATCAAATCCTCACAAGAATGTGGCCACTTACCTCACTACATACCCCCCCTCTTCTTTACTCCTTCCCCTCCTTTGCCAGCTTTCTCCCCATTAAATTGAAGCCCTCAAAACCCTCGGTGGTAAAAGTGCGGGCCACGGATCTTACTGTGGCTTGTGTGTCTTTTTCCTGGGTGCATCCTCAACCTTAGCAAAGTAACCCCTAAATTGGTTGAGACCTATCTCAGATGCTTTTGTGGTTTACACCTGTTAGATTCCTTGACGCAGGTCACTGTACCCGAGTTTTGTTCATAGCTGCCCCTTAATAGGGCTTCTGCGTTTGAATGAGATCCGACTCCGTAGAGGGGACTTAACGTTTTTCTTTTGCTGAAACTGCTACTTCAGAAAGTTTTTAAAGCAGGGAGGAGCCTCCCCAGCAAACCCCACCTTGCAGTGAAAGCTGCTGGGCTCTGGGCTCTGCATCTGGAAACTTGGGTTTTGCTTCAAACTTGTTTCTTCCCAATAATCATTTCTTCCCATAGGCCCCCACAACTTTTTTTTCCTTGATATTTTTTCCTGTTAATGGCATTTATTTAGTTGTATTGTAGAAAACCACTTTACATTCCCGTCTCTACAACAAGGCAAGTTTCTCAAAAGCATTGACTTAGTACATCAGAATTCTCGGGAGGGGTGGAAGAAAAAGCCAGACTAAGGGGTATATATAGTACAGAGTTTGGCTCTTTGTAGTGCTGAGTATATGTTTAATGAATCAAAAAAAGAAGAGGCCAGGCATGGTGACTCATGCCTGTAATCCTACCACTTTGGGAGGCCGAGGCGGGTGGATCACCTGAGGTCAGGAGTTCAAGACCAGCCTGGCCAATATGGCAAAACCCTGTCCCTACTAAAAATACAAAACAATTAGCTGGGCGTGGTGGTGGGCGCCTGTAATCCCAGCTACTCGGGAGGCTGAGGTAGGAGAATCTCTAGAACCCTGGGGGTGGAGGTTGCAGTGAGCTGAGATCGTGCCACTACACTCCAGCCTGGGTAACAGAGTGAGACTCTGTCTCAAAAAAAAAAAAAAAAAAAGGAGAGGAGGAATGATTTCTTCTTATGTTACAGGGGGCCCTTGCAATATTCCAGCTGGTATGAGCCTTCTGCAGAGCTAGTCCAGACTAGAACGGCTGTATCACTAACAGCAGCTGAAACTCTGGCCCTTCAGGGTACACGGGGACAAGAGAAGATTATGATGATGGAACCAAAGGAAGAGGAAGAGTCTTGTGAGTATGAGACCAGGCTACCTGGGAACCACTCTACCAGTCAAGAGATCTTCCGCCAACGCTTCAGGCATCTCCGCTACCAGGAGACTCCTGGTCCCCGGGAGGCCTTGAGCCAGCTACGGGTACTCTGCTGTGAGTGGCTAAGGCCAGAGAAACACACGAAGGAGCAGATCCTGGAGTTCCTGGTGCTGGAACAATTCTTGACCATCCTGCCTGAGGAGCTCCAGTCATGGGTGCGGGGACATCACCCTAAGAGTGGAGAGGAGGCTGTGACTGTGCTGGAGGATTTAGAGAAAGGACTTGAACCAGAGCCGCAGGTGGGAAGGGGGATTTGGTCTGTTATGGGAGCCAGATCAATGACCTTCAGGCTGGACAGAGGGGCAGCAGTAGGGGGAGTTGCCAAGGTCAAACCTCTCTTGGGCCAGGTAGAGCAGTTAATGTGTGTTTCTGTGTCTGTCTTTTCCGGCCTCGAGCCCTGAATGAGAAAGAGACTCTAGCTCCTTTTCCTTCCCTTGTGCTGACTCCGAGGAGGCTCTCTAAAGTCTTCTTGGAAGCTTTGGTACAAGGAGAGTCACATCTGCAAGTGTCCAGGCAGGGGACAGAAACCACACTAGTAATTTGAAGAAAATTTAAAACTGAGTGGTGCCTGATCACCTCCAGGTCCCAGGCCCTGCACATGGACCTGCACAGGAAGAGCCATGGGAGAAGAAGGAATCTCTGGGAGCAGCCCAGGAAGCACTGAGCATCCGGCTCCAGACTAAGGAGACCCAGCCTTTCCCAAAGAGTGGTGAGGAGCAGGATTCTGTGGGGAGGGAGAGGAGAAAGAGGGATGATAAAGGGCACAGTACCTAGTACCTGTAAAGGGTAAATAGTAGTAGGCACTTAAATGTTTGGTATCATCACAGCCTTACAATTCTTATCTCTTAGGTGAGAGACTTTGCCTGTTTCATCACTCGTAAAATTAGGAGTAAGAATAACCTGCCTCATAAGATAGCTCTGAGGATGAAGCTGAACTTGGGTCATATCTGGATATAAAGCCTGGCCAGTGTCTCTTAACTTTAGAGAGCCCTAAATCAGGACCAGGAAATAGTTCATTCACTTATGCCTTGTCATCTTCACTGCACTTAACTCCTAGTCTATAATAACTCTGCCCTGAGCTAGAGGCCAGCCTTGAGATCCTTTTTTTTTTTTTTTTTTAACTCCTGAGGCCTCGCAAAACACACTTTTTAAGCCATAGAGCACTCCTTTGTGAGATACAGCCTGTCATCACCTTTACCACCTCTTCCTCATGTAAACAGCCCTATTTGAGGCCGAGACGGGCAGATCACAAGGTCAGGAGATCAAGACCATCCTGCCTAACACGGTGAAACCCCGTCTCTACTAAAAAACATAAAAAAAACTAGCCGGGCGAGGTGGCGGGCGCCTGTAGTCCCAGCTCCTCGGGAGGCTGAGGCAGGAGAATGGCGTAAACCCGGGAGGCGGAGCTTGCAGTGAGCTGAGATCCGGCCACTGCACTCCAGCCTGGGCGACACAGCGAGACTCCGTCTCAAAAAAAAAAAAAAAACAGCCCTATTTGAAACTCTCTTATGTGTGCCCTCACCTTCTACCCTTCAGATTCACTACAGCAACTTCCTTCTTGGCCTGCATACATACCCGCAAACAACCTCTCCTCTCTGCCAGTGGCAAACACTAGACTTAGAGCCTCAGGAGTGTGAACTCTCCTTGTTGACCTCTGTAGCATCGTGACCGTATTGTGAATATGCTGCTAACCAAAAAGAGTCTACTTGATATTTGCTTTTACACCATAACCCCTCCCCGACACCACTATCACCAAACCAAGGCATTTGAAAAAATCAAATTCTTGTTAGTTACAAAATGGGAAAAAATAGAAATGGAGATTAATTAGATTCTGTCCCAAAAGTATGTTTCTACTTCTTAGCTCTTCTTTCTTCTTTGCCTTTTTTTCAGACTTTTTCTTGTCTCCTTTACTTCTGCTTAGTAAGCCTGTATTCATTTATCACTTTTATTACTTTACTTTCAAAAAGAAGCTAGCTATTGTGTGATTTTTTTTTTCTCTATAGCAAGCATATTTCAGATTTTTTTAACCACAACATTTAACCTGAAAAAATGAATTTTTAAAAATAAAATGATCTTGGCTGGGCACAGTGGCTCACACCTATAATCCCAGCACTTTGGGAGGCTGAGGCAGGCAGATCACTTCGGGTTAGGGGTTCAAGACCAGCCTGGCTAACATGGTGAAACCCCGTCTCTACTAAAAATACAAAACTTAGACGGGTGTGGTGGTACGCGCCTGTAATCCCAGCTAGTGGGGAGGCTGAGGCATGAGAATCACTTGAACCAGGGAAACGGAAGTTGCAGTGAGCCAAGGTTATGCCACTACACTCCAGCCTGGGTGACAGAAAAAAAAAAAAAAAAAGTCAAATGACATTGAGTTATCTTAAAGCAATTGGTTTCTGTTCTCCTTAGGCTATAGGGAGTGTTACAACAGATAAAACATAAAATGTGCTATGGACATTTAAAAACAAAAAGGCAACGCACTCTTTTTCCCTTTTTAAGGAAGAGAAAGGCAGAAGGCACCAAGCAGATAGGAGGCAGGGAGCTGGAAGTCCTTTTGGTAAAGGAAGCAGTTAGTTGAGGATCCTGTAAAGAGACTATAGATTTATGCAGCTGGGAAATGGATGGGCAGAGGTGAAGGTTGCAGAGCCAGGAAGGGCACGGTTTTTTTGCCTTTAGAAACCTCCCTTTTCCTTAACCCTAATGATTCTTGTTTTTCCCTTTCTTCACACCATCACTCCCTGATTCCTTGAAAATATGAAAAATCCTAAAACAAGACCATGCATTTGTAATTGCCTTCATTTTTTCTTTTTTTTTTTTTTGAGACGGAGTCTTGCTCTGTCGCCCAGGCTGGAGTGCAGCGGCGCGATCTTGGCTCACTGCAAGCTCCGCTTCCTGGGTTCACGCAATTCTCCTGCCTCAGCCTCCCGAGGAGCTGGGACTACAGGCGCCCGCCACCACGCCTGGCTAATTTTTTGTATTTTTAGTAGGGACAGGGTTTCACCGTGTTAGCCAGGATGGTCTCGATCTCCTGACCTCGTGATCCGCCTGCCTCAGCCTCCCAGAGTGCTGGAATTACAGGCGTGAGCCACCGCGTCCGGCTTGCCTTCATTTTTTCAATAAAACTTCTTTAGTGCTTCATTATGGAGAAATTAGGGGAAAAAAAGCAGATAAATGGGAGAAATTAAAAAGCAGAAACCCTCTCCTCTGTAACATAGTCCCATCACCAAGAGTTAACCATTGGTAATATCCAAGTAAATATTCTTCCAGTCTTTGTCATATATATAGTAGTTTTTAAGTATTTTTTTTCATTCCAGAAATGTAAATTTTAATCTAAGTGTCATTTCTTCATACATCCAGAACAGGTGTATTTACATTTTCTGTCAGTTGTTACAGAAGATGGCCCAGAGCCCAAGGACAAAGGATCATTGCCACAACCACCCATTACTGAAGCGGAATCACAGGTGTTCTCAGAAAAACTTGCTACTGACACCTCTACATTTGAAGCTACCTCTGAGGGTACCTTACAACTGCAGCAGAGAAATCCCAAAGCGGAGACACTGAGGTGGTCCCCTGCCCAGGGGAAAAGTTTCAGGCAGATGGTTGTCACCCATAAGGAAATTCCCACAGGGAAGAAAGAGCATGAATGTAGTGAATGTGGTAAAACCTTCATTTATAACTCACATCTTGTTGTCCACCAGAGAGTTCATTCTGGAGAGAAACCCTATAAGTGTAGTGACTGTGGGAAAACTTTCAAACAGAGCTCAAACCTCGGTCAGCATCAGAGAATTCATACAGGAGAGAAACCTTTCGAATGTAACGAATGTGGGAAGGCCTTCAGGTGGGGTGCTCATCTTGTTCAGCATCAGAGGATTCACTCAGGAGAGAAGCCCTATGAGTGTAATGAGTGTGGGAAGGCCTTTAGTCAAAGCTCCTATCTCAGTCAGCATCGGAGAGTTCACAGTGGAGAGAGACCTTTTATATGTAAAGAATGTGGGAAAGCTTATGGATGGTGCTCAGAACTCATTAGACATCGGAGAGTTCATGCCAGAAAAGAGCCTTCCCATTGAATTGAAGGGGAGAACGTCTCCAGACAGGATTCTACATCGGTCTAATCTACTTTAGGACTGGATCCCATAAAAGTTATAAGCTCCTTAAGATTTTTCCTGTGTCTTTCTTTAGGAAAAACTGTTTACTTAGTTCTGCCTGTAGATCATCCCTTCATGTCCTTTGATTAAGATACTGATATTCATTAGGACCCCTTTGGCTGCAAGTAGTAGCCAAGTTGGTTTACTTCTCCTTTCTAGCATGATCTGCCTAGTTTGCCTACCAATAATGTCTACTTAATTATAATATATATATATATTTTTTTGAGATGGAGTCTTGCTCTCTCTCCAGGCTGGAGCGCAGTGGCATGATCTCAGCTCACTGCAACCTCCACCTCCTGGGTTCAAGCGATCCTCCTGCCTCAGCCTCCCAAGTAGCTGGGACTACAGGCGTGTGCCACCACGCCCAGCTAATTTTTTGTGTTTTTAGTAGAGATGGGGTTTCACCATATTGGTCAGGCTGGTCTCAATCTCTTGACCTCATGATCTGCCCACCTCTGCCTCCCAAAGTGCTGGGATTACAGGCCTGAGCCACAATGCCTGGCTACTTCATTAGAGTTTTTTTTTTTTTTTTTTGGAGATGGAGTCTTGCTCTGTAGCCCAGGCTGGAGTGCAGTGGTGCAGTCTCGGCTCACTGCAAGCTCCGCCCCCCCGGGTTTACACCATTCTCCTGCCTCAGCCTCCTGAGTAGCTGGGATTACAGGTGTGTGCCACCATGCCCGGCTAATTTTTTTGTATTTTTAGTAGAGATGGGTTTCATCGTGTTAGTCAGGATGGTCTTGAACTCCTGACTTCATGATCCACCCACCTCGGCCTCCCAAAGTGCTGGGATTACAAGCGTGAGCCACCGTGCCTGTCCTTCATTGGAATTTTTAACCTGGCACTGAGCAGCTGCTCGAGAAGTGTTATATTTGTATTTATTGTGAATGGGGCTTTGGTCTGGCTCCCCCGCTTTTTTTTTTATTGGTAGAGATGGAGTCTCACTGTGTTGCCCAAGCTGGTGCCAAACTCCTGATCTCAAGCAATCCTCCTGCCTTGGCCTTCCAAAGTATGGGGATTACAGGCATGAGCTGCACTGCCTGACCAGTTCTGGCCTTTTCTCAGACCTACTAGTCTGCCTGCTCAGACGGGGTCACATCTGCAAGTGTCCAGGCAGGGAACAAAAACCACACTAGTAATTTGAAGAAAATTTAAAGAAGTAACTAGTAAAAGGATTATCTGCTAAAGGGAATAAAGAGATCTCTAAAGAGGCCGGGCACGGTGGCTCACGCCTGTAATCCCAGCACTTTGGGAGGCCGAGATGGGCAGATCACGAGGTCAGGAGATCGAGACCATCCTGGCTAACATGGTGAAACCCCATCTCTACTAAAAATACAAAAATTAGCCAGGCGCAGTGGCGGGCACCTGTAGTCCCAGCTACACGGGAGGCTGAGGCAGGAGAATGGCGTGAACCCGGAAGGCGGAGCTTGCAGTGAGTGGAGATCGCACAACTGCACTCCAGCCTGGGCAACAGAGCGAGACTCCCTCTCAAAAAGAAAAAAAAAAAAAAGATCTCTAAAGAATATAGGGGCTGGGTGCGGTGGCTCATGCCTGTAATCGCAACACATTGAGAGGCTGAGGCAGGTGAACCACTTGAGGTCACGAGTTTGAGACTAACCTGGCCAACATGGTGAAACCCCATCTCTACTAAAAACACACAAAAAATTATCCGGGCATGGTGGTGGCGGGCGCCTATAATTCGGGTGGCTGAGGTAGGAGAATTGCCTAAACCTGGGAGGCAGAGGTTGCTGTGAGCCGAGATCATGCCACTGCACTCCAGCCTGGGTGACAGAGTGAGACTCCATCTCAAACAAACCAAAAGAATATAGGAATAGGCCAGGTATGATGGCTCACTCCTGTAATCCCCGCACATTGGGAGGCTGAGGTGGGCAGATGGCTTGAACCCCGGAGTTTAAGACCAGCCTGAGCAACA
Organism: Papio anubis; assembly: GCF_008728515.1. Classification (NCBI taxonomy): domain Eukaryota; kingdom Metazoa; phylum Chordata; class Mammalia; order Primates; family Cercopithecidae; genus Papio; species Papio anubis. Next base: position 18,531 of record NW_022166724.1, on the reverse strand, counting down.
TGGTGAAACCCCATCTCTACAAAAAGATACAAAAAACTAGCCAGGTATGGTGGTGCGTGCCTAGAGTCCCAGCTACTTGGGAGGCTGAGGAGGGAGAATCACCTGAGCCCGGGAGGTTGAGGCTACAGTAAGTCATGATCACACCACTGCACACCAGCCTATGTGACGGAGTGAGACCCTGTGTCAAAAAATACAGGAATAGCAGAAAAGGGAACAGCTAATTCTCAAGAAGCAAACTTAGAAGAGCCCACACCCCCCTGACCAGGATTGAAATTGACACCTTATTGTGTAGGGTGTGGCTTTTCCCATGTTGTGCTAGAGCCAGTCTATACAGGCTGGCCAGAGCCAGTTTCGCACATCGCTTCCCAAGTCTGCATTGAAATCAGCCTTGGTGGGAGTATTCACACCATAGAAATCAGCAAACACAGCAAAACCAAAAAGGTTTTGAACTACCTGTTAGCTATTTGTTAAATGTCTGCCAACACAAGTCAGGCCCAGTAGCAGGTACCTATGGTCCCAGCTACTTGGGAGGCTGAGGTGGTCCAGCCTGGGCAACATAGCAAAATCCTACCTAAAAATTAAAAAAAACCTTTTTTAGTGTGCCTATCGTATAGAGTGCAAGGGACAAATGCATTCGATGCGGCTGGAGAGATGATGTTTATCAGAGATCAAGGCCTTTTAAGCCAGGTAAGGGATTTTGGATTTAAGAGCAGTGGGGAGCTATTACTAGGGAGTGACACCGTCAGTTACTCAGTTGTGTACTTCAGAAAGATCACTTTATCTACAGTGTGGAAAACTGCAAACAGACTCCTATTAGGAGACTTGTGGTAACCTCCAAGTAATATGGCTACCTAAACTGAGGGAGTGACCATGGGGATGTGGAAGAGGAGACAGATTTGAAAAGTATGAAGGGGGCAAGATCAGTAGGACTTTTGGGGGTAGATCTGACTGCCACGCAGAAACCAGCTCACCCTCCCTCAGTTTATGCTTCAAGCCAAACAGTGCAAATGGCTCCAAGTTTTCCTCCCAAGAGCCTTAGGCTCTGTCCAGCAGCCCCATTCTACAGGCCTTTCTCAGGCACCTGCCTCTGCACACACCCAAGAGGACCCTGAGGCCAGAGGTGGCAGAGTGGCTGCCCTACAGACAGTATGGCCGTAAGCCCTGGAGGGAGGGAGGAGAGCTGCAAACCAGGGAGCACATGGAAACGGGGAAGCTTTGGGCTTAGTGTTAAGGGAGTCAGTCTCCTCTTCTTCCAGCCACCCAAAAATTACTGAAGCAGTGTTGTAACTGTACTGCTAACTTTCAGAAGGAGGCTTTATATTGCAATGTTACGGATGAAGAAACAGACTAAAATAGATGAAATAATTTGTCCAAGGCCACATAACTGATAAGTGACAGAGCCAAGATCTGAACCTAAATATGATTTCAAAGCCTGTGCACATGGTACTCTTTACTCAGAGCTGCAGGGAAGAGAAGGGGGGCTTTTGCATTTCCAACTTGAACTGTGGAGCAGAGAAAGCCAAACTCACTGTCCCAGTCAGCACTGCTTCCCAGACAGATGAGTGCTTGGTTCCACCAATGAGACTATCTCTGCTGCCCAGGAACCAATGCAAAGTTTAACTAAATTGAAAATTAAATGTAACTGGATGGGCAGAGTGGCTCATGCCTGTAATTCCAGCACTTTGGGAGGCCGAGGCGGGTGGATCACCTGAGCTCAGGAGTTTGAGACCAGCCTGGCCAACATGGTGAAAACCCATGTCTAGTAAAATTACAAAAAATTAGCTGGGTATGATGGCGGGCGCCTGTAATTCCAGCTACTCGGGAGGCTGAGGCAGGAGGATCCCTTGAACCCGGGAGGCGGAGGTTGCAGTAAGCCGAGCTCACACCACTGCACTCCAGCCTGGACAACGAGCGAAACTCTGTCTCAAAATAATAGATTAAATGTAATTAATTCTTGTTAATTAATTCTGCAAATTAATGCTGTCACCTTAATTGCTTAATGGAACAATGAGAAATGAAGGTCTTTATTTAAAAAACGAAAGCCTTGAAAGAGTTCCATCAGCCACAAAATTGGCATACCCATAAACCTTATATCAAATGAGCAAATTTGGCTGGGCACGGTTGCTCACGCCTGTAATCCTAGCATTTTGGGGGGCTGAGGCAGGCAGATTATTTGAACTCAGGAGTTCCAGACCAGCCTGGGAAACATGGCAAAACCTTGTCTCTACAAAAAAAAAAAAAAAAAAAATAGCCAGGCATGGTGGCACACACCTGTAATCCCAGCTACTTGGGGGGCTGACACAGAAGGATTGCTTGAACCTGGGAGATTGAGGCTGCAGTGAGCCGAGATTGTGCCACTGCACTCTAGCCTGGGTGACAAAGTGAGACCCTGTTAAAAAAAAAAAAAAAATAGAAGCAAATTTCTTTTTCTGCTTCCAAGTATGAAACCATAATGGAGTAACGGACTGAATTTACCATCCCACATTTAAAAAGCCAGATAAAATATATGAAACAATAATTTTCAGAACTCGGCAACAGGCAATGTGAAAGAGCCCTGAGAGAAGGGAAACAAATGGGAGGAGTCCTAGCATTGGCCCAGCTTTTTTTTTTTTTTGAGACAGGGTCTCATGATGATAGTTCACTGCGACCTCGACCTCCTAGACTCCCAAGTAGCTGGGACCACAGGTGCACAGCACCACACCCGGCTGATATTTGTATTTTTCTGTAGGGACAGGGTTTTGCCATGTTGGCCAGGCTGGTCTGGAACTCCTGGGCTCAAGTGACCCTCCTGCCTTGGCCTGTTAAAGTGCTGGGATTACAGGCGTGAGCCTCCGCGCCTGGCCCTTTTTTTTTCTTTTGAGACGGAGTCTCGCTCTGTTGCCCAGGCTGGAGTGCACTGGTGCGATCTTAGCTCACTGTGACATCTGCCTCCCGGGTTCAAGTGATTCTCCTGCCTCAGCCTCCTGAGTAGCTGGGATTACAGGTATACGCCACCACGCCCAGCTAATTTTTGTATTTTTAGTAGAGACGGGGTTTCACCATGTTGGCCAGGCTGGTCTTGAACTCCCGACCTCAGGTGATCCGCCCACCTCGGCCTCCCAAAGTGCTAGGATTACAGGTGTGAGCCACCGCGCCCGGCCCTCCATACCTATCTTCTTAGTCCCTCTGGCACTCTTAGACGACAGTGACTTCTTTCTAAAGCCAACCCTGCCTTTCGTGTTTTGAGTCTATGCTTCCCGACTGCAAATAAGTTTAACTGTAATAATTATATATTAAATAGTTATAATAGGCCTGGCTTGGTGTCCAGAAAAGCCTGGGCCGCGAAAGGGATTCCGTAAATATCCGTGGGATGTGAAACGTCCTCACAAACTGCAAATCCCAGCAGGCGGAGAGACAGAAGTACAGGCCCATTGATTTGCCTCCAACTGCCACCCCGACCCCACCCCGCACACGCACGTAGGGGTCTCCGCGGACGCCCCAGAGCCCACGCACGCGGCCGTGAGCCCGCCCAGAGCGGGGGGGATCCCTCGGCCCTCAGCGGCCACCCCACTGGTCCCCGACAGAAAGGCCAGCCGGATGGCAGCTAATCCGCGCGCGGCGAGCCGCCCTCACCCCTCGAGCCCCGCCCCCGGCCGCCGAGGTCCCGCGCTAACGAGGGGTCCTCCCGGCGTCCTAGAGAGGCCCCGCGACAGACGCACTTCCGCTCGCGCCGCAGGGGCTCTTACCTCTCGGATGCCGGGCTGGCAGGCCTGCTAGCGCATTTGGGGACTTTTTGGAGGAGACGAGTACCAACAGAGTTGGGTCCATCAGAAGACACCTGCCTGTGAAGCGTATTATAAACAAGTAAAAACAATGGGTGTTCTTGTCCGCGGTACTGCAGGAGAGTGGAGTGGCCGTCGATTCCCAGGATTAGGAGACAAGGACGTGGGAAAGACGCCTGGGGGATTGGAAAGCGGTCCGAGCTCGGGTCCCGGGGCTCCTGAAATGGACTTCCACTGTCCGGTCGGTCACTGCCCTCAAGCCACCTTCCTCCTTCCCTTCTGTGCATCGTGCTGGCTCAGCGCTTCGGGGAGAGGGACAGGTGGGCGCGACGCTGCGTGGCCGCCCTGCGTTTGGGACCCTTTCCTGCGCCGCAGCGCTGACGCCGCTGGGCTGTTGAGGCGCCCAGCGCAGGTGTTGAGCGCTTGCCCGCCGCGCCCAGCGCAGGTGCTTCACGTCGCAGGCGGCCAGCGAGTGGATGACGACTGTGTCCACCTGCCCCGCTGAGGCTGCTCCCTTTCTCATGTGATCGCCAGAATCGTCCCCGCCCCTTCCCACTGGCCTTTTACTGAGGTCCAGCTGACTTCCATTTGCAGGGGTTCACCCAGACAAGTCTTTTTGACATAGCTTTATTCCCAAAGCTGAGAGGTGCGGTGAAGAGGAAATTATTGCGGCAGTGACTCGGTCTTTTTTAAGGTAAAATGTTTTATTTGGGGAACAGTGGTTAGAGGATGAATTTCAGGAAGTGCATGAATTCTCTGAAACTGCATGTACATTTTTCCGGGCAGAGCTTTCCTGGTTCTCAAAGAAGATTCATGACTTAACAGCATTAAGAACCTGGCATCCGCCAGGAGTCACAACACTTGTAAAAACTGAATGGTAGGCTGGGCGCGGTGGCTCAAGCCTGTAATCCCAGCACTTTGGGAGGCCGAGACGGGTGGATCACGAGGTCAGGAGGATCGAGACTATCCTTGGCTAACACGTGAAACCCCGCCTCTACTAAGAAATACAAAACTAGGCCGGGCGAGGTGGCGGCTGCCTGTAGTCCCAGCTGGGAGGCTGAGGTCGAGAATGCATGAACCCGAGTGTGGAGCTTGCAGTGAGCTGAGATCCGCCACTGCACTCTCCCAGCCTGGGTTGGCAGGAGCTTGGTGACCTCGCCTCAAAAAAAAAAAAAAAAAAAAAAAAAAAAAAAAAAATTGAATGGTAAACAAGCAGCAGCACCCGCCGCCACCGTGAAATTTCAGTAATAAGGTGATTTTTTGTTAAAGGCCATACAAATGGTCCGGAATATCTTAAGTTGTTAATCATGAAGAAAAACGTGTATACCAACACACACACAATAGATAACACTTGTCCTGTTATTTAAGATGAAGGATCTCACCAAGCAAAGCAGAAGATCAAGGACACAGAATGTACACTGTATGCAAAACCAGAAGCTAACAAGCGTGTTGGGGTACTTTGGTAAGGTGAAACTTACAAGGTGGGGACAAAACTGGTAACCAAAGTCCTATTAAAAACTATAGTGAAGGGCCGGGCGCGGTGGCTCAAGCCTGTAATCCCAGCACTTTGGGAGGCCGAGACTGGCGGATCACGAGGGTCAGGAGATCTAAAACCATCCTGGCTAAGCAACATGGTGAAACCCCATCTCTACTAAAAAATACAAAACTAGCTGGGCGAGGTGGCGGGCTCTGTAGTCCCAGCTACTCGAGGCTGAGGCAGGAGAACATGGAACCCGGGAGGCGGAGGCTTGCAGAGCTGAGATCCGGCCACTGCACTCCAGCCTGGGTGCAGACACAGCCAGACTCCATCTCAAAAAAAAAAAAAAAAAAAAAAAACCCTATAGTGAAACATAATGCAATTTGGAATAATAAACATGACAAAGGCATTATCTCAATAAAATAGTAAAGAAATTTTATTCACCTAAGGTGTTAGTATACCATTAAAATTAGGGAAGGAAGAAAATGTACATGGGCATAGCTTCAAAAATTCTGAAGTGTATTTCTGGGTATTTAGGTAAGACTTTAAGATTGAGGCCTGTGCGGTTTTTTAATGGGTCTAAAATTAAGACAATTCATGTCCTTTCCTTCATAGTATTTGCACAAATCATCATTACCAGTCATGACTGTGGTCAGATGCTGACTCCCAAGTAAGTCGAAGAGGGAGGCAAACAGAAGGGAAAGAAAAATCTTCCTGAGATATCTGGGTAAGACGTGGAAGAGGACAGGGAATTGAGGTTAAGGATTTGCGTACAGTGTACCTAACAAGATGCAGGTAATTTCATTCACCAGCAATCTTTGGGGGGGGGGGGGGGGGGGGGGCAGGCGGGTAGGGAATATATATCTATATATGGTAGATTTTTCTGGGAATGAGACGTGAGACTTCCCCCTTAAGAACATGCTCAGGTACAACAGGTCACTAAATTGCCTCCTAATGTTCCATTGAATTAATGGTGAACTAGAGGACGTTTTGCTGAGCAGTGATGGGATTGAGCTAGGGCCAGGGGAAGTGAGGGGATGGACTGGATATCTAGTAGGCAAAAAGAAGTTGAGGTGACTGAGCCTTGAGAGGGAAGGACAAAGAGAAAAACCTGCACTGGTGGTTTGGCCAATAAGGTACTTCTGAGAACAAAACGTCTAATAGGACACACAGTGTGAGCTCTTCTCCTTTGCTTACACACTATCTTCAGTGAAGTCCAGATTGCTCAGGGGTGTTCGTGTGAATAGATTGTTTAGGAGAAGCCTGAAGGGGTGCCGAATTCTCTGTCAGGGCTGACAAGAGGTAAATGTGGCAATGAAACATGCCAACGGAATCAGGCATGGAAGGGATCGTGAGATCCAGGTTTCCTGTGGGAAAGAGATGGTCTGGGCACAATTCAGTCTGTGCTCCAGCAATGAGAACAGGAGGAAGAGGGCGCACTTCACTTGTCATCAACCAAAGGGAAGAAGTAAATCAAACAGCTTCCCTTACCAAGAGTGTGACTGTTCCAGGCCGAGGTATCTGGAAGGACGTGAAAACTCTGCAGTCATCTATTTGTACAACCCTTTTCTCAAGCCAAGTAGATAAACCTGGGAAGACACCTATATTGGAGTACAGAGTAAACCCATTTGGTGAATTATTTTGGCTGTGATCAGTTCTGTTACCAAGGACATGATTTAAATTCATTATATTCAAATCTACGTAGAAATCAGTAATAGAAAATGTGCAAAGGAGTTCAGATAAGGCGGGAATGAATGTGCCTGTCTGCAGCACAGCACAGTGGTTAAGACCATCAACCAGGTTTGGAGTCTTGGCTCTCGTTCTTCCTAGCTGTGTAATCATGGGTCAATTACTTAACACTGCCCCTTCTGCCCCCTCCTTATCTTTTAAATTGGGGTAAGAATACCCACATCATTGATGGTTGCACCACTATATAAATTAAAAATCATTCAACTGAACACTTAAAACAGGTGCATTTTATAGTATGTAAATTATACCTTCATAAAGCTTTAAAAAAATGAGTACCCATATCATAGAAATGATGTGAAAATTAAAATGTAAACTGGCACTGTGCCTGTCAGGTAGTAAACACTCAATAAATATTAGTGACTAATACTAGTGTAACAAAGACGAGGTTAAAGAACAATAAAGATATTTAAAGTTAAATTTTTAAAGAATTAAGGAATTACTGGGCTGGTTGAAACTTTAGCAATCATTTAGTTCAACTCTTCCATTTTGCAGATGAGAAAATTGGAGACCAGCAGGTGAAGTGCCTTATTCAAGGTCTAGCACTAAGACCAGACCCCAGGCCTGCTGGACCCCCATTAGTGCAATTCCCACTAACAGCCACTGCCTCAGAAACATGGACACATAAAAAATGGAGGCTGTGTTTCCTTAAAGAAGAAATAAATAGAGAACACAAAAAACATGCAGTGATGGTGAAGAAACAATTTCAAGTCTGGGCATGGTAGTTCACACCTGTAATCTCAATACTTTGGGAAGCGGAGGCAAAAAGGTCACTGGAGCCCAGGCGTTCAAGACCAGCCTGGGCAACACAGCAAGACCTTATCTCTGTTTTTTAAAAGTTATTCAAGAAAAAAGAATTTCAAGGCCAAGGGGGAAAACCAAGAAGAGGCTGCCACATCCTGACTTAGCCAGGGCCTCCAGTGGGGTCCAGGTAATGAGAACTGAAGTGCTTTGGCAAGGCCAGACCCTGGTTTGTCATCAGGTGCACTGGCTCACCACTGTAGCCAGGTGCCTGGAGGAGGCGAAGCCACAGTCCTCTCTACTACTTCCCGTCACAGTATCTGTCAGCAGTGGCAGGAGATGGGGCCAAAAATGTATGCAGCAGAATTCTTAGGAGCAGTCAGTCTGAGCACCCCTGAAGCGTGGACAGCTCCTGAATAGCTGCTTCTGCCTGTGCCAAGTAGTGTGACCTCAATTGTTTATCCCCTGTTGTTGCCTAATCGGCCCCTCTGGATGCTAAGGCCTTCACTTATAACCCTGTTGTAAATTGCCTGGCAGTTCCTCCATCATGGCAGCCTCTTCAGATGAATAAGGAAGCCTAACAGATGTGAAATGACCCTGCTTCTTCATTAATGCTGCCATCTTCTAAAGTAACTTGATAGCAGGGCTGGAAAATTTTGAAGCTAATAAAAACTTACTAAATTGGCCGGGCGCGGTGGCTCACGCCTGTAATCCCAGCACTTTGGGAGGCCAAGATGGGCGGATCACGAGGTCAGGAGATCGAGACCATCCTGGCTAACACGGTGAAACCCCGTCTCTACTAAAAATACAAAAAAAATTAGCCGGGCGAGGTGGCGGGCGCCTGTAGTTCCAGCTACTGGGGAGGCTGAGACAGGAGAATGGCGTGAACCCGGGAGGCGGAGCTTGCAGTGAGCCGAGATCGCGCCGCTGCACTCCAGCCTGGGCGTCTGAGCAAGACTCCGTCTCAAAAAAACAAAAACAAAAACAAAAACTTACTAAATTATTCCAGTGCTAAACAGTGGACAGGAGAAATGAGGTGTGTCTTCTAAGTTATGACTTTCTAATGTTTCAGGGGGTAACATTCAGTGAGTCAACTCTGTCATTCTTAGGAGGTGGTGGAATCCTGTTCCCACAATTTTGCTGAAGAGTAATTGAGGAAAGATGGCTGGTACAGACCCTTAATGTTTGTTATGTGATCCACTGGGGGAGGAGAAGGGAAAGGAAGAAGGACAGAGGGGAAATTAAGGCCTGAAATAGCTTTTCGATTTAACTCAGTACATTGAAACCTCTCAATGAATAATTCATAAAAGTGCCTCATTAGTACCTGCAATCCTAGCTACTTGGAAGGCTGAGGCAGGAGGACTGCTTGAGCCCAGCAGTTCAAGGAAGCAGTCAGTTATGATTGTGCCACTGCATCCCATCCTGGGCAACAGAGCAACACCCCACCACTTAAAAAAAAAAAAAAAAAAAAAGTGCCTCATCTTCTTCAACCCACTGTTTAAGATCAGTGGGAGGACAGAGATTCTGTCCATTCATTTGATTTGAATACTTGGGACACATAGTATAAACAAATGAATATGTTGGACTTTAGCTTTTCCCCTAAAAACTTTCCTATTTTGCAGATTACTCCATACAGTGAACACTTTGATGTCGGAGGAGGTGAGAGCTCCGACTAAAAGTCTTTTGACATTCTTGGCACTCATAAGGCTTCTCTCCAGTGTGAATTCTCTGATGTATGATAAGTTGGGAATGCTGGCTAAATGTTTTCTCACACTCACTACATTCATAAGGTTTCTCTCCAATATGAATTTTCTGGTGGAGAAGCAGCTCAGAATTATCCCAAAAGGTTCTTGCACACTCATTACACTGATGGGGTTTCTCTCCAGTATGAATTCTCTGGTGGACAATCAGGTGAGAGGTCCGCCTGAAAGCCTTTCCACACTCAAAGCATTCATAGGGTTTCTCTCCAGTGTGAATTCTCTCATGTCTAAGAAGTTCTGAGTTTCCCCTGAAGGCCTTCCCACATTCCTTACATACATAGGGCTTCTCACCAGTATGAATTCTAATATGTCTAATAATCTCTGAGTTCTGGCCGAAAGTTTTCCCACATTCATTACATTCATAGGGTTTGTCCCCTGTATGAATTCTCTGATGCCGGATAAGCTCCGAACTCTGACCAAAGCCCTTCCCACATTCATTACACAGATACGGTTTTTCTCCAGTATGAATTTTCTGGTGTCTGATAAGGCCTGAGCTATGCTTGAAGGCTTTGCCACACTCGTTGCATTCATGGTATCTTTCTTCAGTATGAATTCTCTGATGCTGAATAAGCTGTGAACTAACCCTAAAGGTCTTCCCACATTCATTACATTCATATGGTTTCTCTCCAGTATGGATTCTCTGGTGTAGAATAAGGGCTGAATTTTGACTGAAGGCTTTACCACATTCTTCACATTTATAGGGCCTCTCTCCAGTATGAATTCTATGATGGTGGATAAGATGTGAACTCTGAATGAAGGCCTTTCCACATTCATTACAAGCAAAGGGTTTTTCTCCAGCATGAATTCTCAGGTGCCGTCGAAGGCTCGAATTAGTTCCGAATGTCTTTCCACATTCTTGGCATTCAAAGGGTTTTTCTCCACTGTGAACTCTCATATGCTGGATGAGATGTGAGTTCTGATTAAAGGCTTTCCCACACTCTTTACACGCGTGAGGCTTTTCTCCCACAGAACTTCTCTGTGTTTTGTGAGATTCTAAAATCTCTATGAAGTTTTGGCCAGAGGTAGCAAATGCGCTTACTCCCTCTGTTGTAGTAGCTCCCTGATGTGTAACCAGATTTGCGCTGGGACTGCAGCCTCTCTCACTCTCATTCTTCTCCTGGTCTTTCTCACTTGAGGGTGATTTCTTAAAGATCATCAACCCTGATGGAAAGTCTCTCTCCTGAGGAGACATCTGCTCTATAACCTCTTCCATGGACTCCTCTCTCGAATGTCCCTCCAACCTGTCTTCTTCACATCCTGCTCCAAACTCATCACCTTGGTAAACCACTTTTGGAAATTTTTCTAATATTGACCCATGTGGCTCAGATTCTTCAGAAATTTCTTCCTTGGGAATCACCTCCTTGTTCTCAGTCCCCATCTCACAATCTGAAACGAGAAAGGGTAAGTATGTGAAGGGACTGTATCATAGTGAAATGAAGCTAACACTGTAGGAGAACAGAGCTTTGATGTAGTTCTCATAGCACTCAAAAACACTCTTGGTAAGGGGAAGAGGGCAGCTGAGGCAGGGGATTGCTTGAGCCTGGGGAGGTCAAGGCTGCAGTGAGCTGAAACACACCACTGCACTTCAGCCTGAGTGACAAAGAAAGACCCTGTCTCAGAACAACAAAACAGTCTTGGTATCTGGTGACATGACAGCATGCTGCCAAAAAGAAGGTAAAGATTTAGGATTATGGTGGACATGCTAAACAGTGGATGCTGACTAACAGGAGTGAGAAGAGATTTCAAGAGAGAAGTAGGAGATGGATGGTAAGGAGATGCTGATTTAAAAAAAGTTCCATAACATTAATGGTGAGTTGGGATAGAACTTGAAGGTGATAAAGAAAACATCTAGGGAAAATGGTGGCCATATTAATAGATAGGTATATGATAAATGTTGAAAGAAGGGACAGAAATGACATGGTGGTTCACACCTGTAATCCCAGCACTTTGGGAGGTCGAGGTGGGTGGATCACTTGAGCTCAGGAGTTCAAGACCAACCTGGGCAACATGGTGAAACCCTGTCTACTAAAAATACAAAAATTAACTGGGCATAGTGGCGGGCACCTGTATTCCTAGCTTCTTGGGGGGCTGAGGCAGGACAATCACTTGAACCAGGGAGGCAGAGGTTGCAGTGAGTTGAGACTGCACCACTGCACTCCAGCCTGGGTGACAGAGTGAGACCCTGTCTCAAAAAAAAAAGAAAAAAAAAAAAAAAGGACAAGTTAATAGAAATAACTTTTGGGTGTATAGGGGAAGTAACGGCAAAATGAGTAACAAGAGGACTATTCTTAGTCCTGTTCTCTGGTACTCATCAGCTGTGTAGAGCAGCAGAGGGGACATACAGGGCTCACCCCTTCAAAAGGTGAATGTGTCTTAACTGAAACTAGCACAGAAGCACCACCTTTTGACTCCCTGATGTTTCGAGCCACTGGCTTTAATCTTCTCCAGATGGCTAGTGAATTGTGTCAATACCATTTACTGAATAATTCTCTCCCCTACTGATTTAAAATGCCACCTACTCCATAGTCTAAATATCCATCTATATTTGGGCCAACTTCCGGATTCTATTCCGTTCCACTGATCTGTGTCTTCTCTAATATCAAACAGTTCAACCTGTTAGCTTTATTTTATTTTATTTTTTTTTTTTTTGAGACGGAGTTTCGCTCTATCGCCCAGGCTGGAGTGCAGTGGCCAGATCTCAGCTCACTACAAGCTCTGCCTCCCGGGTTCACGCCATTCTCCTGCCTCAGCCTCCCAAGTAGCTGGGACTACAGGCGCCCGCCACCTTGCCTGGCTAGTTTTTTTTTTTTTTTTTGTACTTTTTAGTAGAGACGGGGTTTCACCATATTAACCAGGATGGTCTCGATCTCCTGACCTCGTGATCCGCCCGTCTCGGCCTCCCAAAGTGCTGGGATTACAGGCTTGAGCCACCGCGCCCGGCCCCTGTTAGCTTTATTAACATTTTTAATATATGCTAGAGAAAGTTCTCTCTCAGTTTTCTTTTTCAGACCTTTCCCGTCTATTCTCATATCTTCCCAAGTAAACTTTAGTATAAATTTGTAGTCCAAACTTATTCTGACGTTGTTTTTATGTTCATCATGTCTCTGTACCTCTTTTCCTTTTTACATTTTGTAACTGGCTATTACTTTTATATATACTAATGCTGTTGATAATTACATATTTTGTAATCAGCTCTCTTATAGTATTTTCTTAATACCTTCATAAATCTTAGAGAGTACATTTTTGGGCCGGGCGCGGTGGCTCACGCCTGTAATCGCAGCACTTTGGGAGGCCGAGGCGGGCAGATCACAAGGTCAGGAGATCGAGACCATCCTGGCTAACATGGTGAAACCCCGTCTCTACTAAAAATACAAAAAAATTAGCCAGGCGTGGTGGCGGGCTACTTGGGAGGCTGAGGCAGGAGAATGGTGTGAACCCGGCAGGCGGAGCTTGCAGTGAGCTGAGATGGCGCCACTGCACTCCAGCCTGGGTGACAGAGCGAGACTCCGTCTCAAAAAAAAAATTGGCCAGGGGCAGAGGCATGTGTCTGTAGTCTCAGCTACTGGGGAGGCTGAGGTAGGAGGGTCACTCGAGCCCAGGAGGTCAAGGTTGCAATGAGCCGTGATTGTGCCACTGCACTCCAGCCTGGGCAACAGAACAAGACACCTTGTTTCTTGGGTGGCGGTGGGGGGCGGGGGGAGTACATTTTTTAAACTTTTAGAAAGATTTTTAGTTGTGGCAAAAATGTTTAGTTGCCTACCCCAATATCTCTTATTCCCCATTGCCTGATAATAGAATAATAAATTTATGTAGTGTGGCAATTAGCCTAGCTAAAAAAAAACACATTCCCCAGCTTTTTAATTTTTGCAGTTGGGATTGGCCGCATGATCATATTCTACCCAATGAGACAGTGAGAGGCAAATGAAAACACATGGGACTACTAGGAAATCTGAAGGATGAGGGGATACATTTATTCCATCTTGTCTTCCATGCTGTTCCCAGAGCATGATGTGATAGCTGGACACCATCCTAGACCATGAGTATACTGGTATACCCTAGGACTGGGGATCATAGCTGGAAGGAACCTGGGTCCCTGATGACTCCATGGCACTGCCATACCATTCCTGGAATGCCAGCCTCTGGACTTCATTTATCCAAGAGAGAAATAAGCTTTTGCCTTGCTTAAGATATCGGGGGGGTTTTGTTATTATATGAGGCCAAACCTATTCCTAATAAAATTGTCCTGGGGATTTAGCTGTCCCCACCACAGACAAGGGGTCCAAATGTCAGGAGAATAAGCTTGACCTTTGTTCAGATGGTAAACAACCTGGAACTAATATTCAAGTGGCCTTTGCTTAGGGCAGTATATTTGTGCACTACAGCAAATCTGAGGAATACAATCCTGCGTCAGTGAGAGTGTTCATTGTGGAAGGTGATTCTCAAGGGGGTGTGGGCATGTATGGAACTTCATCCTTCAGACAATGCACAACTATGGGATGGTTTTTCTAAACCAAGGGGTTACGCCGGGCGCGGTGGCTCACGCCTGTAATCCCAGCACTTTGGGAGGCCGAGATGGGTGGATCACGAGGTCAGGAGATCGAGATCATCCTGGTGAACACGGTAAAACCCCGTCTCTACTGAAAATACAAAAAAAAAGGCCGGGCACGGTGGCTCAAGCCTGTAATCCCAGCACTTTGGGAGGCCGAGACGGGCGGATCACGAGGTCAGGAGATCGAGACCATTCTGGCTAACACAGTGAAACCCCGCTCACCACGGCGAGGTGGCGGCTTCGTAGTCTCCAGCTACCGAGGCTGAAGCAGGAGAATGGCGCGGAACCCCGGGAGGCTTGCAGTGAGCTGAGATCCGCCACTGCACTCCAGGTAGCCTGGTGATAGATGCAGACTCATTCTGCAAAAAAAAAAAAGAAAAAAGAAAAAGAAAATACAAAAAAATTAAGGCTAAAAAGGTGGGTTTCTTCAGTCCGAAGCTCCAGGGAGACTGGAGGCAGGAGAATGGCGAACTGGGAGGTGGCGTGAGCCAGAGGAGCCGAGATCGCCAGCCACTGCAATCTGTAGCCTGGGCAACAGAGCCAGACTCCATCTCAAAAAAAAAAAATGAGCCGTATGCTGTAGCTCAAGCCTGTGCAATCCCAGCACTTTGGGAGGCCGAAAGAGGGCTAATCACTTGTGTCAGGAGATCCAGACCAACCTGTATTAACACGGTGAAACCCCGCCTCTACAAAAAAATGGCCAAAAAACTAGGCCGGGCAGGGTATGTGGCGCCTGTAGCTCCCAGCTACTCACAGGAGGCTGAGGTGAGAATGGCGGGAGGCGGAGCTTGCAGCTGAGATCCGAAGCCACCGGCAGCCCAGCCCAAGACCCGCCCTGCAGAACACCAACGTAGCTGAGATCTGGCGGCGGAATGAAAGGCCCACCTGCCTGGCTGGTCCGGAAGCATCGCCGAGGTTTGAGGGTCACGGAAACGCATCCATTCATTCGATCCTCCCGACGGTCCCACCTTCAACGCCGCGCCTGGCTCGTGTTCCGAACTGGCGTTGAGCACAGGATCCAGCGCAACCGGAGGCGGATAGATGGGTGATCCATTCGCCGCGGTCCGCCCCAGATCATCTCAAAACGCAAGAGCAGCAAAGAACGAAAATGTCGTCGGATGATATCGGCGAACTGGCGATTCAGACCGATGGCTGCACCGTCGGTTCGAATGACCCACGGTTTCAAAAAAGCCGGCGCGGTATCGGCCCTGTATCCAGCACTTTGGCCGGACGGCTGACCAATGTCGGAGATTCTTGTCACCTGATCTGCCTTAGCACGCAAACCCCTGCCTCTGCCAGTGCCCATGAGGGAGCGGGAGCCTGTAGTCCCAACTACTCGGGAGGCTGAGGCAGGAGAATGGCGGAACCCGGGAGGGCGGAGCTTGCAGTGAGCCGAGATCCGCCATTGCACTCCAGCCTGGCGACAGATGGAGGACCTCGGCCTCAAAAAAAAAAAAAAAAAAAAAAAAAGTGGACGGAAGGAGAAGACTCAAGATAGTGCTATAGAGAATGGCTTTTCTCTGATGAGATAGGGACATGTTTACATTAGAAGGAATAGTTCCAGCAGAAAGACAGGGGTCAAGAGTGAAGAAAGGAGGAGATCACTGAAGAAAAAAAAGATCCTGTGGTCGGGCGCCGGGTGGCCTAAGCCTGTAATCCCAGCACTGAAGCTGTCAAGCATCTGTGAGATCGAGACTCATCCTGGCTAACACGGTGAAACCCCTGGCTCTCTACTAAAATACAAAAAAAAATAAGCCGGGCGAGGTGGCGGCGCCTGTAGTCCCAGCTGCTCGGGAGGCTGAGGCAGGAGAATTGCGCTGGTCCCTGGAAAGGAGCCAGGAGTGAGCGCCCAGCCACTGCACTTCCAGCGCCTGGGCGGCTGGTGAGCCAGACTCTGTCTCAAAAAAAAAGAAAAAAAAGAAAAAGAAAAAGACCCTGAGCAGCAGAGGAGGCTGCAGTCATGTGGTAAGGGAAGGGGAAAAGTGGAGATTTGGGGGTGACTTTGGACTCCCCTTCTCTCTGCCCAGCCTCCCGTTATCCACAGGATGTTGCTTACTAACACCATCTGGCTCGGGCACCTCCAGTCACTCATCAGGGAAGCCCTGGCAATGTCCCCCTCCCCAGACACCTGGAAGGAACCTGATCTCCTACTGGAATCCTGAAGTCTTAGAAGCTCTTTGTGCTACACCCGAAAATGAGATGGAACTTTCTTCAACTTTCCCCATCGCAGCATCTTCTCTCATTTTCCCATGAAGTAAGAGAGGGCACCTAAAAACTGTACTTCTCCTTTTTGTTGAACTCTTTGCAAATGATAGGTAATGTGTATCTGTACCATTGAAGAATCCACTGTCGAGAATTTAGCTGTCTTCTTCCTCCATGGTACCATCTGAGTTGGGAAGTACTGTCTTAAATACATTCTCTGTCATCCCTACCCAAGAGCAAGTTCCACAAGCTGCCATTTCAGTCTCCATCTGCTTCCAACCCCCTTTCTGGTCTTTCCTTTTCATCCTCATGCCTCCTAGAGTTGCTTCTTTTCCATCATCTAGTTCTTTACAAAATCAGCATTCATAGAGCCGATGTGTGTACCACAATAAATGGAAAGTCACTTTTTCTTAGTAAAAACAAGATACAACAGAAGTTAGGTATATATTTATCCCCAGTCAAGTAACCAGGACTTAGTTTAAAACTCAAATTCAGGGCCGGGCGCGGTGGCTCACGCCTGTAATCCCAGCACTTTGGGAGGCAGAGGTGGGCGGATCACGAGGTCAGGAGATCGAGACCATCCTGCCTAACACGGTGAAACTCCATCTCTACTAAAAACACAAAAAATTAGCCGGGCATGATGGCAAGCGCCTGTAGTCCCAGCTACTCAGGAGGCTGAGGCAGGAGAATGGTGTGAACCCGGGAGATGGAGCTTGCAGTGAGCCGAGATTGTGCCACTATACTCCAGCCTGGGCGACACAGCGAGCCTCTATCTCAAAACAAAAACAAAAACAAAAACAAACAAAAAACAAAAAAAAACCCTGCAATTCAGAAAGTCTCCCCTGGCCAGGCGCAGTGGCTCATGCCTGTAATCCCAGCACTTTGGGAGACTGAGGCAGGCAGATCACCTGAGGTCAGGAGTTCGAGACTAGCCTGGCCAACATGGTGAAACCCTGTCTCTACTAAAAATACACACAAAAAAGTTAGCCGGGCGTGGTGGTGTGCATCTGTAGTCCCAGCTACTGGGGAGGGTGAGGCAGGAGAATCACTTGAGCCCAGGAGGCACAGGTTGTAGTGAGCCAAGATCACTCCACTGTACTCCAGCCTGGGCAACAGAGCAAGACTCCATCTCAAAAAAACACAGAAAGCCTTCCCCAACTAAATCTTATTGGCTCTGATCATTATTTTACTTTGCATTCTGCCAGCAACACAATATCAATGTCATTTGTTAAATACTGCTTTATGGGTATTTTATCACATACAAACCAATCAAAGCCAATCTCCATTTGGTTGATTTTTCCAGAGGCACAGCCATACATTAGGCCTCAGACTCATATGGAAACACCACTTCTCATAGCCTAAATTCACGTTCCCAAATACAATTTCCTATCTTTCCGTTTCTCACTTCCTCACTTTTCTCAATCTGAAATTAAATGTTTCTGAAGAGAGATAAGACGGAGGTGCTACTGGAGGAGTGCAGGTTGACCACTGGTCCTCAGTTTAGGGATGACAGGCAGACCTCTACTGGGGCTCCATAGCTCAGAATAGGATCCTCAACTTGGCAGACCTAAATTTGTCTTTTCAATGAGCCCAAGGAAAGCAAGCTCAAAAAGCCTCATTCATAAAGTACTGATGTAGAAACCAGATATCTGTTAATTAACAACAAGAAATAAAATTTCTAAAGGACCATATTACCTAGATGAAAATCTACATGAGCTGGGCATGGTAGCTCATGCCTGTAATCCCAGCACTTCAGGAGGCCGAGGCGGGCAGATCACTTGAGGTCAGGAGTTCAAGACCAGCCTGGCCAACATGGTGAAACCTCATCTCTACAAAAATACAAAAACTGGCTGGGCATGATGGTGAGTGCCTATAATCCCAGCTACTCGGGAGGGTGAGGTGGGAGAATCGCTTGAACCTGGGAGGTGGAGTATGCAGTGATCTGAGATCGTGCCATTGTACTCCAGCCTGGGCGACAGAGCCAGACTCCATCTGAAAAGAAAAAAGAACCCCACTCCTGGTACCTGCCGGGTGCGGTGGCTCAAGCCTGTAATCCCAGCACTTTGGGAGGCCGAGACGGGTGGATCACGAGGTCAGGAGATTGAGACCATCCTGGCTAACATGGTGAAACCCCGTCTGTACTAAAAAATACAAAAAACTAGCCGGGCGAGGTGGCGGGCGCCTGTAGTCCCAGCTACTCGGGAGGCTGAGGCAGGAGAATGGCATGAACCCGGGAGGCGGAGCTTGTTGTGAGCCGAGATCCGGCCACTGTACTCCAGCCTGGGTGACAGAGCG